>NC_091823.1:144397744-144731494 GCF_038994185.2 Dermacentor albipictus | reverse complement strand
GGAATTCTTCCCGCTCTTCTCACAATAAACTTGATCCTTCAAGAAATTATCAGAAAGGCATTTGCGAGCAGCATAGTAGAAGCAAACTCAGCATCACTTGTTGAGAAATATTTATGGACTCCATCCTCGTTGATCCTCGATTCATTCGGATTCATCATTTTGTTCTTAATTGTTCAAATTAAGACTGGGCTACTACACAAAACTGTTTTCTATATAGGGCAAGCCATTTAGGTCCAATTGAAAATATACAAAATATCATACATTCATCATAGCTCCGGTATCCATGGCTGTTTAATGTATTTAGTGTGAACGCGCTACATTCACCGCGGCGATGCCAAATCGCCAGAGGCGGATACAAATAGGAATTTTTCTAATGTAACTGCTGGTTTGCATCATATTTGGAGAAACCATTCCCACAATCTCATTTTTAGGCTTCAGCGTGTTAAATATTTCATAAGAAATGTTCCATTGAGCAGGATATTTTATTCCAAAATTGTGGTTCGAATTCATACCCGTAGTAAGTACTCTAACAGTTAAGCTGACAGTGTGTGTTCGTGCAAGTCAAGGTAGGTGCCGTTTCAAAAATGGTGGATTATTTCCCTGCACCAGAAATGGCCCCGGGTTTCGTTCGCGCTATGCCAGTCAGCGCAGTGTGCTTTTGTGACAATGAAACACTCCAATTAGCCTGTTTACGAAACAGTAGAGCAGCCTCCGGTTCTTCCATCTAGAAAGGATCGTCCGTTGCTGAAACTTGCATGAAGGGAACGTTGTTACAATTAAATTTCCTTTCGTAAAACTCTGTCACCTGCCATCGCCTCCTAAAAATCTTCTCCAGCATTCACTTCTCGCCAGCCTTGGTGGAGAGCAAGTGCCTTCAAGGGAATGCGTTGCGGAGGAGAAGCGCGCATGCCACGGAGAGCTCGCCGTACGCGACACTGTGCTTTGCGGAGGTCCAACTAGCTACAGAATAATTTCGATTGTTCGTTTTCTAATTTGTAGATGTGACAATCTATTTTTTTCTGTGTGTTAGATAGATGATGGAATAGCTGGTTGGTAGCTGGGATAATTGTGTAATTGTAGATGATTCGCAGCCTAAAAATTTTCTACTCCTGAAATTTGTGTACGTCGCTCCTTCAAGAGTGATCGCCTCCTAAGGCCTATATCTGACAAATGCCGGGGACGTTTTCACATTTCATCAAATAAAGGGAAGCCCTATGACGGAATTCTCGTTTCTGAAATGCAACGCTTCAACAAAATGAGACTTCAGAGCGCGTACATGTGAGGTTAACCAGTGCGTAGCCGCGGTTAAAGCAAAAGATGGGTTGTCGCTGCTTTCCTCGGGCGTCCGAACACTTAGTGCACACTCTAAAGGTAGTGAACACGACACAGTTCTCAACTAAGCAGATCTGTTGACTACTTATGAAACTTGGCTTGATGAAGAAGTTACACTCCAGCAGTTTCAATATGCAGCACGATGTTGTCTATGCAGGAAAGTAATGATAAGCAACACAAAATGCTGCCGAAATTCTGAGAATTGTCTACTAATGCGCAAGCATTTTTAGACGTCGGAAAACGATGGGTAGGTAGACACGCACAAGTTACGAAAACCAATAAGCGAAAGCGAACTAAGATTGCAGCCAAAGAACCGTTACGCTAAAATTCTCGGAATTTCTGCAGCAGTATTTTAATTCCATATTTCATTAAAGTTCGTGCAACAGAATTTTTCGAACTGGCGGTGCATGTAGCATGGCATTCTTTTTTTTTAAACATCAGCGCTGCCTGTAGCGAGTGTGAAAGAAACTTTAAGACAGTGATGCCATCAGTGCAAAGAACTCTAAATGATCCACAGGGCCCGCGACCAGGCACCTGCTCCTCATTCGCATCTTATGACATGCCCGAACAAAGAACCGGTGCACCCACGGGTCAGGCGTGCAGTAGAAGCGATAGAACGCCAATCACAAGCTATGTAGGCTTCGCGGCTGCATCATAGCGCGAAACAACTTCCAATATTTCCACCAAAAAGTAAATAAAATGTGCTTGTGATTGTGCTGCCTTCGTTGGTAATTAATTAGATGGTCTGAATGCACTCAAGCTGTCAATGGGGTCACATGTTCACCGAGTCAACAGAGAAAAAAAAGAAAAGAAATACACGATAACAAACGCGCCCGCTTGCAACGCAAGAAGGGTAAAAGAAGAGCTCGTTAACACCAACATCGAGAATGCACGACCACACTACCCTCGATCACAGCGCCCGTCACAAGGGACAAACTGCGTCCGCTTTAAGAGCGACAGTAGTGGAAATGAGAATGTTTACATTATATATATATATTCCAGAATTATTTAACGTGCATGAATTTTCCCCTGGAAGCCATAGTACTTAAAGAAGAAAGAGTAAACCATTACAGTCACTTTAGCATACGGTAAACAAGATGAAGGCGAATGCCTGCGCACTCGCAAGACATTCAATAAATTACATTTACATTGTCATTCGAAAGCGTTGTTACTTACTATTATTACTTGCTTTCTCTTAACTCGTTATTCTCTTGTGCTTTCTTTCGGTCGCCTAGGCATCGTCACTGATTCTGCGTGGTTAAAGGCACACTAGAACAGCTGTGGGAAGTCTATGGAGAAAATTATAATGGATACGCTGCTTCCCTGACCTATTTTTTAGCACTTTAATGATGAATAATTTTAAGCACTTTAGCACTTTTAGCACCTACGAAGGTAGCTACATAGGGTTTTATTTATTATTTTAGTACAGAATGAGGGACACGGAAAGGCAAATTAGGCAGACAGCGCTAACCTTATAGGACAGATATATGTCCAGTTGACGCAGACGTACTGATACTTCTCAAAACGTCAAAAGACACGTGTACATTGTTCGCCAGACATGTACAAAACCATGGAAACCACACGCAGGCACTGTTGTGGCCACACTGCTTAATTAGACGGGCGTCCGTTGAACGCTAAGAAAGGCGCTCGAACTCTGTTTTTTATCATTGATAAAGAAATACTGGAGCGCGCGCTTGAATTTTGATGCCAAAACGCCAGACGGACAAATTTTCGACCCATGAGCCATCTAAGGCTTTCGCCTCAAGAACGACATTTCATGTGAACGGTTTTTAACTGGGAGAGGGGGTTACACTGCTTTGATCATTTGGTGGGAAGACAGCGCGGGTTATCAGGACGCCTCTTCTAGCGTTAAAATATAAGCACTTTAGCGTCGAAGTAGTGGCGCGCGCTATTATCTTATTTTTTTCTCAGATGAGCCCTACGGTTATCTTCTAGTTTACAAAGAGGCAAAAGTTTAGTTGGTTCCTTTCATCGTCGGCACTGAGTGCGCATGCGCTATGATTCCGCGTGCTTCTGTCACGAAACAGACGCTAGTGCTCCAGAGGCGCCGAAACAGCCATGGCTGAAGAAAGCAACAACGGAAACACGCCTCCTGCGTTTACCTTCGGCGAGGAAGCAACCACGACCACAAGCCAGGAATTCTCCAAGGGTGCTTTGTGTACGTCCGACTAGTGCGCTACGTGAGTCTTGCCGCTTGTATCAATTCTCGATGAATATTTTCCTTCGTACGTACGACACGGAACGCAGGCGTTGATAGCTATAAATTTGTTCTTACTTTAAAGCAGGCCTTTAACAGAAAACTTCAGACCGCCTACTTCTGTGGGTAACTTTCTTAGCTTTTTCGCGCATCGATGCAAGGTTTATGCCAACATATCACTACGGGAAGCATAGCTGCAGTTCTTTATCGTTAAAGCCAAAATGAATATTACTGCCGGAAGCAATGCTTCTATCGAAGAACATGCTTGTCGCTCGTGTACGGTCATCGCACCGCACATCTGTTGCGGTGGCCCAGTGGCTACGGCTTTGCGTTGCCAGAGTTCGAGGTCACCCCTAATGTTTTCGGAGCAACAGCCTATCATCCTTCATGCCGGAATGCAAAACCTTACACGGGTCTAAATGCCTGTTACAGAAATCCAGCCGATGAAGCGTAATTTTGCTCGTGTGTAAGGCCTTTCAAATGCTACTCACCGTGACTTTTCTAGCACATATTTTTCTAATGATCCCCTCTGAGCTAAGTAAACATCCTTCACAAAAACATGCGCAAAGAATCGGTAGGCGGGAGTTACGGAGCTAGCGAAACCGAAGCAAGTCAGACACGTCTGACGTACCTTTAGAAACAGAGAACTCAACTAGGCCCGTCAGTGCCCACTGCTTCACCTGACTTACCGCGCCGGCAGCTAGCATCGGAGCGTAAACAAACTGGTGCATGAGCATGGCCAGCACGCGACCTCATTCCGCGATACCGGCACTATAGGGGCAAGCGCACACAAAGCGAGAGATAAACACCGCTATAGTACCTAGGCAACGTCAGATATTCAAGGAGTCGAAGTCGCCAGATTTTCTCTCTCGCATCCGCGTTTACTTGCGTCTTCGCGCAGACGTCAAACGATTCCTGAAATGTCATCTCGTGCTGGGTGACTATCTTTGCCGACTGATGTGCCCCCAGTACGAGCGTTTGTCTATTGCATAACATAAGACTTCCGCACCGTACACGCGTGCTGTCATCGCGCGGCTGTCCCCTTGATGATTTCTCTTGCTGTTTTAGCTGAAGTGAAACTTATAGCTATATTTATATTCTATATCAGGTTTCAAACAATAATTTTCGAACCTTTTTTTACTGCTACGGTAAAGAAGTCGCCAGTAAGAATGATTTGCGGTATACAACTGCAGTAGCACGTCCCTTCATTTAGGTTTTTTCTGAGGCTTCTGTCTGCACTCGTGCCTTGCTGATGCCCCTGTAGCTCAACTTAATTTTTCGGAGACGCAGCAGCGCGGGCCATACCTGAAGCAACCTCATAGGAACACATTTTTTTTTTCACATATGCTTAACTTCAACCGACTGCGTCCTTCTTTTCTCGAGTGTTCAAGATGAGTCTTCCCTAAGAGGCAACTTTCGGTTCTCTACTATTCAGTGAAAGTCATGTTTCTTGTAATTTTAATTATTTATGAGATAGATTCCTAATGTAATGGATCCATGGTTCGTCATTGACTGAAATCGCCGTCAAAATTCTAATACCATCACGAAGATTGCGAATCCATTCTTACGCGTAAGGAGCGTCGCTTTTTATTGCAGCTCTGCTTTGAATTAAAACATTAAATAGTTCACGGAGCCTCTTGTTCTTAGCTTCACCCTATATTATAAAACAATTAGATAAGAATGTTTCGTGGACACCATTGGGTGATTATCGTTGCGATTCAGTTCCACGAGGTATTGACGCCACGACAAATGGAAACCGAACGCATATAGCAAACTAGAAAGCACTAATCAGAACCATAAAAGTGCACTAAAACTAAACCAAACTTAAAACGTTTCGTGCAAATCAAGGAGGCGTTATGACTACGGTCAATAGTCGCTCCTCACTCCACGTGTTACGCTGGGTTCGCCCTATGCCAGCCAGCAAGTGAGCATTTGGATAAAATTAAACATGACATGCATCACGTTCAATAACACAGTAGCAGTTTGCTTGTTCCAAATTATGCTTTGACAAAAGCTTCTTCAGATATTTCCCGCGTTCCCTGGAAGCAAAGAGTGGGATACCGATACATATGTCTACTTCTAGGATTTGTGACGACTCCTTCGAAGACCTGGGGAACGCGTTGAACAGCCACAACGATGGCACGGACGTCACTGGTATGTACAAAATGGCCTTCGACCATCGATACCACTTGCGAATACGCTTAACAACCCTCAAAAGAAAGAGCAAGTACATAGGTGACCACTGCGGGGCATTTACTGCACAAAAGGACATACTTTACGAGCGTCACCTGTCGGTTTTCGCATGAAGAGCCCTTATGCAAATTAACCGGATGGCTGGCTGTGGAAGTTGGTGCGTGAAAACCATACAGCATGCAAGCCATACTTTGACGACACAACTGACAAGGACATAGCTTACAAATTTCTAGCTTCCCCCCCCCCAAAAAAAAAAAAAACATATGTCACAGCTCTGTAAAACTGCATATGTTAGAGCACCTAAGGCGACCAATATTGCTTCATGAAAAACCAACTTACAGAAACTTTGAATGTTTACGAGCGTTTCGGAAAAGTCCCACCCAAAACATATTACATTTCAGAACGCTGCATATTACATCATTTTGACCGCTTTAGATATATATTAGATGTTGTTTCCAAAATTGTGTTATCCTTCATATTGCTCCATTAGATTTGAACGATTGATATCGTTCAGCTTTTACAAATTCTTCCACATGGAAAAATTTTCGTTAGGAAATTCCCAGCCAAAACAAAACTTCGTCAGCTGCAGTCACTACATTTGAAATGTTCCAATTAAGTGCAACAAGTCTCACCAAATTTAGTGCAGTGGTTGCCGCATACATCTCATGCATTTAGACAGAAGGAGCTTTACTATAACGAGAACGCGGCCTTTATGGTTAAAGCACCTTAGGTTAGTGCAAAAGCTTGTTTACGCAATTTTCCGTATTTTCCATCGGCCTCGTAGTATAGCCCGAAATATGCTTATTGCTGGAAATGTAGAGCCACGATTCGACTCAAATTGCAGACAGAACAAAATTTGCAGGACGCTTTAGCTTCGCTTTTAAGAGTGAGACGCGATGGCATTCAATGATCCCTGGCTGCTTCTCGCGCTTCCCCGTAACTGCATCTTATGTAACCATAATGTTTACCGGTAAACGTTGGTGGCGAACGTTACGCATGAAAGCGAGCTTCCTCGTAGAAACGCGGCTTGTTGCGTGGGCCGCGGATTCTCGGTGGCGAGCGCCATCTGGATGGTTTTGCACGGAGCCGGACACGCCGCTCTCTGAGGGGTAGAAACGCTGGAAAATCGTTTGTGTTTGAGTGCCTGCTTAAAAAAATATTTTCTCGTGTATTCAAATTACAATATCACGCTATCATGTCGCTAGGTTGTGTGCAAGTCGTAATTTAGGTTGTTTCTGAGGCATTTTACTTTGAGAAATTCGCTAAGTTCAGTAACGCCTTTGCGCTACACGGAAGCCCTGCGTGGTTCGGTATGCGTAGTTCGGAATGATTTTTGCTCACAAGACGATCAACACAGGCGCCGGACGCAGACACCGCATATCCTGCAACACGGGGCCCGTAACACTATTGCGTTAGAAATGCGTAATCTCGCCTTCAGCATGGAATACTGTCGTGTTCTGTTCTAGTGTACTAAATGCCGCACGCATTTTGGGGGAAATTCAACATTGCATAAATTCCCTCACGCACGTCTGTTTCGTCATATGTATTGAAGGGGTATCTCCAGGAAGAGCACCGCATACAGAAGCCCTGAAGTCAGGTTACCCTATCCCTAAATCCCAACTAAATCTTTGAGCTCTTTTTCTAGCACGAAATGTTGACGCTCGTTGATCGACCCCAGCGTAGTGACGACCTAACACCTCTGTTATTCTCTCAGGTCTTTACACATGTCACTGAAAGCGGAATCACCAGCTCCCCGCCTGTGGCGCCCAACAGCAGCATCCATCACGCACAGCCCAGTAGAAGGCACGCTAGCATAGAGGAAGCATCGGTCATTCCGGAAAACATCGCTAGGTGAGCCTACGTTTGGAAATATTTCCTTGCACGAAGCATCTCACAGACGGTGCTTAATGCTGCCCTTGATGCAACTAGAACTTTTTCTATGGAGGAGAGCTCTGATGCGTGAAACGCACACAATGTCAACCGTTATTCTAAGCACGCAGTATGGCGGAGGTGGTGCTCACATGCTTGTCATGCTCAGCACTCTTGCAAGTTTGTCAGATGCGTAGGTACTACGCCATATTCGGTTACAAAAATAATGAAGAGAAAAGCGTCCCTCTAAAGACAAATCGAAATTAAATTAGGGGGTTTTACGTGCCAAAACCACTTTCTGATTATGAGACACGCCGTAGTTGAGGACTCCCGAAATTTTGACCAACTGGGGTTCTTTAACATGCCCTGAAATATAAATACACGGGTGTTTTCACATGTCGCCAAAAGCTAAATGCGGCCGCCAAGGCCAGGATTCGATGCCGCGACCTTGTGGTCAGCAGCCTAACACCATAGCCACTGAGCAACCACGGCGTGTGTCTAAATCAATCGAGCAATGCAGTGAGAGGCAGCGATAGTTCTTCGACATGCGATAATTTGACTATATGCCACATATTCAAATATCGTACCGTTTTGCTAAGATTTTGCTATGACTATGGCAGAAACCATCTGCACAAACAGACGGATGGACGGATGGATAGGGAGAAAGGGAGACGGATAGGGAGATAGGGCTGAGAAAGACCCGCGAGGGGAATGAGCATAGCTGGAGCATTATAAGTGAATCTGACTGAGACCTGTCTAACTTCAGGTGAGGAAGAGGATTTTTCCTTCTACTAAGACGATCGTCCAAGGTTATTTCATAAAAAGTAAGGAGTGGATCGTTCTACTGGATTTCATCCTGTCCCCATTCTGCATCCATGCTGCCACGGAGCGTTAGATCTCACGTATGGTCATGGGCAAGCTCGGGTATGCATAGTGTCATTGTTATACTTCAACCTGTTTTATTAATGCGAAAACATGTTACAGGCTTTAAAAGATTTTATTCCGAAATTATTGTTTGGATTCTGTCACTGTAGCAAGTGAAGCAAAAATCTTATATAGCAAACTATATAGGACACGTTGTACGTACTTTAACAGTTAAACTGACAGTATTCGTACAACTGAATGCGCCGTTTCATCTATGCTGGATGAGTGCTCAGCGCCATGTATTGGCGCGGGTGTGCCGTTCCTCCTATGTAAGCCAGCATGGTCGGTACGTAATGAGAACGAACCATTGCAAGCAGCGCGTTTACAAAATATGATTTGCTTTTTCCGTACTTTGCTTTGTTAGAACATAATTTCACCTTTTTTGTCACAGCTAGTAACTGTCTAATCAATACTTCATTATTTGCAGGATTTCTGACGACGCCTCGCGTTACCAGGGCAATAGGCAGCACATGCTTATGACCGACGGTATTTGCAACGCCGACGGTACGTAGGTGATTGTCCCTCGCCTTTACCACAAACATGGCAGATAAGTCCCTAAGGTTAGCGTAGTAGTAGTACATATAATGCGTATAAAGATGCAATTCACCAGAGCGGCCAAGATGGTTTCTGCACGAGCAGCTCATAACTGTCCTTACTAAGAAATTTGTGCTCCTCTGAATATCTGCAAATTTATACGTAACCTATGCAGTAGAAGTTTTTGAATGAATTTGTTGTATCCGTGGGCTTAAGCAGCACGTTCCTAGATGATAAGCGCAGAAGCCGAGATAGGACATTTCATGCAGTGTATAATTCACTAGTAAGTAGAATCATCATTCGACCATTGGTCGAAAATTTTGTTTGCATAGCAGAATCACGGTGGGTTTGACCTTCTAACATAGTGATAATGTTTGCCTTAAACATATAAAGCTGGCTCACAAAGCAAGTGCTAGGATGCGAATGCCGTGTGTGATGTGTAGTTAGTGCGGCGCTTCAGACGTCTATGCCGGAGTGTCTTAACGGTGCTGTTACGTTTTAGGCAGTGTGTGAGAATTGCTCACCAATAGCATGTTACGAGTAGCAGAAATATTCTGCTACGGCTGAGTGCAGAAGCTGCAGCCTGCAATTTCGAGCACCACAAAAGATTTTTCATTGGAGCCCTTGGTTTTTTCATACCAAACATGCCAAGCCGCATGCGCTGCATGAAGAACCTTCAAATGTTAATGAAAATGCACCGCAGGGAGAAACGAAATTGTTGGGAAGTTGTTTGCAAAATGTCGCCATAAAGTTTCAAAAAACATCACAACTGTGCGCTTCTGAAACGTAAACAATATTGGTATTTAATGAGTAACAATCATAGTACCCAACGATTTCCAATGAGTGTGCCACTACTTCAAAATTGTAACGCTTTGTTAACAAAAAAATCTGCGCCATGCTGAAACACCGGCCTTCCAAACTGAACGTTCTTTTTTGTAAGGTGATTAGTTTTTCTCGGATACGTCAAGCGTTATTCGTTCTGCCAGTATCTGCGCACTCTCTTTTGCAGGCCTGACGAACGTTGCGACATTAACGGCGCTACTTGTAAAGTTAAGAATGCCAGACAATAAAAAAAAAGAGTTCCTTAAAAACGCCTATGCTATCACACTGTAATTCTATTGAAGTCAAAGATGAAACCGATATCTTTAGTTCCTGTGGTTAGGAATCCGCGCTGAACGTTTCCAGTAGCGCACGATCAGAGGTAGACACTAAGGTATGTGGGTGTAGTAATGCCGCAAACATTCTTACCCAACTTCCGCCCGCGCCCCTTTCTATTGTAAGTAAACTTGCATTAAAAAAATACGGCGTGTTCCTGCAGTTTTAATTCTGATTCCAGTGGCGTCGATGGTTATATTGAAGACGGTTCTGCCGTAACATCCGCCTTTTAAATCGCTCGCGAGTTCCTTTCAGTTTCGTGCAATTTCTGCGCCGTTATAGGGAAGAAGGGCACCTAGCTACAATAGTTGTAGCGCTATCCATGCAATCCACATTTGTAACGTACTTGGGGGCTTTCCGTTGCAGAGTTTAGTGACATTGCACGGTGAATTAACACTTCCGCATTTCTTTCCAAGCTAATGTACTGTTTGCAATACGGCTACTACAGATGCGTATTGCGCAATCTTTTTGAAATTTGCCCTATAGTCTCTTGATGGCCTACACAGGAACATTGGCGAGAACAGCAGTTTTAGTGCTAGTAATGAGCTGGCAAACCTGCGGTGCTTACAGACAGTGGTTATGAATTTCAGCTACGGGAGTCACCAAATGGGGTTCAGATAACGAGTTTCAGAAAGGCGAGTACGTACTTCGAGGACGCACCTATGTGTCATAGAAGCTCAATAAATTAAGAACATCCGTCAAAATGCTACAAACTTACAATCCTTCTACATGTAATAGATAAATAATAGGCAAGAAATTTTTGATGCATCTAATGTGCTTATTAGTGGATAACACAGCAAATATATTGGTTCAAGGGTTTCTCGCACAATAGTCCGACATGTTGGTTTTCACTTCGAGCGCCGTCGTGCACATGTTCTACCCCCAGCTTGAGACAAAACGTGATAATCTTCACAAGAATCCAGCACTGCACATTCTTGATCGTGCTCGGCTTCCCCATTGCCACGAAGTTCTTGCACGCGTTCAAGACATAGGTGCAGAAAGAAAAAAAGCACCACATACAGAAGCAACCCAATAAATTTTCTCTACCACTAAAAACTTCTTTCCTTGCACCATAAGCATGAAATATCCATACCCATTAATTGTCCTTGCACTACGGTGAATGAACACCTTTACTATACATTTATTGTTTTACAGGTGTCGCTGACAATGGCAGCACGAGTTGCCAGAACCTAGGGTCCGTCAGGAGCATGGATAAGGCAACGCCAAGCGCATGTCGCACTGGCATGGAGAAACCATCAGCCAAATTCGAAGACGGTGCCACGTAAGCTCACATTTAGAAAATTTCCATTAAAAAGCAACTCGGATACAGCAGGTATGGCTACCCGTGTAGCGATAGGCCCCTACTCGGTAATTTCTCCTTGGGAGGGGAAATTACCGTCGGAAGGCAATTTCATCTCCTCTGCTGGATGAAGCATGTACGGCAACGGCAGTTTAGAGCGTTCGGCTGGCGAAACGGGCCTCAACAAGCTTCATGGTTTCAACAGAGCAACCGGAGACCACACGGCAGTGTACACACCCCATGCCACCACCACGAAGCTACACAAGGTCGCCCGATTTTCCATCCTGTACGCCTCAATGTGCGGTACACTTGCAGGTTTGGCCTGCTTACTCACTCCTCATTGTGGAATATGTAAAGATTATGAAGGAGAGATGCTCATTGGAGCCGAGGCTCATGAAATGAGTGTTTTCCTGTTTTCCTGCAAGAAATACGCTGGCAGAGACGCACTTGCGCGAGGGATAAATGGTGCGATGATTTAAATGACACATAAGTTCTGTTCAGACAATATATGCATCGGCGTAAACAAAACCTTTAGCTAAGAATCTACTACCTAAATACCTTGGAAAAGTGAAATGAATCCGCTTGGCAACACACTGTACGAGTAATGAAGCTTGTCGCATTTAAAAAAAAAAAATGTTATCATATTTTACCTGAAGTAGTCTCAATTTAGATTCGTGAAATATTTAAGAACGTGGAGAAACACATGTAACAAAATACATATTTATAACTCAATGAAAACCTTCACCACAATTAAATTAAACCAAATAACACATTTAAAGCACTCAGAATTCATGTATTACACAGCGCTCTGAAATATTCTGCTTTATAGGTAGATCATCGGTCCGTCCTCGTACACATTGTATCGGTTTGAAACAAATTGCAAACGAATATCAAGGAAGTTGTTCGCTTAGGATGCTTCAGAAAATGCAGCTAATGGAACTGCGATATGTATTTTTTCAAGTAGGTAACATTGTAAATTCCAAGTTTCCATTTCTTTTTAAACCTAGTGATTTCACAATTTTTCCACTTTCAAGTTCGGATAAAAGTTTTGATGGATAAATTGCCGGGATTTACCTGGCTCTATCAAATGAAATTTGATCGTTTGTTTGTTCTTATTTCTTCAATAAATATTCTGGTCTTGCTGCCGGCGAAGTTTTCATGAATACAAACGATGAACAACCGCCACAAGAATAAATCGAAATATACAAGTAAAAAGCCATTACCGCTAGAATAGCGACCAATGTTCATCTAGTGCTTAGTGTGGACATTTCAAACGAGCGAAAAGGTGTAGAAAAGACATACAGCATATGAGCTGTCTCTGTTCTACTGCCCCTTGTATTTTTTATAATAAATGGTTGAAAAGATGTATCAGCAATGCCCTAATTCAATGCTTGCAGCGTTGATTACCTTACAAAAAGAATACTAACTTCTTCGGTAGAATATTTCATTCATTCTACATGAAAACACTGATGTATTTGACGTATCTGCGGCTGCTACGTATGGGGGGAAATGATTGTGTGTTGTTCTCACAATGCCTTCGGTAGGAACGGGGTGCAGTTCCAATGCGAGTAAAAAATTATTCCATACAAACATTACAGGAAATCTTGAACCCGGAAGTTTGTCATTTTATTCGATATGAAGGGCTTGAGATAATACGTATAATGTCTGACGGGGGGTCATTCCACCTAGACTTGTCAGAATTAGAGCAAATAGTTCGCCTTTACGCCATTTCCATTTCTTAAAGCGAGAGCCTCAACTAGCTAATTACAATGGCATATACCGGCAAAAGTCTCTCTAGTGCAGTGAGAGAAAAATACCATCGTGTTTAGATCTGCAAAGTTTCTTATCTAACCACTCTTATTAGGCATTTCTTCTCCGTTCGAGTAGCAAGAAATACGAGAACTACGGTTTATTTATTACATTGTGTATACCCTATGTCAGACAGGTACGGGTCTTTATTATTTTCAAGTTTAGACACACACCATCAAAGGCAACAGTGTTCAATTTAAGCCAAACTAGTGCCCCAACCGAGCGCCAATATTAAATGCTGCGAGGTAGTGCTAAGTTCAGATAGCCTCGTTATCGTTAACGCACGCTTTAGTTTGTGAACCTCTGAACTGGCAAGATGTGTTTTTGTCCTCCCCTAACAAGAGTAGGCCGTTTTTAACTTCTTTCTCCGCGTCCTTGCAGGAATGCTCCTGGAACCGGAGGCAGGGAAGAGCGAGAGTTGTGCGGTGTCTGCGGCAACGTTTCGAGCCAACGGGATGCCTTACACGGGCACGCCAAGGAAGCCACAGATGACACAGCACACAATTTCAAAGCATGCGAGCAGTCATTTGTGAAGATGTCCAAGTGTGTACACAACCGCACCGACAAAAAACACAAATGTGAAACATGTGGTAAACAGTTCCACCGGGGAGATCACCTAGCTGAACATTACCGCACACACACGGACGAGAGACCCTACAAATGCGGAATATGTGATCAATCGTTCCGGCAGTATAATCATCTAGATAACCATAAGCGCATGCACACAGACGAGAGACCCCACAAATGCGGAATATGTGATAAATCTTTCCGGCGGTCCAGTCATTTGGAAGACCACAAGCGCACGCACACAGGTGAGAAACCCCACATTTGCAAAACATGCGGTAAATCATTCACACTGGTGGTGAGTCTCCGTAGACATCAGCGCACTCACGAATAGTAGAAACGCCATGTGTGCCAAAAATGGGCTACTTCATTCAAAAACAAATATGATCTCAAGAGACATGTAGGCTAGCAGTATGGAAAGAGCGCTTTTGCCATCGCGAAATCTGCGATTGGTCCTTTAAGAAAAATGCAAATCTCCTTCGTCACCGCCGGACAAAGCAAGTGGATAAGTATACGCAGTGCAGATGTCATTTTACAGACAAACACGCGATAGGCATGTGTGCCAAAAGCAATGCGAGATGTGAGCGATGCCGTCTGGTGTTTTTCGAAATTGCGCAACAAGACTTCGTTGCTAGTACAATTTGGGTTGCTTCAATGTCACCAAATACTGCAGGTCCTGGCCAGCGCTCACTGTTTCATAAACAATGTTGATGGTGAACGTTCCTTATCAAACTGACTTCAAGACAAACAAACCCTAATGGGCTGCAAAATTGTGTTTTGTGCATCTAGAGTGCTGATATGTCCACAAAAGATCATTGACCCTCATTTGCTAAAAGAAACATCTTGTGCAGTTCTTTTGACAGTGTACCAGCAAACACGCTTTAATCAACCCTATTCGTAGTGTTCTTGCAGTGTAAACAGAATGAGATGTCTTATTAGGAAGCATGTGAGAAAGGAGGTACTTGAAAAGATTGGTTGCGCTTTGTAGACGATCACATGGAAGAAGACAGGACAAGCGCAAACTAACAACTGAGGTTTATTCGAGAAAAAGACTTAAACATCAGACCATACGAGCGCAGGCGCATCAGAGTATCAACAGCAGAAAAGAAAAGAAACATGAAATCAGAAAAAAAAACCAATGGCGTGGCTCTGCTAAACATATCTAGGAAACGTGCCTCCCTATTGTAAAGCATGCCCGATGTGTCACTGATGCATGCTTGTCCTTTTTTTTATATAGTATGCCTCTAGAAGTTCTCGTGCTTTTTCGTTATTGCACTTGCGCAGGATCTTAACCTGGTTGAGCAGAGGCCTGCATTTATGATCTAAGCAATGCATGGGTAAATGACGTTGCTCCGGGTTTTTAATTGACCTTTGGTGTTCTCGGATTCGCACGTTCACACAACGGCCCGTCTGGCCTATGTAGGTTTTGCCGCATGTCAGGGGAATCTGATAAATAACGCCAACTTGGCAATCTGCATGGGGGTCAACTTTGCGCCCGCATTGGGAGACTTCACGCCAGAAAGAAGCAAGGTGGCTGCGGCGTGAAACACAGTTGTTAGTTTGCGCCTGTCCTGTATTCTTCCTTGTGATTGTCTACAAAGCGCAACCAATCTTTCCAAATGCGATGAACTAACTTGCCTAACAACACATTCTGCTGAAGGAGGTACTGTAGTTTAGTAAACTCAAAAGGAATTTCTGTCATTATATGATGTAGAAATGCCAATGTTGCCTTCGAAAGACCGCACTTGCAGATGCTTTGACAACAATGCATAACTACATTGTGTGCGATTCAAAATTATTTGCTTGAAATTGAGTTCTATACATTGACTGTTCTTTGGCACCTGTATGCACACCGCAGATGTTTCTCCTATACCATAAAATAACCTGATGATGGCAGTGAGACTGTATTATATTCTAATCATTTGGAGCGTCACTATAGAATATGGTCTCCCACTGGAAAATTTTAGTTATGTTTTAATGTGGCCGAATTTCTGAAGTTTAATGGATAGTTCTTTATATACTTGGGAAGTCGTCTGCTTTCAGTCGAACTGCTATCTAGTTGCGGCTGTAAAATCTTTTAGCCTGATTTGACAAAAGTGTGTGTGAAAAAATGACAATAAAGCTTTTGACATCAGTTTTCATATATGTTTACACGCTTATTTGTACATAATTTTCCTGTGAACGCGTTTCACCGGCTAACAAATGTTAGGTTACCGCTCAGCGCATGACGCGCCTGCGTGTTTCAGAACATCCTCGATCTTTCTCACCAATTATACATTTATTCCAAGCTGCAGTCGAACTTTCGTAATCAAAGTGCATGTTCAATACGAATACAAATGTACATTCGTTAAGCCTTGTAAGCGCCAACTATTACGCTACAATCTTCAACGGATCATGCACGAATATCCGACAAACGTTAGCCGTCAATCGCTTATTCGATGATTGACGTCTACGCTCGCAACTATTTTTCTGCCCGAGTGTAACTCGTTTTGTGCGGTCCCGTTCCATATTAAGAGTTAGTTGAGTGGCTCAAGGTCCTCGCTAGTGTGCTGTTCACCATCACTACAACGTGGCGTCTCCTAGAAGTGCTTGTTGGGACCGGATACACCTAGCAAGCCATGAAAACAACGTAAACATTATCGGCCAGCGAGCTCGCTACAACCTACGACTACTACCTGAGTACGCTCGTATGGCCGAGAATACTAGCAAGATCATGGCCCAATCAGCAGTCCCAATAACAATCCTTGCATCGCCAGCAACGCTAGCCCTGCAACAGAAAATGCAGCCACCATTCTTCCACAGATCATCGTTTAAGAGGCGGAAAGCAGGCTGGAAACCGAAGCATAAATCGCCAGATGAAACTATTGAAAGTGCGATTAGCTGCGTCATGACTATTTTTCATTAAGACACCACAAGGACGTGGTTTGAAAATCGAGACTCCGGCATAAGAATGTGGAAGCTGTTTTGCAGGTGCTTCCTACGAAAATTCACGAGCGCTTTGGGCAAGCAGCTGGTCAAAACTATGATATAAACTTGAGCACATCGCGATCTTCACGGAAGATATGAGCCGCCGTTTCGGCACGCCGACCCAGACATGTCGGAGAAGAAAGCGTGTTTAATAATGCGCGGTTTGAGGCAAGAGGTTTACGCCGGACTGATTAGTAAACCGGCCAAGGCCATCGCAAAGTTTCCAACAGAAGCCAAACCGACAAGACGCTGGAAATGCGCACTAAGCAACGTAGCCGCTTAGTGGTATCGCTGAAGTGAAGATTACGGGCACTAGGCTCCGTCAAGCTTTTAAAGCCCTTCGCAGCCGCTGTAGGGGAATAATTACGTAGGATATTCTGTTCGACGCTGCTTCAAGTAGCCTTAAATGCGGACATCGTCTAAAGCATATTCAGCAGTCATGAGTCCCTGGGTCTTCGCATCTCAAGCAGGAAGTGATAACCTGCGTCACTGTCATGCACCGCCGACGCGCCCCTCCACGCCCGCACCAGAATGCTGGAACTCTTTGATTCCGTCGCCATTGGCCGCCACCAACCCAGCCGCCCATCAGCTCAGTCAGGTCCCCGAGGAAGACACACGTATGAAGTGCACCCGATCACCGCCTGCTCTACTGTCACAGTGTAACTGCAGGCCACGTCTACTGTCGATAACCATACCGTGAAATTCTACTACCATATCTCGCGCGCTAGTCTCCACGTCTATAGCGAGGCGAGGGACTGCGTCAAATTCACAACCATTTGACTTCAACTAGAGGGGAGCCCGACGACTTTTCCCATCGCCCTGGCCGCGGCACTACCTCTCACTGCAGTGCCCACAGTACATTGGCCCAATACGTGGCAAATAGTTTCATGAACCCATATTCGGCAGACAGCACGAACTAGCAGTCTGCACGACGTAGCAACAACACGCTGCAATTTCGACTAACCTCCAAAGGAAAAACATGCCTCCTGCAGAGGCTGCGACGTCAGTGTCAGGCAATGCGATCCAGATGTCATTCGACGCCACGAAATAACTAACGCAGCAATAATAATTAGCAACCTCGATGTGTTCCTCGATGTTCACACAGTCGCCGCTTTAGTAGACACAGGAGCCGACTACTCCGTTATGACTGAATCGTTCACCGTGAAGTCTGTGTAAGTTCCACGATTCTGTGATGGTCGCCAACGGTAAAGCGAAACGAAAATGTCTACACATATGGCGCCGGGCTTAATGGAATATACCCTGGAACGTACAAGAACACCAGCAGAGCTCAGAATGGTATGCGGTCGGACGGACAATTTCGTTTGAATGATGAATGCTTATTTTACTCGTTGATATAGTTTTTAATATAAAATATATACGAGGTCATGCAATGGATCCTAACCGAGGGGAACACATAACTGACCACTTAAAGATTGCGCCGGGAAGTCCTGTGAATAGCGAATATACTAAAGCATGGAAAGACGAATCGAAGAGTTGCTGGTTGTTGGAGTTGGAGAGTTGCAGTGATGTAGGGCCATCATTATGTGTTTGAGGAATTTTCATCAGTTTTAAATTACAAGGCTGTAACAGACAACAAACTTCTGCCAATATATATACTGTGACGACGCGTACGAGGAAGAACTGTATAGCTTGGAGACTCCAACCCAGGTTGCCAACAAAAATAAAGGCTCTTTCTGGATTCTTAACTACGCGGCGTTAACTAAATCTTGTAGTACTGCCTGCTATCGGGAAAGTTCATGTTTCTGTGCCAATGAACGCACTCAAAAATGACTACCGCAATAACCAATAACCAATGCTTGTCGATCGCGCGTCACTAGCATGGGTATTAGAAAGCATCCTAAGAAGCTCGTTTAAAGAACAAATCTGTAAACTAAATCAAACTAAAAGGAAGCACGTGCCCCCCGATATGTGCTTTACAGTTGTGCTTTCCACTTGTGCGCCATCAGATAAAATGGCTAGTAGCAGACCATCTCCTAGTGCCGAAAAATTAAACTGACGATTCCGCATGTGTACGAAATACATATATGTGCAAGAGAATTAGCCATACGATTTGCAGTTTTGTTTGTTGGCAAACCATGTAAAGCGACCGCAAGTAGGAATGTTGGCTCAGGACGTCTTCGTAAGCTGGAATTAAAATCGGCGCCAACGATCATGCAGTCATTGCATCTCGATGCTGTTCGACAACCAGAAAACGCATCTCATTAATTTAGCATCCCGTTCTATTGGCCATTCCACTGTTCGTACACGACGCTTTCGTTTCCACATAGTTGATGCCGCAATTGCTTACGTGTCAGCAGGTGTTTGGTATGCACCAAAGACACCAGAATATGCGGATTGCACCCTTCGGTGCGTCATCATGCGCGCCTTAGTCGTGTGCACGAGAAAGTCGATGAGGACATTGGAGCCCATGCTGAGTGCCGAGACTTTTTAGGCCCCTCGCCGGAGGCACACGCGCCCTTCTCCTGGGCCTCACGTATGCCCCGGGCTGACTCATCCAGGGAAATTCTGCGGCCGACTTTCTCTGTCCTCATCTTCAATTGCTGCTTTTTTTCGCCTTTCATTTCTCTCCTCTCACCTCCTCTCTGCCAAGTTGTTTATTTCTCAGACGGCTTAGCTCACCATTCTGTAGTGTGCCCAGCTTCCGGTGTAATTAATCGAGTTGCAGTACCGCTGTACGGCTCGAATATCCCTTATTACATAAGTCCTGCAGCGCCCCCTAGTTTGACACCGTGCTGGCAGACTGCCATTGCCATTTAAACAAAATACAAGGGTATGAGAACCCTATCTTTTACTTGACTACCTGATCGTCCCTGTCCAAGAAAGGAGACGCGCCGGTGGAGGCTTGCCAACTCTTTCACATGACCGAATGACTTTCCACTGTTTCCATGTAGCACACTGCGAGCAAAGTGCAAGCCAAGCTACAACACTTTCTCCTATTGTTGATCGCAGTTCTTTGACAACAGAGGCGTGGGCTATAACGTAATAACAATGGACAGCGAAGACCTCCTGCTCGAGGTTCGTGACAAACAGCCCTACTGAAAGCGAAGCAGTCTTGTGAAATTTTGAGATATCCCAATCATCGTAATTCTCCACCGATCTATGAATGGTGCGCTCGACGTAATATGTCAGGCTAACTTTATCGACCTGACCAAAACTGTGCTCCTCGAGGGCTGAAAAGAACAGAAGGTGACCAATGCACAGTGAATCGACATCCAGTGTAACAAGCAAATAAGAAATGTCCGCGAAGGTTTTCACGCTTGCCTTCACATCTAGCTTTCTGCCACGGAACATAGAAGCGGGTTGTATTGCATTCCAAACACGCGGCCATACTTGCAATGTCAAATCTATGACCATCATGCACAGAGGGGCCCTGGCTAGCTCACCGGTACAAAACGTGCTGCCCAAGGCCACCCCTCAGACAAGTGTGCTGGCACAACCCGTTGGATGACGTGAACCGCGATGGTTACTACACTGCATATTCACGGTCATCTGCAAATTGAAAAAAAAGGAAAAAGAAGTCATCCCCCTGTAAGTCAAAGGGAATATCTCCTTAAGAAAGCCAGTATAAGGAAGGCGTTCAGTATTGTTCGCTTTACAGCGTCAAAAAAGGAAGAAAAAGATGATCGGTCACGGTAAAGGTAAGTGAACACAAACTTCAATTTCTTCCTGGTACATGGAACAATTTCCTCTTGCTAGTAGCGCTATGGTGATGCGGATAATGTATCCAAATCAATGGAACTAATTAGCAATTTTGATGGACTTATCAAAACTGTTATCTATATATACGTCTAAGGTGTTTTGAGTACAGGAGAGACACTTACTCAGAGCAATCAGTCTTTCTTGGTGATATTTCATCTTCCGAAAACACCGTGAAGGCGGTGTTACCCCATTCGGTGGTGTGAGACTCGCTGTATATACAAGCATTTCACTTAACATATGCAACTTAAAATGCTCCTCGAGGCAGTGTCTATGCGAGCAATTTAATTTGTTAGATTCGTTATAATTTCATCACATCAGTTCCATATTAATACAAATTGGATTTTATTGTTGATGGGATCAGTGATGCAATATTTATAGGGGGAATCTCGGTGTGGTGCGACAGTTCGGCGCATGTATCACGTACTTCTAACTTCCAGTACATGCTTATTAGACAAAAAAGGCCATCTATTTCAATGTATCAAACAATTAATATGCTTCTATTAACTTAGCGATTGTCAAGCTACGCTTATCCCCAATGTGGAGTGGAATGTTATAACATTCCTTTAGAAAGAACTCCTTCCCAGTTGTATTTATTTCAATGTAGCAACTCGCCTCTTTTCTGCATGCCGCTATGTTAGCACTAGTTGCAGACGACTGGTCACATTTTGATGCGGAGGAATCAAACGGCCCATTCAACACTATAGACGGCGTCTGTAGCGGCGAAATGACATCTATATTCCCATTTGCTGCGGTGTCAAGTCACGTGCGCGTCTGGAGGAGCAGAGAAGGTGAAGGGAACGCCTGCGGCCGCACTGGCGCGCCAGGTGTTGCGTGAGGGGAGCGGGCATCGCCACGACGCCACGTCACTCTCGTTCTCGGTTACCTGCGTTCTCCCAGATCAGGCTCTTGCCTGCGTCCTAACTTTGCCTCGGTAATCGCTAGAAAGAAACTAATGTCTTTTCTCATATCAGCTTGATACAGTCCCGGGCTTAGTATGAGTGCAGGTGCTGGTGGCTGTTTCAAAAGTTATTTCCTTTTGTGTGTGTTCCAGTCGCAAGAATGTGGCGACTATATTTTGATTTCAGCAACCATTCATGTAAAGTTACAAACGGCTTCGCATGTCGCAACCAAGCTTACTTTTTTATACACATGCCTTTCTTTAAGCCTGAAAAAGAAATCTTTGATGAAACAAGCCACAGATGGCTGCTTATACATTTGTACGGTATTCCGACTGAGAGAAGTGAAAAGTAATGAAATGTCCTACAATTTCACAATTTTTCTGCCTTATGTACAAAATTCCTAATAGATTAAGGTAATTCACTTTTTGCACTAGCCTATAGCAAACAAAAATGATAAACTGAGCTTTTAGGAAGGCCCTCAGATGGGCTCACTCCATGCGGGTCTTCTTTTCTAGAGCAGCTGAGCACATATGCAGCCTGCACACCCTCTTCTTGTGGTTATCTCCTGCATGTGGAAAGAGTGGACGTGCTAACGTATCATTGCATTATATGCGTATTCTTCCCATAAGCTTAGTACTGGAGGTTGAAAGAAAATTCTTCTTTGTCTTTACAATTCTATATGGTCATCCGGCCATATTCGCTCTGCTTGGAAAGAGGCCACCATGATTCCTATTTTAAAACCGGGTAAGGACCCTTCTTTTGGAAATAGTTATAGGCGTATAGCATTGACGAGCTGCTTGTGAAAAGTTTTTGAGAAGATGGTGAACAGTCGCCTGGTACATTATCTAGAAATAAACAAGAAATTAGATCCATATCAATGTGGCTTCCGAGAAGAGAGATCGACGACACATCAGCTTGTACGCATGGACATGTACATCAGGGATGCGTTTGTCCACAAACAGCTTTTGTTATCAGTGTTTCTTGAGATGGAGAAGGCGTGTAATACTACCTGGCACTTCGAGATCCTTCAGCATCTTTCTGCAATGGGCATTCGCGGCAACCTGCTGAGAATAATTGAAAGTTATCTCTTTGACAGGACATTTCGTGTTAGAGTTGGCAACGTACAGTCTCGACCATTCATACAGGAGACAGGTGTACCGCAGGGTGGAGTACTGAGTTGTGCGGTATTTATCGTTAACATTAACTCCCTCCACACCGTATTACCTCGCACACTCTTCTACTCCGTCTATGTGGACGACGTACATATAGGGTTCAGGTCCTGCAATATTAGCATTTGCGAGAGGCAGCTACAGCTTGGCTTGAATAGATTCTCAAGGTGGGCGGACGAGACTGGTAAGTTGAACCCCATAAAAAGCACATGTGTCCTATTTTCAAACAGAAGAGATATGCTACCACAACGAGACATTAACCTTAATAGAAAGACTGACATCCCTGAACACAAATTCTTAGGTGTTATCCTGGGCACAAAGCTTAACTTCATTCTCCACTTAAAATATCTTAAAGAAAAATGCTTGAAGACCATGAACCTCATGAAGCTGCTCTCTCGAACAACTTCGGGAAGTGACAGGAAGTGTCTGCTTAGCCTGTATAAGAGTCTCGCACAATCACGCCTCGACTACGGAGCCATGGTGTAACACTCCACAACAGAGACTGCGCTAAAGATTCTCGACCCAATCCACAACCTCGGTATACGACTGGCAACAGGCGCATTTAGAATGAGCCCTATTGAACGTCTCTATGTTGAGTCCAACGAATGGTCCTCACATCTACGCAGAAGATTCCTAAGTTTATCACACTACACTAAGGTAAAATCAGACGCCGTACATCCATGCCATTGCATCATTAGCGACCTGTCCGCTGCTAGACTTTACCATAACCGCCCACTTATTCTTTGAGCCTTTGAGCTCAAAGAATAAGTGGGCTAAGAATAAGAACTTCTTTGAGCCGGCGCTTGGAAGCAATGGCAGAAGAAACAGACCTCCACTTCCCAGAAAATATTCTAATGCCTCCCACTCGCCTTCTGCCGCCTTGGGAATGGCAGACCATGACGTGCGATATCTCTTTTTTTGCAATAACGAAACATGCACCTGAGGCACACATACTATCACACTTCCTCGAACTTGTCGACTTGTATTCTCTTAATTCTCTTATCTTTCATATGTTTATCTACGAAGTAGTTTTATCATTCATTGAAACATATCCATGCAATGCACGGTGGCAACCCAAATTATAAATATCGGTTCTTGCTTTCTACCCTGCTCTAGAGCATCATGAAGATACAAAGCAAAACTATAAGTTTGTAATTGTCCCCCATAACCAGAGTTTCGCTTACAATTTGAAAAACAAAATTGACATCCTGCTATGGTGTGAGAGTTGCTTTGGGCACCAAGTGAACTGCGTAGCACCTGTGCTAGAGTACACGACAAAGCAGAAGATCGCACCAGATTGGAATGGCAGTGGTAAGTTAAGAACAGATGTTTTATTTCACGCACCATTAATGTGGCTTATCTGCTCCTGTTTTCTTTTGTTGGAACGCATACGTTGGGAAGACAATTTTTTCCACCAATCTTACCTTAACGGGACACCAGAGAAAGGTAGAAATCAGGAACAGGTATTCACACTTTGTTGCCCACAGTGTATTATCTGGATGTGTTTCACTCTACAAAAAACTACTGTGGTAGATAATCATAAAGACAACGACAAAAAAAAATAAAAGAGGTATGTGTCAGTCATCCTTCCATGACCTCCAGTGTTCATAGAAACACTTCTTTCTGTATATGTGCCAAGCCGTAGGGAGGATTTATGTAACTCAGTCATGCTTTCCAAGTTAAAAATCGGAATAAGGACAATCACAAGAACATTGTATGAGTGATTTGTAAATGTGGCACCTAATGTAACTTATTTATGTATGTGATGAGGGTAGATTACAGCCACTGCATATTCTGCTCTTAAAGGATAGCTTGTGATGAGTAAAAGAAGCCTTCCTCACATCTTCCTCTTTGTTTCTTTTGGACCTTGGTGCACCATGTGTATTGTTATAGCTGCATGCATGCAGCTGGGTATAGTTTGTTAATGTGTTCTGCTTCCTCCCTTGTGCTCATTATTCATGTGCTATCTTTGCCGTAACAAAATACTGCTACCTGTGCTACATATTTTGTCAGCGTGTTTGCATTATGGCAAGTTTTGTATTAGTAGTTATTGCAATCTGTGAAATTGTCTGTGTCAGCTATTATACGTCGTCTTGGAAAAGTATGTTTGTCAAAATAAATAAACCATTAGTATGAATTTTGCTGTATTTTTTTGTAATATTAGCTGTAATGAAGCTTTTATACACTGTTGCATGTTGTATGACAGAATAAAATTGATGCACAACTTTTTAATGTGGTATTTTTCAGATCAATTTTCAGCTCACGCTAACACGCACGAGGTGTGGGGGAAAAGTGCCAACAAGAGTACCATAAGGTAAGAGAGCTGTTCTTACTGTTAGATTGGATTATCAATTGCCAACCAGTTGTTTTCAGCAAGCATAGTATAACGCATAGATTATGTAATTCAATTTGCAATATTGTTTTTATTGCACTTGATTATCTGGGTCTATTTTGTACATAAGTGCGGCCTTTTTTATTTGTTATGTGTAGCTTATTTGCTTAAAATGTTAAATCGTAAGTTCTAAATAAAAGCACGTCTCGAAGAACAGTGAAGTAGGTTTAACTTATAAATGTTTTGACATTAGAGACTTGTGGAGTGAACTTCTACATGAGTTACATTATATTTTGGGGTCTCATTATGGTTCTGAGTTGCATTGCAGTGTCATGCATATGCAGCTTCAGGCTACATATTGGATGTTTATTTAAGACTGTTTTGCTTGGTGGGCTATTGATTCCAGTTTAATAGCAATAAGAACTGTCTTGCTTTCATGGTGATTCTGTGCTGACTAACACATTTGAATTTTCCAGAAGACAACAAAGGGTGATGAAATGTTAACTTTTTGTTGCTAACCTGCCACGTCCTTTGTGGCAAGTTTGCTATGGGTTCTTTCTTATATGTTGTCTTTTCACAGTAGTCATCTTGAGAACTAGCCGTAGTCGTGTGTACTTGAAGCAAACGTTGGTGACACATATTGAAAAGCGGCTCGACACTGCCATCCGATAGTCAAACGACTGACATGGATTAGTTATTTTACTCTATTTGCAAGAGTCCTGCACCACGCACTAAGGGTAACTTGACACACACTGCTGGAGTCATCAGACTCATCAAGAATAGTTACCCGAATCCTTCAGCAGTGGTCATGTGACCCTTTATCTTGAGTCGTCTGACTCATGCAGAATAGTTAACGTACTCCCTCAGCAGTAGTCGTGTAACCCTTTTGAGAAGGTTAGGAGACTACTACAAGAGAGTGTGCATGACTATTGTGTGTGGAGTGACGTAGCCACCTTGTATCGAGACAGATAGTCTCGGGACTCTCTGCCGAAAGAGAGTTCGGGTGTCTCCCACAAAGTGTGTCGTATACGTGGCGAGTCCAGACTCTCGGAAAAGAGTAAGAGATACACTTTTTTTTCTTAGTGTGCAGGGTTAGCGCAGAGTATGAAGTCTATTTCATTTCTTGTCTCGCCATTCGGGCTCCTTCACGTCCACTTTCGACTATCCCGCTTGTGGAAGAAGGTATTCATTAACCGCGTATTATTCTGTTCCGCAAACTCTACTAACAACTCTCCCCTGCTATTCCTACTGCCTATGCCATATTCCCCCACTGCCTTGTCTCCAGCCTGCTTCTTGCCTACCTTGGCATTGAAGTCACCCATCAGTATAGTGTAGTTTGTTCTCACTCTACCCATCGCCGATTCCACGTCTTCATAGAAGCTTTGGACTTCCTGCTCAACATGACTGGATGTAGGGGCGTAGACATGTACAACCTTCATTTTGTACCTCTTTTTAGCTTTACCAACAAGACTTGCCACGCTCTCCGTAATGCTATAAAATTCCTGTATGTTACCAGCTATATTTTTATTAATGAGGAATCCCACTCGAACTTTAAACGCCGCCACGGTACGCACACGTGATTCCGAGGTGGCGGAGGAAGTGGCCATAGCCCTGGCAATGCTCGACGATACGCGAACGACAATATTCAGCGACTCGAGACCAGCCATCAAAGCGTTCGAGAGAGGAGTCGTCTCCGTCAAGGCGTTACGCATCCTCCGCGGCGCTGATCCAAGCACCCTCAAACACCACACCGTCATCTGGTTTCCCGCCCACCTGGGTCGGATTCCGCGCGCCCCGCCCAACCTCAACGAGACAGCCCACGACGCTGCGCGCGCGCTTACCGACCGCGCCGTCACCCCCGGGCAACTACGTCTCGATGAGTTGGAGGCGAACAGGGATGCCCCAATAACCTACAATGAAATAACCAAACACTTTTACTTGGGACGACGTCTCTTTCCGCCCGCGCACCCCAAACTAAACAGGCCGCAGGCGCTAACGCTACGCTTATTACAGACGGATACCTATACAAACCCGGCCACCTTACACATAATCTACCCGGACGTCTACCCAGACGATGCGTGCCCCTCGTGCGGGGTCACGGCGATACTCGCACACGTGCTCTGGGAGTGCAGAAACGCTCCGCCCGACTCTACCTCCGACAGGTGGGAGAAGACCCTAAGAAGCCCGCTCCTACAAGACCAGCAATGGGCCGTCCAGCAGGCTCGCGCAGCGGCCGCCAGGTATTCCCTGTCGATCCCTGCGTGGGAGACGCCCACTGCGCGCTGACGTGCGTCCTGCAGGACTTTTATTAAAGTTTTTCCAATCCAATCCAATCCAACCCACTCCTAGTTCTCGTCTCTCCGCTAAGCGCCGGTAGCACCGGACGTGCCCGCTTTTCAGCACTGTATATGCTTCTTCTGGCCTCCTAACTTCTCTGAGCCCTATTATATCCCATTTACTGCCCTCTAATTCCTCCAATAGCACTGCTAGACTCGCCTCACTAGATAACGTTCTAGCGTTAAACGATGCCAGGTTCATATCCCAACTATGTGAGGCCCAAAAGGCTCAATCAGGCTGCCACTGTCCACCTTGAAACGAAAAAGCAGTAGTCAACGCGAAATTGACAGCTACTGTTAGCAGCCTGCACGCCAAAGCACATTAATCCGTTTACAATGAAGGCGCTAAATTAAACAACGGTCGAAGGAAGGAGACACGGGACAACCACGTAGGCGCACTAACAACTGAGCGTTTAATTTCTTGACACAGGAATAAATAGCTGCTGTCAAGGATCAAAGAAAGAAGAAACAGGGCCGTCTTCTGCATCGCACAATGAAAACATGATACAGAACAACTTCTAAGTGCCGCTCCCAAAATACGCCAGTTCATTTGTTGATAGAGCTATAACCAACTTGCCCATCAGCGCGTGCTCAGTGACTTTATCCGGTTGCATTGTTTATTTTGGTTACACGGCTCAGGCAAATAATGCGAACAAGAGAACAGTTATAAAACATCATTAGCTTAGTAAGGCCCAATGTGCTCACTAGGGCAGCCATTTTTCTGTTGACGTGCCCTGTGGTGAAGTAGCAGCAGCCGAGGCGAAATTGACCGCCCATGTTGGCAGCCTGTGTGTCCAAAGGAAATCAATAGCAGTCGTGTTGGAGCCAGCGTAGTACATTACATGCCCCTAGAGGCCAATACATACAGCCAAGCACTAACAGAAACACACCGTCGGCTCGGTTCACTCCACCGCACATTCATTATCAATTTCATTAGGCCACTTGAACAAATAGGAACAATGGAGAGTGATATGCCCCTGTTAGGCGGCCTGCTTCCAGGTAGCTGTGCTGCGCCTACTGTTTTTCCCAGCCTGTTGAGATGAATAATGCGAATGACAGAAGGCCAAAAATACTCGATTGGGCAGCCACAATCGAGCATGACGGGCCCTGCCATGCTTTGTCAGTCATGCTCTGTGTCTCTGTCACGCTCTGTCAGACGGGCCCTGTCAGTCGGGGCATGCTTGAAAGGCGCCTTTAGCAGTTTGCATTTCAAAGCGCAGTCAGGCGTAGCCATTGTAGGTGAAATAGCAGGATTCAATGCGAAATTGACCGCCAATGTTGGCAGTTTGCATGCTAAAGCATAATTATGTGGTTGCATTCTTTTTTTATCTGACTCAGACAAGTAATGCGGATAAGAAAAATTATCAAACATCATTAGCTTAGTGAGGCCCAGAAAACTCAGTTGGACAACTACCGTTGAGATTGACGGCCCCGTTTGTGAAGTAGAAGCGCTCGGGGGGGGGGGGGGGCACACTTGAAAAGTACCTTTAGCGTCTGCACTTCTAAGCGCAGCCATGTTATAGCTATTGTAGGCGAAAGACCAGTACTCAACGCGAAACTGACTGCCACTTTAAGCAGTTTGCATGCGAAAGCACATTCATGTGTTTGCTTTCTTTATTTTGGTTATCCGACTCGGGCAAGTAATGCGAATAAGAGAACAATTATCAAACATCATTAGCTTAGTGAGGCGCAAAATACTCAATCGGGTAGCTGGTATTGCAGTAGTCGAGGGCACGCTTGAAAGGCAGCGTTAGCAGTCTGCACGTCAAAGCGCAGGCATGCCGTAGCAATTGTTGGGGAAATCGCAGTAATCAACGTGAAAATGACAGCCACTCTTTGCAGCTTCCATACAAAAGCACATTCATGTGGTTGCATTGTTTACTTCGGTTATCTGACATAGACAAGTAATGCAAATAAGAAAACAATTATCAAACATCATTAGCTTACGGTGGCCCAGAATACTCATTTGGATATCTATTAATAGCAGTAGTCGAGGACTCGAAAGGCAGCGTTTACAGTCAGCACTTCATATCGCAGTTATACCGTAGCTATTTGTTCTATTTGTTTATCTGACTGGGTAAATAACACAAATGTAAGTACAATTATTCACCTTGAATACGTGTTTTACTGAGGCAATTTCTTAATTCACAAGGCGTCGGCACAGCGACGGCCAGGTAGAGACAATGACATTGGTGAAGTACCAAATGGTTAAGGTTGCAGAAGATATCAGTGCACTGCTTTCTGGGCTCCATTCCCTGAAAAATGTCTTGGTAACGATGAAAGCGTCAGACAGGAAATCATACCGCACTTCACAATGTTATTTGTGTTGAAAATGTATACCAGTATATTGACACGTGTACTTGTCTTTATCGGGCGACAAGTTTTGTCGCCTAACAAATGTTATCGCACAGCGCGGGACGCGCCTGCATGTATCCGAAGTTTCTGGACAGTTATCGATGCTTCTATCCGCTGTTTGTTGTCGCCGAACGTTGTGTTATCTGATTTCATCGCTTGACACGAATGGTGTAGAACATTTTAGAAGGCATGCGGGTCCCAACGTTTAATCTGGAACATTCGATGATTCCTGTATAAAAGGCGACGTTCTTGACCCGCTGATCAGATTTTCGACGATCGCCGAGCGTGTTCGCCGCTATCGTTGCGCTATAAGTGTAGCCTGTTTTCTGGGCACAGGTTCGCCCAATAAAGGTTAGTTTTCTTGTTCACAGTATTGCTACGGTGTTCTTTGACGTCACGACCACGTGACATCTGGTGCAGGTGCTTGTGCGTTCATGTACCAAACGCCCCCGCAAAGCCGCGATCCAAGCCCGAAGCCCGACGACAAAACCAACGTCGCCCAAGGCCAGCGTGCTAGCCGCCGACTGCAAAGACTGCCCCCGGAGCATGGACTTCTACCTGAGAAAACCAAAAAGATTGTGGACAAGGCAACCCCAATGGCAGCCCCAGCGTCCCCCATCGTGCTGCAGCAGCCCAGGGACCCTCCGACGTTCCGCGGATCAACATTCGAGGACCCGGAAACCTGGCTCGAGACGTATGAGAGGGTCGCTGCGTTTAACAGTTGGCACAGCGACGACAAGCTGCGGCATGTATATTTCGCACTGGAAGACGCCGCCAGGACCTGGTTCGAGAATCGAGAAGCCACTTTAACGACATGGGACCTGTTCCGAAGCGGCTTCTTACAAACGTTTACAAGCGTCGTGCGAAAAGAGCGAGCCCAAGCTCTACTAGAAACCAGAGTGCAGCTGCCAAACGAGACGATCGCAATCTTCACGGAGGAGATGGCCCGTCTTTTCCGGCACGCCGACCCGGAAATGTCGGAGGAGAAAAAAGTTCGCTTCCTGATGCGCGGCGTCAAGCAAGACCTTTTCGCCGGACTTATTCGTAACCAACCGAAGACTGTGGCTGAGTTTTCTGCGGAGGCATCGACGATCGAGAAAACTCTGGAGATGCGCACCCGGCAATATAACCGCCAGGGGCACACACCGCAGTATGCCATCCAAGGACTAGGTTCGGACGACCTTCAAGAGACCATCAGGGCCATTGTGCGCGAAGAACTGCGCAAGGTCCTGCCTTCGTCGCAGCCTCAAGTAGCTTCGATCGCTGACATCGTGAAAGATGAGGTTCAGCGATCGCTTGGGCTTCCTGAGGTGCAACCTCAATTACTGCAGCCCCCGCCAGAAGCGATGACCTACGCCGCCGTCGCACGCCGTCAAGGTCCCCCTCCGCAACCAGGCCAGGGCCCTGCAACAACGCAATTCCGTCGTCCGCCGCCGCCTCCAGCACGCCCACCCGTCGCCCAGCGCACCTACGCGAGGAAGACGGACATTTGGCGAGCCCACGACGACCGTCCGCTCTGCTATCACTGCGGAGAAGCCGGCCATGTGTATCGCCGATGCCCATACCGGGAGATGGGACTGCGAGGCTTCACCGTCAATGCTCCGCGCCCGCAGCGAGGTGAATGCCCTCGCGATATCGCCGACTACCTCGCCGCTACTCAGTGAAGCTCTCGACGACCGTCGCGTTCGCCATCACCAGGCCGCTACCTGTCGCCGCAGCGCCGACCATACACAGGCCCAGCCCGGGGCCGGTCAGCGAGCCCGTATCCGGAAAACTAAAAGCAGCAACCGATGGAGGTGCGGTTGCTGTTCGTCGAACTGACGAAGATCCTCCGCCGCCAACGAAGACGACGAAGAAACCATCTCGACGACCTAATGATGACACGCCGCCGTCCCGACGAAGTCAGGAAGCCAAGACTACACCGACGAAAGACGACTTTACGACGCGACGTTCCAGCTTCAGTTCCACACGACGCAGCCGTGATCCGACGCCGAGACCTAACTGTAACGCAAGACAAAGAACCACCGACCTCGACGTGCTTCTCGACGGCCACGCAGTCACCGCCTTAGTAGACACAGGAGCCAATTACTCCGTCATGAGTGGATCCATCGCCGCCCAGTTGAGGAAAGTAAAGACTGCATGGGAAGGCCCTCAAATACGCACCGCTGGAGGACACCTGATTACGCCGACTGGGATCTGCACGGCAAGAATTACCGTTCATGACCGGACTTACCCTGCCACCTTCGTTCTCCTCCAACAGTGTTCACGAGACGTCATTCTCGGCATGGACTTCCTGAATCAACGTGATGCAGTCATCGACCTGAAGTCGAAGACGATAACGCTGTCACAAGATCAAGCGATACCGCCGGAGAGCTGTCGTAGTCACCACGCCTTGAGTGTGCTCGAAGATCAAGTGAGCATCCCGCCGCGCGCCAGCATTATTATTTCCGTCGGCACTGAAACACCCGCTGACATAGAAGGCGTCATCGAGGGCGACCAACATCTACTGCTCGACCGTGAAATTTGCGTCGCAAGAGGGATCGCTCGACTCCACGGAGGGCAGGTGGAAGTTATGCTCACCAACTTCAGCCAAGAGTTCAAGCACATCAACAAGGGCACGACAATCGCATACATCGAGGAAATTGTGGAAACCAGCAATGCCTTTGTCCTCTCGGATTCAGCCGCATCTACCCCGATGAGCATTGTCCCCGAACCAGACTTCGACGTGAATCCAAGTCTTCCTATGAGTAAGCAGCAACAGATCAGAAGTCTTCTCCGACGATACAAAGACTGCTTTTCGACGTCATCGAGGATTCGACAAACACCAGTTGCAAAGCATCGCATAATAACCGAAGAGAGCGCTCGACCACTCCGCCAGAGCCCTTACCGAGGTTCGACGCGAGAACGTGAAGCTATCAGGCAACAAGTCGACGAAATGCTGCGCGACGACATCATCCAGCCGTCGAAAAGCCCGTGGGCCTCTCCTGTAGTCCTGGTAAAGAAAAAGGACGGAACCCTACGCTTCTGCGTCGACTATCGTCGACTGAACAAGATCACGAAGAAGGATGTGTACCCCCTTCCACGGATAGACGAAGCATTGGATCGGCTCTGCAACGCTAAATACTTCTCATCGATGGACCTCAAGTCTGGCTACTGGCAAATAGAATTCGACGAGAGAGATCGCGAAAAGACTGCCTTCATCACGCGAGACGGCCTCTACGAGTTCAAGGTCATGCCATTCGGACTGTGCTCGGCGCCTGCAACGTTTCAGCGCGTCATGGACACGGTGTTAGCCGGACTGAAGTGGCACACGTGCCTTGTTTACCTGGATGACGTCGTTGTCTTCGCCGGAAATTTCGACGATCACCTTAGGCGGCTTGCGACAGTGTTAGAAGCCATCAAGTCATCAGGGCTCACTCTGAAGCCGGAAAAGTGCCGCTTCGCTTACGATGAGCTTTTGTTCCTAGGCCACGTGATCAACAAATCAGGAGTACGCCCCGACCCACAGAAGACAGCTGCCATCAGAAAGTTCCCGCAGCCAACCGACAAGAAGGCAGTGCGCAGATTCCTTGGCATGTGTGCCTACTATAGGCCCTTTGTCAAGGACTTCTCACGCATCGCGGAGCCGCTAACACATCCAACCAAATGTGATGTCGCGTTCAAGTGGGAAACGCCGCAGGCCAAGGCATTTCAAGAACTCAAACGACGCATGCAGTCGCCGCCGGTACTTGCACACTTCGACGAGGATGCCGATACCGAAATCCACACTGACGCCAGTAGCCTAGGCCTCGGTGCCGTCCTAGTCCAGAGGAAAGAAGGACTTGAAAGGGTGATATCGTATGCTAGCCGGTCGCTGTCAAAAGCGGAAAGCAACTATTCTACGACTGAAAAGGAATGCCTCGCCATCATTTGGGCTATAGCTAAATTCCGCCCTTACCTCTATGGCAGGCCATTCAAAGTCGTCAGTGACCATCATGCATTGTGTTGGCTAGCTAACTTAAAGGACCCTTCAGGACGGCTGGCGCGGTGGAGCCTCAGACTACAAGAATATGACGTCACGGTAATATACAAGTCCGGAAGAAAACACTCCGACGCCGACAGTTTATCGCGCGCCCCCATCGATCCCCAGCTGCACGACGACGAGGACGACGACGCCTTCCTTGGGATAATAAGCGCGGAAGACTTCACTAAACAGCAACGAGCAGACCCAGAGCTAAAACGTCTCGTCGAGTATTTGGAAGGGAACGCCGACGTTGTCCCTAGGGCATTTAAGCGCGGGTTGTCGTCATTCACGCTACAAAACAACCTGCTCGTGAAGAAGAACTTCTCACCAGGCCGCGCCAGCTACCTTCTTGTTGTACCGTCAGCGCTGCGTCCAGAAATACTGCAAGCCCTACACGACGATCCAACCGCGGGGCACCTCGGATTCTCCCGGATGGTGTCGAGAATACAGGAAAGGTATTACTGGCCGCGTCTGACCGCCGACGTCGCCCGTTACGTCAAGACATGCCGAGACTGTCAACGACGCAAGACACCACCGACAAGGCCAGCAGGATTACTACAGCCGATCGAACCTCCTCGCCGACCATTCCAGCAGATTGGGATGGATTTGTTGGGGCCGTTTCCGACATCAACATCCGGGAATAAGTGGATCGTCGTGGCGACGGACTATTTCACCCGCTTTGCTGAAACTACAGCTCTACCAAAAGGCAGCGCAGCCGAAGTGGCGAAATTTTTCGTCGAGAACATCCTGCTGCGACATGGTGCCCCAGAAGTCCTCATCACCGACAGAGGAACGGCTTTTACAGCAGAGCTCACCCAAGCCATTCTGCAGTACAGCCAGACAAGCCACAGGAGGACAACTGCCTACCATCCGCAGATGAATGGTCTTACGGAGCGGCTGAATAAGACCCTCGCCGACATGCTAGCGATGTACGTCGACGTCGAACACAAGACCTGGGATGCCCTCCTGCCGTACGTAACATTCGCTTACAACACGGCGGTGCAAGAAACAACACAGATCACGCCGTTTAAGCTGGTTTACGGCAGGAACCCGACGACGACGCCCGACGCCATGCTGCCCCACGTCACTGACGAAGAGAATGTTGACGTCGCTAGCTATCTCCAGCGCGCCGAAGAAGCCCGACAGCTGGCCCGCCTGCGGATCAAGAACCAGCAGATGACCGACAGCCGACACTACAACCTCCGACGACGCTTCGTCGAGTACCAGCCTGGCGACCGTGTTTGGGTCTGGACCCCGATACGCCGACGAGGACTCAGTGAGAAGCTACTCCGACGATATTTCGGACCCTACAAGGTCATCCGACGTATTGGCGCACTGGACTATGAGGTCGTGCCAGACGGCATTTCGCATTCACAGCGGCGCCGCGCACGATCTGAAGCGGTCCACGTTGTGCGCCTTAAATCCTTTTACGGACGCTGACGAACTTCGCTATTTTTGTTTTCTTTGCTACGAGTGCTTTTGTTTATTAACTTCGTTTGTTTGCAGCATCGGGTCGATGCTTTTTAAGAGGGAGGTATTGACACGTGTACTTGTCTTTAACGGGCGACAAGTTTTGTCGCCTAACAAATGTTATCGCACAGCGCGGGACGCGCCTGCATGTATCCGAAGTTTCTGGAAAGTTATCGGTGCTTCTATCCGCTGTTTGTTGTCGCCGAACGTTGTGTTATCTGATTTCGTCGCTTGACACGAATGGTGTAGAACATTTTAGAAGGCATGCGGGTCCCAACGTTTAATCTGGAACATTCGATGATTGCTGTATAAAAGGCGACGCGCTTGACCCGCTGATCAGATTTTCGACGATCGCCGAGCGTGTTCGCCGCTATCGTTGCGCTATAAGTATAGCCTGTTTTGTGGGCACAGGTTCGCCCAATAAACGTTAGTTTTCTTGTTCACAGTATTGCTACTGTGTTCTTTGACGTCACGACCACGTGACAATATGTGATGGGCAGAGAAACTATCTGTTTACTAAGAATGGAAGCGTACAAAATGTAACAGCATAGGAAGGTGCTGTTTCACAATATGGCACCCTTTCATGTGCGTTTCTGGTGAGCTGCCGCATGCACTGATGCATAAACATGAACACAGGTAACAGGCAAAGTTACTCTGCAACCCACATGACGCTTTTAAGAAAATGTAACAGTAAACCTTTCTTTCTTCATAAGTGATCAAAATTTGTTTTGAGTAAGTTGGTTAATCACATTGCGGCAACAACACAAGAAGCAAGGACAGAATACACAGCAGGAAGGCAGATTGTGAAGAAGAAGTAGACCAGTGAGAAAGGCTTTAATGAGACGTAATAGGCTAGCCCTGCAGTTTAGAAGAGTTAGTGCTTTGAATAATGGGTAAATAATATGTCTAACAAGACTTCGTTGAAAGAAAACTAGCAAGTACAAATGCTAACATAAAATAAAGGGCAGAGATAAGAGTAAGCGCAAAAACGCATGGAAGCAGGCACATATTCATACAAAAATGTGAAATCTAGGAAAATATCAAATATCAACAAATGTGGGAAATCAAGAATTATACAAACGCAAGAAAACACACACACACAGTGCAGGTGTTGGGAGCGGGTTCACAAGCTTCTGTGCCTACCTTCTCGTATGTTTTTTTTTATCTTTTTACCGTTCTCTTAACCCTGTCCTGGGAATATTTAATTGCAACATATCACGAGAATCGAAAAGCAGCACAGAGCTGTGTTGTGTGAAAACATATCGAGCGCTGTCAACACACCCTTATGCGTCACTGTGTCACAGCACGCATTCTATAGCTTTCGTGTACAGTGAGCACTGGTGAACAGCAATCAATCAACGGTGCTACACAACGCTCGAACACCGCCGCTAGATGCTCGGCTATCTCACCACTGACAATGATCGTTCACACTGAGTTGATGGCGACAAATGTTTGCGTGGGAGGCTTCTTCTGCAACTATTTTCTGTTGGGACACTCCTAGGTTTGTTTCATGCGCGCACACTTTTCTAATTTCTTCTGACAATGATTTAGCTCTTTCACTTCACCCCATCCGACGAAAGAAGTAGTGACGCAGTACGCCAACACACCCGCCGCTAAGAGCAGGCACCAGACCTTGGCAAACTTTTCTCTTCGCAACTTCACTTGGGAGCGAAATAATATAACTTAGAACAAACACGCAGGATGTGTGTTCGTGGCGGTCGCCGCGAGATCCTGTTTTCAGGCAAAACGTGGCACAGCGTCAGCGATGCTGGCTGCAATGTTCCTTCGCCAGATCACGACTCACAATAAACGCACGCGACACAAATGCAGCACCGTAAGCTCGCAGTAACATTTCCGACATGAAAGACAATCACAAACATTTCCGGAATTCGCTTTGACGAGGGGCAGAAGCACACAGCTGACGCGAATCGGCCCAGCTCGAAGCGCGTATAACCATCTTCTCCGTCGGCGGGTTCACCGGTCGTGCGGCTCATGACATCGGTCCAGAGTGCGCACCCATTGGTGGATGCTCGTGTGCATCCGCCTCGGAGGACTAAACGCCCCTTTTTTTTCTAATGCTGTAGCCGGCTATAGAAATGCGGTGACAAAGTGGTCCATCTTACAGAATAACTTAGGGAGCTACACTACATAATAGAACTCGAGATGTAAACGATAGCAGCTCCTCCCAAAACCTCTAAATACATAGACTAGGACTTTTTTTAGGAAAATAAGAGGTGAAGATGAGGCCGTATATGACACCTTGAGTGAACTGCTTGTACAGATCCAGATGGATGTCGAGAAGACCATTAAGAAAATAGTTACATGCTTTGATGCCCCAGGAATTGACGCAAGATTTGCACGCCTCCATGCAACCAAACGCTCTCTCCTTGAGAGGTGGAAAACGCAGACTCAATCGCGGACAACGGAAAAATATCGCGGAGCTCAATAAACATAATCAGGAGCATTGATCCGGACTTAATAAACAGCAATGGAGAGACGTTTCCTCAGCAGCGGATGGAAAAATACGCAAAGAAGGCAAATGGACCCTTTTTAAACATCATAGAAAATGGACAGTACAAGTGCACTGAGAGAGTAGTCATAGACCGATTATTATTAAGGAAAAAATGAAAGGCACCTCAGAGGCCTCCATATTTTATAAACTAGCCAACAGATACCATCCAATTGGCCAAAGCCCAGGTTTTGCCACCCGCCCCCCTCAGTATGAGGGCGCGCCTGCTCCAGAGCGGGACGTCGACCTCCCCTTCCCGGGAGCTGAGATCAGGGAAGTGCTGCCCAATCTAAACTGAAGGTCTGTCCCAGGCCCCGACTGAGTTACAAATCGGCTGTTAGAAAATTTGGACGACAAAGCAATTCAAGCGTTAGTGAAGGAGATAAATGAGGTAGGGTAGGAGGGCGTTGTACCAGAGGGTTGGAATAAGGCCACAGTTGTCCTAGTCACCAAGCCAGGTAAAACGCCCACCTTGGAGAACCTCCGTGCTATCTCCCTTCCTTCTTGCATTAGCAAAGCAGCCGAACATGTCGTACATATCGGGATATTAGACATATGGAGCGGAACGAAGTGTTCCCCTATAATATGGTTGGTTTCTGGCCTTGCTTTCAATGAATGATGTCATTCATGCTTCTTCTAAAATCACAGATAATCGACTCTCAAAGCAATGATGTAAAACGGGTCCTCGCACTGAATCTATTGAAGGCTTTCGATACAATTGCATATGACTATATCCTTCAGGAGATATCGGCCTTGAAGTTAGGAGTTAAATTGTTTTCCTTCGTTGCATCCTTCCTCGAGAGCAGGACGGCGGCCGTAAAGTTGAGGCAATCAATCTCGGAATCTTTCACACTCGGAAGAAAGGATACTCCCCAAGAGGCAGTTATCTCACCCCTTCTGTTTAATATAGCAATGCGCAACTTCTCGAAAAGCCTTGCAACAATTCCTTACACAGGTCATGCATTATATGCTGACGATATTACAATCTGGTGTTCTGGAGGATCGGAGGCAACGGTCGAACAAGATACAGCAGCCTCTGGATGTGCAGAGTCCTTCTTGGAAGCTACGGGGCTGGCACCCTCGCCTGGAAAGTCGGAACTCCTGCTATACAGACAGGCTAGACGAGGTGCTAGAGGACTCGCACCACTAGCTCAGGTGCCCATTAGCGTTCGTACCAGAGATGGGCACACCATCCCAAGAGTACACTGTATAAAAATCCTAGGGCTTTCAATAAACTCAAAAGGCTGCACCGCTAAGACTAAGCCCATCTCACCACGAAACCTGAGAACAATATTAGAGTAATCTTGAGAGTGTGCAACAAGAAAAGCGGCATATTCGAGGTTACATTCCTTAGGGCTCACCATGCTTTCCTCATCATCCATGTCATTTAGATAGTCGCGGCCCTAAATTGCACCAAAATTGAGATAAATTAGACACGCTTATGCGCAGCAGTATCAAAAGGGTGATCGGCGTGCCAATCACGGCTAGCACAGAGAAACACATGACGTTGGGAGTTATTAGATTACACAAATTATTAGATTATCAAACTAATAACAGGCAGAAGACTGCTGAATGCGGCAGGCCTCCGTCATAGCTTCAATAAGGGAGATACCACGAAAGTTCATATTCAAACAAGGAACTCCTTTATTGTAGACCCTTTTCCAAGAAACATACACCCCCAACACAATAAATGCCGAAAGTTAGCGAGGGCTAGAACTTTCTCAAAAAAGCATATCCGGAGCGGAGACTTTTGTTGAAGCGGCGCGACACGCCAGGACCAACAAGTTTTTCGCAGCATAAGTCAATGGCAGGGGAGAACTCCTCTCGGCAGCCTTGCTGAAGACCTCCCTGGTCGATGGGGCGGTAGAGGCAGCAATAGCTCTCGCATGACTTGACACAAAACACACAACTCCCGAGCAGCCGTTACAGCGTTCGCACCGAGAATGATAGCCAAAGAAGCAGCCAGGATTCTGAACGACAAATCCGTTCATTTTCATGAAATCACATCTCATTACAGAGGGAATAGGCAGACTTTTCCTTTCCCCCATTATAAGCTCAATAGGCCGCAAGCTAGCACACCCCGGAAGCTCCAGAAGGGTATCCTAGCTCTCTAGGGGCTTTCTTAACATGCTCGACCCGGACACTGATCCACTCTGTCCACATTGCGGCACTGAATTTAGCTCATTAAGTCACATGCTCTGGCAGCGCCTTGTGTTATCGGATTTTAACTGCGAAGAATACTGGACGAAGGCCATCACAGACCCGAAAGAACACGTCCAGCGCATAGCTGTCAAGAAGGCCCCTGAACGAGCAGAGAAGCATGGCCTCTCTGCTCGAGACTAACGATGGCTGGGTGGGGACCTACGTAGCAGCCCAGCCAAGCTCCTCAGGACCGCAATAAAGTCGTTTACTACTGCTACTACTATTACTACTACTACTAGTACTACTACTACTCTTTCTTTCGTAGTCTTCGGCACCAGAGTTTCGCAGTAAATATTACGGTTACATAATCTGCAGTTGCCGGGAAGCGTAAAAAGCATTTAGGGAAATTTGAATGTTATCTCGTTCCACTCTTAAAGGCGAAGCTTAATCGTCCTGCAAGTCTTCTTTTTCTGAAACAATAATAAAAGCGCTAAAGTATGCTAGTGCATTGCCTATACTAAGCTCGCAAATATAATATCCCTAAGGTATGGCGACTCTTTAAAAATCTGAGACCACCTAAGCACTTCTTGTGAGTCCTTAATGCAAAAAAAGTTGATGTCCAATTGAAGGCCTTTGGGCGATCCTTCGAGTTATGAAGTCTTCTAGGGCAAAGGGGCGCGTTTAGACGCTTCGACCTGTGACGCCTTGCTGCTGCAGTTTACTAAAATAGAATCTAATGGGGATGCTCCTGAGCAAGCTGTGGTGATTTGGACGTCACTGATTTCGTCCCGTTGAGCGTGGCAATGGAAACTTTGGTTGAACTAGCAATATGTCATGAATCAGATTGCACAGGTCTGCTTTCTAGGAGGTGCTGATTTAGCCCCGTTTGTAAGACGCCTAGCTTCGGAACGTGGGGTCGTAGTCTACCTACTATCTCTAGTACCCACTACCTCTAAAGTTTGTCCTTTCATTTAAATTTGCTTTTATGCAATTATTTTTATATCGGATACTGAGGCCTAGTTAAGACGAAGGCGAGAGCTTGCGCGGAGAAGCAATGCGCGGGGAAATGAGGCACCCGAGAGCGACAGTGACGTGACGTCGTGGCGGTGACGTCTTCCCTCACGTAACGCGTTCCACCACAGTGCGCAAGTAGGTGTCCCCTTCGGTTTCTCTACTTCGTCGAGGCGTGCATCTAACGTGGCTTTTTGACTGATAGAGTATTTGATGCTTTCGCATCGAAATGCGACCAAATGGTGGAGGCTAGCTCCGACAAAGGGGCATGCGGAAAAGAGGCGTGTTGCTACATCAAGTAAATGCTTCTGTCAAGTGGGCCATTGTCAAGAAATGAAATAACTTTCCATTCCAAGTTGAGGGGAAGCGCAGCTTGAAAATCCAAAAATCAATGGAAGAGTCATAACTGTGCTACATACTGGAATATGTAAGGACGTAGTTTATAGTAAGGACGCACCTGAAGTTACAAGAACGTGTTCAACGACCCGGTCTCTTACATCGCTCCTAAAGCCTTCACACAAATTGTTGATCATTAAACTCACCATCAATAAAAATCAAATTGTGAATAATACGCAATTCGATTCAATGTAGAGAGAAGAAATTTACCCAATCTATCAATCTGAATTACTCGCATGGACGTCGTGTCCAGGGGTGTGTTAAGTTGTAGATGCGATGTGGCAGACGTGTCTAAACATTGAGTGTCACACCACCAAGTGATGCAAAACCATCGTCACATTGTTTAAAACAATGACATATCACCGCAGGCTTTCTGAAGGTACTTTGTTTGACTCTTAGGGTGAAGACTTCTTTTTCACTTATATTTCCAGTTCGCCCATGATCGTGAATATGCAGCGTGGTCGACATCGAAGTTTACTTTTTGCAGTGGATTGTGTCAGCACAGTGGTCGGAGTGGTGTCCTTGGACACCACGTTTTGCACAGGTAGGCTGGCCACTGGAGCTATGTGGATCTTGGTCACACATTTGACATTAAAAATGTCGTCGTGCGTTGGGAATGCAGGGCCATACATTTTCCTAGCATACCTGGCTTCTATTGTCAGTGGCGGAACGCTAGATGGAAAGGTCAGTATGAGAAGCAAAGTGGGTATTTATTTTTATTTCCATGAGAGCACCACACCGGATGATCAGGCTCCGTGTTGAGCACAGAGCCTCAACTCCCGATGTTGATGCTGTTTGCATCATTCAGCACCTGCTATGTTCAATCCTCGAAAAGTTCTGTTCCGGTAAATATCGATAACATCGGCCTCAAATATTACTCCTCGCGTGCTACTCATGGATCAGTGGAATATGACGGTGATTGGAATACCTCCCAATTTGGCAAGATTGGTTAGCTCTTCGTACTGCTACATGTAACGAAACTCGAGCCGGAGGCCTCCGCTGACAATTTTTATCACGTTACTAGGGTTCAAGTCAAAGAATTGACAGCAACAAAAAGAGAAAATATTCTAGCTTGGCCTTCAGTTTTCTCATAGTTCGCTAAATGAAAAACAGCAGAAAGTATTTCGTTCGAGTGAAGGAGTTGGTACGCCTGCATCGGCGCGTTAACTTATTCGCAGAGTTACGCTCAAGTAGTGAAGGAGAAGATGGAGTTCTCGTATCCTTATATTTTGTTTATATTACAATGACAGCCACCCAGCATGGACCCTAACTAAAGGACGTTGCAAGACCTAACATGTAAGAATGCATATGTGAGCACTACATATAAATAGCAAAAGTGGAGGTGCTATGACCAAAATTAGGGACGTAAAAAATCTTAAAGGGTAGAGGATAATGCGAACGCCGAATTTTTCGGGAATGGTCTCTCGGAGCACACGCAAAATCAAAGGCAATAACATCAGGTGCCTCCGTCGAGAGGCCTCAGAAGGCTCTGGCATAAAGCATAGGCTCAACTATCCTACTCGTCTTTCCAAGGGTCATGCTAAGCCGCGCATAATGAGGACACCAAGGGGCCGACCGCCATGTGTCACAGTGCTTGGGGAAACTGCACACCAAGCACCAGCTGTCAAATTAGCACCTGTGGAGGCAATCATGTGGAAACTGCGAAATCGTGTATACACAGCAGAATGGACATTAAACGTCATGATAACCTAATTGAATACTTTTACTAGTTCTTGTATGCTATCCAGATCCGACGAATGCGTGGCCTTTGGCTCTTCATGATCCCAGCTTTCCAAGACATCCTCTGGCAATGCTTCCCATCGTGGACGCTCTACATCATTTTTTTACACTTAGAGGTATTTTGTGAGCATGCGCAATCGCCATGGTTTCAATTATTCGGAACTAACTAACGGTATGCAACTCGCCTCTTTATCATTTGTCGCACAACTGGAAAGCACGTGTCTAGCAGCGACTGCTTCCTTTTAATTTAGGGCACGATTTACTTTACTGACCTGTTCCTTACGGCATCTTTTTATGGTGCTTTAAAATAACCTAGCCAGTGAGGCCCAGATGGCAAGCAATTGTATTGTTCTCTCGTTATGTTTCAGTACGTTGATTACCAAGGTCCTCCATAAAGAAAGCGAAAAAATCCCAATAAAGAAAGGCGTCAGGCAGGGAGATATGATCTCTCCAATGCTATTCACAGCGTGTTTACAGGACGTATTCAGAGACCTGGATTGGGAACAATTGGGGATAAGAGTTAATGGGGAATACCTTAGTAACTTGCGATTCTCTGATGATATTGCCTTGCTTAGTAACTCAGGGGACCAACTGCAACGCATGCTGATTGACCTGGAGAGGCAAAGCCGAAGGGTGGGTCTAAAAAGTAATCTGCAGAAACCTAAAGTAATGTTTAACAGTCTCGGAAGAGAACAGCAGTTTACGATAGGTAGTGAGGCACTGGAAGTGGTAAGGGAATACATCTACTTAGGACAGGTATTGACTGTGGATCCGGATCATGAGTCGGAAATAATCAGAAGAATAAAACTGGGCTGGGGTGCGTTTGGCATTATCCCTCAAGAGAAAAGTTTATAACAGCTGTGTCTTACCAGTACTCACGTAAGGGGCAGAAACCTGGAGGCTTACGAAAAGGGTGCTACTTAAATTGAGGACGACGCCATGGGCTATGGAACGAAGAATGGTAGGTGCCACGTTAAGGGATAAGAAAAGAGCAGATTGGGTGAGGGAACAAACGCGAGTTAATGATATCTTAGTTGAAATCAAGAAAAAGAAATGGGCATGGACAGGACATGTAATGAGGAGGGAAGATAACCGATGGACATTCAAGGTTACGGACTGGATTGCAAGTAATGGGAAACGTAGCAGGGTGCGCCAGAAGGTTAGGTGGGTGGATGAGATTAAGAAGTTTGCAGGGACAACATGGCCACAATTAGTACATGACCGGAGCAGTTGGAGATGTATGGGAGAGGCTTTTGCCCTGCAGTGGGGGTAACCAGGCTGATGATGATGATTACCAAGGAAAGAAGCACTTCCGTGTTTCAGTCTCTAACCTATGGAGTTCCTCCTGGGACCGTGAGATGAGGTTACATATTTCACATTTGGCGGCCATCATAAAAGTGCGCACGTGGGAAGCTGCGTTGGGCAGACAAATTTCCCTAAAACGTGAAATTCCGCTTTACTAGTAGCCAGAAAAAATTCGTTTTATTGATATCAAGGCCTCCAAATAGCAACATAACGATTCACATACCCAAGCAAAAGCACTTTTCCTGCGTTATTACGACATCGAGCATGTTTTACACATTTCCGTGCGTAGTGTTGGAAACATAAGAAAACCTGTGTAACCACCTCTTTGCTGTGGTTGTGTTCCTCCCCCCATATTTTCTTTTGTCACAGTGCGCTAAATCATTCTGCTGTCGGCGCGAAATGAGATGCGAACAACGAAATGCTTTTCCTTCTGCCATTCATCAGCATTCAGGGGTGGAAACGCCTGGTTTGATATCAGCGGTCGACGATTCTCGCCCTATATTGCGATATTTTCTCTTCTGTTCTCTTCTCTTCGATCTACGTGCTCGTTCTCTTCTGTTCTGTTTCTCTCTAATTTCAAAGCTAGAAAACAAAAAAATCTAAGAAAATATGCGAAAATATCGCAGCATATGGCGAGCATCATCGCATAGTTCTGTGAAACCGGATGGGCGAGCCTGTCGACGCTGATGACTAGCTGACGGCGCATCATTGCCTTCAATTGTGCTTTGGTCACGGGTTCCGTTGCTCGCGTTTCAATTGACACATAGTGCATCTGCGAGTAAAGTACTGCGAGCGAGTGCAGATACCGTCCACTTGGTTAAGAGGTTTTTCTTCGACTATCGAACTGCAGTTCAGCTAAGCTACCTTTGCATCGGAGCGGAGGTGCGACGGTTGCCGCTGTGTCGCGTCGGTGCAGCGTCTGGCAGACGACACCCACGCATATGGCGTGTCAACAAATCGCTTCTGTTGTGGCGGGCGCCTGCAGTGGCGCGTGGTCCCGACGGAAACCTCCCACAGAGGACGACGGCATGCATTTTTCTGTAGCCTAAATGTCCCTCAGCTCCGCTGGTCTCTGCTGTTTGCGATAGCAGAGCCATCCACAACGTTCTTTTACTGTCGACGAAAGTTCCACAAAGACGCGGTTCAATCGTTGATGTTGACGGTGAAAAGCACAGTAGCAAGAACCGTGAGTCACGAAAACAACTCTTTATTCTGCGAAACTGCCCTCAGAAAACAAGTTTAAAACGGGCACAATGATAGCAGCGACCACATGCCTCAGCCGTCGGAGAACTCATGTGCAGCTTCATGATAGAACTCATAGAACCCATAGAACTCATGGCTGAGTGGTAGCGACTCCGTCTCCCACTCCAGAGACCCTGGTTTGATTCCCACCCAGCCAATCTCGCAAGTTGTTTTTACTTAAGAATTGCCTTCCAGGATTTCTCGCTCACGACTGACGCCGACGACACTGGCTTTTCTGCGACACGATCTCCTTAACGCTGTCGCGTTAATTATTGAACGTCGTCATGGACGAGCGAGCTAGCCGCGGGCTACGCCTACCGCCCTAGTACGGACCTCCGCCTGAGAAGACTAAGACGATCATGGCCCCAACAACTGCCACAGTGAGAGTGCCCGTGTAAGCCGCTGTGACGTGAGCTGCAAAGCCAAGGAAGCCACCAATCATTAACGGATCACCGTTTGGAGATCTGGAAAGCTGGCAGGAAACCTTTGGAGAACCGCTATGTTTAACAACTCAATCTTTGATGAGCTGCAGTTTCACAGCGTATTTCTGCAAACATTTACGAGCGTCATGCCCAAGGAGAGGGCCGAAGTTGAATAGGAACGCCGAACGAGAACACCGTGACCTTCGGGGCAGACATTCAGCCACGTCGACCCGCACATGTCAGAGAGAAAAGTGTTCTTCCTCACTGCGGTTTGAAACAAGTGGGTTACACAGGATGGATACGTAGACCAGCCAAAACCATTAAAATATTTCGAACGGAAGCCACGGGTATTAAAAAGACGTTGGAAAAGCGCACTCAGCAACATCGCCGCCTGGTGTTGTCGGCGAGGGGAAAAATTCAAATACTATTGTCTCCGACGAACTCCGAAAGACCCCCATAACACTTTCACGTGAAGGACTACTCACGATGTTCTCTTCGACGCAGCCAACAGCCTTAATTACTGACGTCGTCTGAGGGGAGGTCCAGCAGCCATTCGCTGTCCCTGAATTTCTGCAGCTGAAGCTTGGAGTACTCACTCTGCTGCCACTGAGAAGCCGGACGCGTCTATTGTTTATACCCTTACTGTGAGATGATAGGATATTTTTTTAGGATATTTTTCCGTCAGTTGTTTGCGCTCACAGCATTATTGTTTGTGACTGTTTGGCTGCAACTGAATGGAGACCCCGCTGACTGTGCAGATCGCAGTCGCCACGACACTGCCTCTCACTGAAGCACCCAGAGTACACTGGGCTAATACGTGACTGATATGTGGGTCCATATCCGGTAAACTAAACACAGCAACCTATGGAGGTGCGGTTGCTGTTCGATGAAGTGCCGAAGCTCCTCCGCCGCTATTGCGAGATCAGTCGCCACGACGAAGGAACGAGATGCTGACATTTCGACAAAACTCCGAAGGAAAACACCGCGCTGCCTAAAGGGTACCCGACGATGTCACATGAATGTACTGCGGTGTATATCGGTATTTATGAACATGTAACTACAGAAGTCGCAGTTACACGAGTAGCGAAGTGCGTTTCCGCTACATTTCTTCTGCGCTTTCCGCACACGCAGAGCCATCTTGTGGCAAACACAGAAGACCCCCTCCTATCAATGTACGGCACTGCCCCGACAGATGGCGTGCCACGCGCGCATTGGGGCTGTGCGGGGATCGGTGCCAGGTGCGTCGCGGCCGGGACTCCCTCTCCCCTGACGATGCTTCGCCGTGCACCCTCACGGTTTGAAGAATGAAGTGTCCTTCCTTTCTTTAGATCACTATCTGTCTATCTCTTTGCCCGTACTGATCACGACGTTTGGCTGGCGTACATCGTTTCCCCCTCCCAGACACCGAGTTCTTTGGTTCGTTCCGCTGGCTCAGGCGCCCGTTTCGTTGCCGCGCTGAACGCTGGTTGCTCGACGCTCGCCGCGTGATTGGTGGGTGCGAAGTTGGATGCGGGGCACCTCGTAAGTGATCGCTGCGCCATAGCGCATTGCCTTACACCCCTTGGCGGGTCGAAGGGAACGCTGTCGCATTCCACTCTTGAAGGCGAAGCTTAAGCATCCTCCGATTTTTTTTCTGATCTTCTCCCTTTGGGCAAACATCGGCCCTGTGGCCCAATTCTCCACACGCATAACCAACCTCTACTTGTCTGCGATACAATGAACAAGGGTAGCGAACACCATCACACACGAAGTTTAGGGGGACCTTGTGTCCTTCGAACAAGACCATCACTATCGGTGTCTTAATTCTTCTAAGCCCCAGTGCACTAGGGTTTCTCCGGTTGACGATCATCTTCGTCATTTCTGCGTCCCTGATATCCAGGTTGATTCCGCGGATCGCTCCTTTACATATGGCGTGCTAGCAGCCATGTAGGCCGCTGCTTTTATGGTAATATTTGCCATACAAATCTGCTAAACCTTGGCCTGGGCGTACGCCTTCGCCTGGAATGGCGTGGCAACCACGAGAATGTTCTGGAAGGGGTTCCTGCGCAAGGTGTCGCCGAACAGCTGCTCCACTGTTAGGGAAGCCGCCCTGGCGAGCGCACGCCTGAAGATAATAAGTACCATATTCTTAACATCCACAACCCCTTATGCCATATAATGACCGTATCTTGCGTTAGTCGATCAGAGAGATAGTGCGCAGCCACGCAAAAAAAAATATTCTATCACTTTTTGGTTTCCGTTGCAATAATATTGAATTCTGATAAGATTTAACACAACAGACATGTGGTACCGATGTTTTGCCTCATGACATTTTGGGGGGGGGGGCTGTCATTACCGAATTTCCAAGGAAATACCTTCTGAAAGATGTAGGAGAAGGTACGATCAACTTCTGTAACAGAATGATGCTGCAATATAATCCGCCTATAACAGGGCCATAGAGCAAATTGCGGCGCATACATATACATTAATATATGTGTAGGAAGTTTCGCTTTAGGGGATGCCGGTGCCGAACGCCGCCGCCACATTTTCTGCGACAAGGGGCTCCTAACGCTATCGCATTAAAAACGTTCGTTGCGCAAACGAATGGCAATACATGCAGAAAACGGGTTCCCTGGTTGAAAGCGGTTTGGAAAAAAACGCGAAAGAAACAAAACAAAGCACCGCGCATACTTCGCCGATAACCTCGCACGGAAAATTTCATCAGATACAGAAGGTATTCACAGAGTAGGCCGACACTATGGCAGGCTGGGGAGCAAGCTGTGGAACGTGTCAAAAGCGAAGGTTTATTGGAATTCAGGTTTTAGATCACTAAAGCAGGTCATCGTAATGGCAACTTTGGGTGCGGTACATTTCTTCTATACAGTCAATAATATGTTCACCTATATCTTTATTAAGTAGCTGTGCTTAAGACGCTTAGCAAGTATCAACTTCGTTGCAAACAAGTAGAAACACTGTAATCATTCATTTCCAAATAATATATGGTATAATTAGAAGTATTTACGAGGCAATATCACGCAACGGCAGAAGTGTTGCATCAGTTGAGTTACGTATTTACGCGAACACTGTACAGCTATGCTTGCATTTGATGTCAATGTTTATTGCAAAATTCACTTAGAAAGCTTTCGATATACAAAGCAGGGAAATTATTGTCGTTCCATTTTGCATTCTGAGCACATATTCCTGTACGAAAGCCACATGCTGTCACGTATGTCATCACGAACATATAAAAAACAAAAATGAAACCAGCATTTGGCAGTAGCAAGAAATGAATTACTGGAATGCGCTTGTACCACCTAATGAGCATCTGGGGATTCTCTATGTGACGTCATTGAAATGCCCATGCATTCTATCCTTTTCAGAGGCGGCTTGTGGTCTTGCGCTGCAATCAGCATGCTGGCGAGACTTCTGACTTATACTTACGCCATAAAAACATACGTAATTTACTCCAATAAATTAGCGTCGCCTGAGTCATTAGCGCGTTAAAATCACCTGCTGGTGCTGAGTTTATATTATCTTCAACTGGCCCTGCTACAGCTAATACAAAAAGCACACGAAGTCTGCCCAATGTAGAACAATCTGAAAAACGATATGCGTCTTCAATTTTCTCGATTTGTTCTAAATATTCATTCGGATTTACAGCGGCGCAAACCCAAACCGCAACTATTTTTATGAAACAGTGTATGCATGACTAAATGGCACCTGTCCCTCTTGTAATAAAAGGGCCGGCGAAAACATGGGTGTAAATTCGCTCACAGTGGGAGCACAGCGAAGACAGACTGGACTGCTGACTCGGCTTGCTTGTGCTCGCGGACCCTTATCTGTTCTGGCTCCATACTCCTAATTATTATGAAGATTGCGAACTTGATTCTTTGTAATCCATTTTTGGTTAAAGTTTGTGCATAACAAATTTGCGAGGGGCGGATTTGGGCAGTAGCGTTTTTTGTTTAACGACTTCACTGCCGGTCGTGCTGGGCCTGAAATTAATTCACAACTTTGAAGCAACCACCCAAAACTGTCCCCAGTGTGCGCAGTGTGACTGAGCTACGGCTATGCACGACGCGTGAGCTTTCGTTATCGAAGAAGCGCGCCAAGTGCGAAGTAGTTGCAGTTCTCTATTGCTAGGTGTTAGCGAAGCAACTGCAATTTGAGGGCAACAGAACAAAATGAGTGCCACTCGTCGGGTGATAAGAACTACCTGCTTGATTTCAGCTGATCCAGGGAGTGCCACAGTAGTCAGCAGAATTCTAGCATCTGGTAATCATAAGCTAGTTCGCGATAACATTGCTTGTATAGCTCCTGCATGCCCACGAGTGCTTGCACGAGCAACAATCTTTTCCCAGCAAGATGGGCACTTCACTTCGATACAACCATGAACAACAAGTAGCGATATCATCCGATAAATGTACATTTTGTTTTTGTTGCTGTGATTGAGGGTTACTTTGGGTAGGACATTCGGCGGAAAGATGGCTTGCAAGGTTTATCGGCTTGCCTCTGCTAGCGTTAAAAATTTGCGCAGTCGCGTGAAGGTAGTGGCAACTCGAAGGCCCAGATTTTCCCAGTTGTGTGGTATCATTTTGATCGAAATCCTGAAGTGACAAAAGTTTATTAGTTTCTATTCTTCGCTCGCATTAGGTGCGCATGCGCGGTGATTCGATATCGCGCATTCGTGAATACACGCCAGTTACACGGCATCGAAACAGCAGGCAATGGCTAATGAAAGAAGCTACGAATACGCGCCTCCAGAGTTTAGTACGATGGACGACGCCACTGCAAGTACAAGCTGTGGCGGTACCATGGGCGCTTCATCTACTTTGGGTGCCTACCTAACGTGAGTTTTACCGCTTGTTAATTCTTCATTGAATACTGTTACCCTTAGACAAGATCCATATAATAGGCTTGTATATCTGTACATATGTTCCCATCGTAAACGGGTCATTTTGACAGCCAACATGATCTTTTCAATGGGAGGCTCTCTTAGGTCAATACGCATCCACGCAAGGGCGATGCGACAATATTGCCATGTTCAGCGCCATGTCAGCTGTTTAGCGTTCAGGATCAGATTTCTCGGGGCATAAAGCGAACGTACAAAAGGAAATTTTTTCTGCAATACATGATTATTGCACCACACAGACGCCACGGGCTACTATAGCTCGAGGTCCCAGGCTCAGTCCCAAGTGCGACCACCAAATTTCGATGAAAGCACACTGCAAAAAGGCCGGTGATTGCATTTATGTGATAGTTACAGAAGCTACGGCGGTGGAAATTTATGTTCACTGCACTCCCATGGCATGCGTTCTATCACGTCGCCGCTTTTGCACGAGAAACCTCGGAGTTAGTTTTAGCCACTGTGAGCAATTTATGTGCCGAACCATAAGTGTTTTTTAGACAACTCGTCGAAGTCAACAATAATACTGTGATTTGTCAATGAAAAAAAAAACGTATGATCAATTGAGTACTGCCAGCTCAAAGCGTTAATTATAGAAAACATTACTGCGGATTAAAAAAATGCAAGTTGGTTTAAAGCGATTGCTCTTCTATTTCCATGTGTTGCTTAAAGGCCGCTCGAGCCCATATTCTTCCCGCTCCCCATATCTCTACCCGCACAGACCATGTTCATAAAGTAAAACCTATATTTGCCAGGACTAACGCTTATCAGAATTCGCCTCTAGTTTTATCTATTGCCGAATGGAACTCGCTACCTGCAAACATTGTCTCGCTTACGGAATCATCATCATTTCATGCAGCACTGCTAAACTTTTTAGAGTGTGTTAACCTGTCAGATCCCACGTTTTCTTGAATATTTATATAAAGTGTTTTCAAGTGCTTGGCATTGTGTAAAATTCATTCCGTTTCATCAGATATGTGTCTGTGTAGGCTGTTTACCTAAGTGTTTATCCTTAACCTCGTGTTCTGATGGGTACTGATTGTTTGCATCACATTTTATGTTGTTATGCGCGTTTCACGCTACTAAACATTGTATAAATTTCGTTACCCTTTTCTTTCTTTCTTTTTTTTGTTTGCTTCTGCTAGATGTTTTTTATGGTTCCTAATGCCTTCATATATTTACATTGTACAGATTTCAATCATGCTTGAACTTTTTCGTCCCCCCCTATGTAATGCCCTAACGGGCCCTTAGGGTACTCAAATAAATAAATAAATAAATAAATAAATAAAAATAAGCATTACAGAGAAAACACACTGTTCCCGCTTGAGGTTGTTTGGCCGATAACGGTATTTTTCCTGTTAACTTTTTTGACAAGTGAAGTTTAGATTACTGTGTTGTAAATCATTTTCTTTTCAAAGAGCAAACAGGGGCGACTTCATACCATCCGGATAGGGAAGTGAAAATCACTGTATTCTACGGTACCGCCTAACGTAAAGTAGCACGTTGCACGTCAGCTAATTTTCATGCCGTTCTCACAATAAAATTTTTAGAATTTTTAAATAGGCTTCGGCGAGTAACAGAGAAGCAAAGTTAGCATCGCTTGAATACAAATATTTATGAACTCCATTGTAGTTCTTCATTAGCTCATTTGAACTCGTCATTTTTTTACGCAAGCGCTCAAATTATTACTTGGCTAAGAGATCGAATTATGTTTCTGTTCTTCAGAGCAAGTCATTGGAGCCCATAATTTCAAATAACTAAAATACGATATATTAGTCACAGCTTCCGTATCCATCAGTCATAATGTAATTGGCGTTAAAACGCCGCATTGGCCGCGGGGATGCCGAATCCCATCAGGCGGGTACAGATAGAAATTTTTCGAATATCAGCGCAGGTTTGAATTGTATTTACAGAGAACGTCTGCGCATTGTCATTCTTGTACTTCAACCTGATTTATTCATACAAAAGATATGTTCCATGCATCAAGATATTATTCCGAAATAATTGTTAGGATTCTGTATCTGTGCAAAGTGGAGCAAGCATGCTATACAGAAAAGTACATAGGACTCATTGTGAGTACTTCAAAGGTTAAACTGACAGTGTTCGTGCAAGTAAAGGTGCGGTTTCGTGCATGGTGGATGAGCGCTCTTCACCGCATAGTGCCCCGAGTGTGCGGTTCGTCCTATCCAGCCAGCATAGTCAGTCTTTGGCGAGAACGAACTATTGCAAGTAGCGCGGTTACAAAACACGACTTTACTTCTTCTAAATTTTTTTAATGAAACATAAATTGAACCTATTTTCTCACAGCTAGTAATTGTCTGACCAATACTTTAATAATTGCAGCATTCCTGATGAAGCCTGGAAGTACCAGTGGAACACACAGCCCACGCCGATAACCGATGGGGCTTACAACGTCGACGGTATGTAGGCGATGGCCATTTGCCACGGGTGGAACTTGCGAAGATTGTTCACAACAAACGTAGGAGATTGCCCCTACGGTTACCGTGGCAGTGGTACCTTTACTGCGTAAAAAGATGAACTTTACCAGCGTCGTCAAGACGGTTTCCGCATGAGCCAACTTATGTGTCCTTTTTGAGAAATTTGTGTTTATCTGAATATATGCAAATTCATACATAACCTAACCTATGCAGTGATTGTTATATCTTCTTTTATCAGTGGGCAGGTAAAGGACGCTCCTAGATGTGAACGGCAGTAGCCGAGACTGTACGTTCTCTACAGGTATTAATTCCCTCAAAAATGGGATCATGGGACCATTGGTCTACCAATTTATTTGCCAAGCAGAGTCTGTGGGTTTCTCCTCCGAACATCGCGATAATGTTTCCCTCAAACCAATCAAGCTGGTTGACAAAGGAAGTGCTTTGATGCAAATGCAGATTAATATGTGAAATCAGGGTGGCGTTTTCGATGTCTTTACGGGAGGGCCGTAGCGGTACTACTACGTTTTCGGCCCAGTGCAATAATTAATCCAATTACGCCAACGGCAGAGGTCACAGCATACAGTTGTGGGCAGCTGAAATACTTTATATTTAAGCTCTTTGTTACTTTCTACGAAGCAAGCCAAGTGACAGTCACAGCATAAAGAATCTTAACAAATTAACGAATATGCAAGGCAAGGAGACACAAAATTTTTGGGTAGTTGTTCACCCTCTGTTGCCTTTACCAAATAACCCAACAATAAGCTTCTGAAACATGTTTCGTGTTGACAGAGTACCAGTCACAGTACCCAACAATTTCCAGTGAGTGTGCCACTACTTGAAAACTGTCACGCTTTGAAACAAGAAAATCTACGCCATGCTGAAATACCGCCCTTCTAAATTGAATGTTCTTTTCTGTGGGGCGATTGGCATTCCTTGTATACATCAAGCATCATTCGTTGTGCGAGTATCTGCGCTACCTCTTTCGCAAACCTCATGAACATTGCGAGTTCAACGGCATGACTATAAAAGTTGAGAATGGCATACACTAAAAAAATTAGTTCCTTAAATTACGCCTATGCTATCACACTGTATTTCATTTGAAGTCAAAGATGAAACTCATATCTTTAGTTCAGGTGGTTCGGAATCCGCGTTTAATCTTTTCTGTGACGTACGAAGGCTCAGAGACTCGCACATTTGGGTGTAACAATTGGGTGTCATGATTCATGACCACTCTTAGTAAACTCCCTTCCCCCCCCCCCTTTCATATTCTAAATAAAGGTCTATGAGACAATGCAGCGTGTCCTTTCAGTTTTAATGCTAATTTCAGTAGCGTCGATGGTCATTCTCAGGAAGGCTCTGCCGTAATTTAGGCATTTTATGTCTCTCGCGCTTTACTCTCTTCGATTTCACGCAATTTCTGCGCAGATATAGCGAAGATGTGCGCCTAGCTACAGTCCTTGCAGCGCTATCCATTCGGTCTACACTTTTAACGCACTATGACGCTTTCCGTTGCATAGTTCAGTGGCATTGTCCCGTGAATTAGCACTTCCGCATTTCTTTCCAAACTCATCTGGTGACTGGAATAGGACTCTTCCATATGCGCATTGAGAAATATTTGTGATAGTGTGATAGTTGTATAGTTCGTTGATGGCCTACAGGGGAACATGGACGAGGTCGGTCGTTTTAGCGTTCGTAACGATCTTCTAAACGTGCAGTGCTTACAGCCAGTGCTTAGGAACTTCAGCTACCGCAGGCAGCAAACCGGTCTCGGATAATCAGTTTCTGAAAGGCGAGTACGTCGTTGCATGACGCACCTATCTGTCATAAATGGTCGACCAATTAAAGGCATACGTCAAACAAAAAATTAAAATCTCTCGGTAGAAATGCGTCCTCTCAATTTTTCTTTGTCGTTGTCCGCATTGGGCTGTGTCTGCTGCTCGTAATAGATCAAAATAAGGTAAGAACGTCGTGAGGCATCTAGTGTGCTTATTACCGGATAAAACAGCAAATATATTGATTGGGTCAAGGGTTCGACGCACAGGAAACCAACTTCTAGTTTCTCAATTCCAGCACTCTCGTGTTCTGCTCGCGGTTTGAGATAAAATCTGGTAATATTCAGAAGAATCGAATACTGCACAATCTTGATCGTGCTTGCCTTCTTCATCGCCAGGAAATTCTTGCACACAAACAGGAAGGTTGCAGAAAGAAAAGGCACTGTGTACGGAAGCACAACATTAAGTTTCCCTACCAGTAAAAGCTACTTGCCTTGCACAATGAGCATGAAATATCGATTTGTCATGAATCGCCCTTGCACTAAAGTGAATTAACACGTTTACTATACTTTTATGCCATACAGACATCACTGACACTAGCATCACTAGTTACCAGCAACTGGAGTGCGTTAGCAGCATCGATAATGCCAGCACAAGCCTCGCTGGCATGGGGGAAGCATCAGCCAGTTTTGAAGACGGTGCAACGTAAGTTCACATTTACAAATGGTCTATTAAAAAGCAACTCTGAGACGACAGCAATTACTGCCCGTGTAACAATATGCCTGTACTCAGTAATTTCAGCTTGAGTTGGCTAGCTCTGATGGCTGAAACAGGTACTGCATCAGCAGCTTTGAGCGTTCGGCCGGCGCAGCCTGCCTTGGCGTAATTCATGGTTGCAACAGCGTCACAGGACCCGGAGAGAGTAAGGAGGGAACACCACACGGCACTGTCCAGACCCCATGCTGCAACCGTTGAGCTACAAAGGCTCGCCTGATTTCCCATCCTCTTAACAGGCTGCAATGTGCGGTACACTTGCAGGTTTGTCCCCTGCTTACTCAGTCCACATTATGCAATATATGAAGATTGTGAAAGAAAGATACTCCTATAAGGCTCATAAAATGAAATAGGGTTATGTCAAAGTTTACTGAGGCTATGCAGCATGGGTACGCCGGCCGCAAGGAGTGTTCCAAGTTCTTCTGAAGTCGACCACTCTAGCGTTCGTTATAGAGGTCGACGAATGGCGTTACAGTTGTTGAATTCCGTGGCATGCGCGGGAGCGGCATGCCAAGGAATAAGGGGCTTCCTTATTCCTAACGTCATTCTCTACGCATTGCAACTGTTCCCTTACGCCATACAAAGAGACTTTTTTGCACCTTCAACAAAGGCGAGTTCCTTAAGGCGACTCTGTGAAAGGAATCAGTGTATACCTTCGGGCATGCTTTCACAGAATGTTTTATCCTTGAAGCGAATACGTAGGCGAGCTTTCCCGTACTCGCACAAGTTCTGTTAATCGAGTGTTCTATCGGAGGATAAATCGTAGTAGGTGCTTAAGAAAGTGCGTTCTCTTTGGAGCTAGCAAACACAGGAGCCATAGTGGTGATATGCTGTGATAAACTGGCGCTGCATCGTGTGCTTGCATGCATGGGATTGCGAGAGGAGGTGATTTAGGATCGGCATCGTTTTCGTTGAGCCAGGACATTTTCAACGCCCACGTGGGAAGCACTGTTTCGTCCATCATGATGGTTTCTTTTACGTGCGTGCCTTCAAAAGCTTTTTCGCGTTGCAGGCTATAGCTGCGCGAGCACCCTCATTTTGTAGCGGACACAGTATGATGGAGCCATTCATTGTTTATTATAAAGTAAAAGAGAGTTTTCTTTCGTTCCATCGCTGCAGTTGCTGAACAAATATCAGGAATTTCATTTTTCTTGAATAAAATCAAACAGTGAATTTTCGCTTAAAGATAGTTTTTCTTTCTGGATAGTTATTGCATACTTACACAACCGTGCTACAATCTCTATTCACCAAACTGCACTTCCTGATGTCGGTGACAATCCGTTACGGACCACATTTCGTGCGAAGCTTCGCGACCCATTCCGATCGACTTTGCGAACGACACATAAGGTCACAGAAGCCGCGAGGGTTGCTAGTCTGCAGGGTTGTGTTCGTTAGTGCATCATCTGTTGAGCTTTCTGAACAATTGGATTATATTAACCGCACGCAAAGAGTGGCTCGTGGCGGGGGGGGGGGGGGGGGGGGGGCTGATGGAGGCACAAAATAATTTTATTACCTTGCTACTTGGTACTTTCCTTACTTGTTTATAGCATCATTTGTGGTTTTCATATATCTCATGCTTCACATCATCATCATCATCGTCATTGTCATCATCCCATCATCATCAGCAGCAGCAGCTTCAGCATCATCAGTATCATCATCATCAGCCTGCTTACTCCCACTGCAGGGCAAAGTTCTTCTCCAACTACCCCGGTGATGTACTAATGGTAGCCATGTCGTCCCTGCAAATTTCTTAATCGCATCCACCCACCTAACTTCCTGCCATCCCTTCCTACACTTCCCTGCCCTTGGAATCCAGTCTGTAACCCCTAATGGCCATCGGTTATCTTCCCTACTCATTACGTGTCAAGAAAATGATTTAAAATGTTCCATTCAGCTTATTCGAAATAATGGTCGCGATTGCGCACTGCAAGTTGACACTGTGGCAGATGAACTGCAGCGGAGAACTGTCACTACAACAACAAATGGAGAGTTACCACTGACTTTACATAACTACAAAGTCCTAATTAGACCCGTTGTAATTGAACTAAACGCGTTATTTGACACTGTTCGTTCATGTCAAGACGGCGTTTCCACCAAGATTTATGAACTCCATGCACAAGATTTTGCATCGGGTGGGTCGTTATCCCTACGCCAGTCGGCGAGTGAGCGTTTAGATGAAATGAAACATAGGTATCACGCTCGTTTTCAAAATACCTGTTTCATTATTCCAAATTTGGTTTTGAGAAACAATTCTTCAGGCATATTGTGGCTTACCTGCAAGCGAGGAGTAGGAGTCTAACACATCTGTATAATTCCAGGACTTGTGACGACTCCTTCGATGACCTGTGGAACGCGATGAACAGCGGGACGGATGCCACTGACGTCAATGGTATGTACGGCGTGGCCTCCGACCATTACCACTTCCGTAGACAATTAACACCTCACAGAGGAAAGAATATTTACATCGATCACGAACGCTGCGCACGTATTGCTAAAAAGAACAGCTTACCAGCGTCACCATTTCGATTTCTGCTTTTAGAGTGGAATGCATGGGGATTACTTGAGTGCTAGTAGAGAACATTACACATAATGTGCGTGCCTAAAGTTTTTGAATCAATTTATTTTCAGGCTAATCAATTCGTATATGCCATAAGCGCTTGGTGATTTTTCTTGGATATGGCCTTAGAATGGGCGCATAGTAGCGAGTCTTGCAATGCGTAGCGAGCCAAGCACACATGTTTTTTTTGTTTACGTTTTGTGGTTTCTCGAGTAGCCTGTCGTTAAAGCGCCCCTTATCAGTCGCCAGTGCAAATTTCGTTTATCCACTGGAAATTATCAGCTGCCGTCAAGGAGGTGTTTTGGTAAGACAACTTTTCAAATCAATTCCCAATCGGAGAGGATAGACGACAAGAAATTGTCGTGCTACGCTGCCGCGAAGAGGCGAGTGTAACCACATACAGGAACTCTACCCCTTTGCCTCGATTAGTACTCGATTAGGACTAGCGTCCACAAGCATCGTTCCTTCTTCGCCCTATCCCACACAGGAATCGAGGGCCTAGGCCAGGTTAACGTACTGAGTCTCTCCTCCAGTTTATACTGTTTTTTTTTTGGCCGCACGACACATCATTTGTGTTCCGGCATTGAATGATCAATCGAACTCACGTGCTACGGGTGATGCGGTTGCAAGGAGTCCGCATTGCGCTCTGGTATCAGTTTGGGGGGCCTTGACTGTCTCTCTCAAAATGCCGCTCCTTCAAGAGGATGGACGCGTAAACATGTTTTTAATATTGCAACTGTTTCCTGGTCCGGAGCCATTCTATGAATTGGAAACATGGTTGCCGCCACCTGATTTGTAAGCCGCCCCATTTGTTTAAACCGACAAACCTATTGAAGGGCCATTTAAGAAAGCTCTCTCGCTGATTTACAAAAAATCGGTCGCACCTTAGTGGTGTTCTACAATGTATGCAGTCCTTCCGTTCAACGTATTGTGGCGTGGTTGTTGCTGTTAAACTGTTTATTGGCACTGGTCTCAGGATTTGCAAGTTTTCACGTGTTTCCGCTCTGATCTGATGTCACCGACATCACTCTTGCATATGCGCATTGGGCGACCTATTTTAAACAATGTGGTATGTGTCCAAGGCGCGTAGAGAGGTAGGGGCTCATATGCGGTTTTATTTTTCTTTTTTGGTCAATAACAACAGAAGTCGGTGAGTGTATGCATGAGATGGTAAAGCTGTTCCTGCCTAGCTCACTATTGGTTGGAGCTTACATCCATCACATCAAGACGTGGTATTCTGTGGTATTCTTCAACCTCGAATTTATAATCACAGCTTGGAAATTTGTACTCTCAGCGTGTCCTTTGCCCAAGACCCGAAGAGGTTACGTCTAATGCTAGGAATGAATAGGCGATACTCAAAATCTGCAGGTGCAATGTTCCACAGATATTGTTGACCTGTAAAAGAGTGAATATCGGTGTACAATCGAAATGAAGGTATCAACATGCGGGTTGGTGACGTCATTAGTGGTTCCATCCATCCATTGTGTTCAAAAACATTTATTCGAAGAGGAAGCTTCAGCTTATGGCCATTTCACATTTTGCTATCCAAACGCATGTAAAATGGAGATATGTTTAGAAGAACCAATCATACAGTGATATTAGCGATGTTCGTCGCAATTGAGAAGGTAAATTCCAGTGATTGGAAGCAGCTATTGGTTTATTTAAGGCCTACATATTTTGCGAAAATGCCCGCCGGAAGTTGACAAGTTTAGATAGACTGATCTACAGTTACGATACTCCCTAATGCGAAATTTTAGTGGTGCTCAATACGGGTTTTCATTTCACAATATATTGGCTGCAGGGACAATGTTTTCTCGTGCAAGTGGAGCGAAGTGCGTCGCGACTGCCTCGCCAACTTGCAGGTCCTGAAAGCCAGCGCACGGGTATGGCATGGGCGCGATTCAAAGCAACCGCCGTGGACAGATCTCCCGGACGACACGCGCTAATCTAGCGCCATCTATGAGTAATCGTCGCCGCATTACGGCTATCTTCTCACGCTTTTGTCATGCACTCCTCCGATTTGCACTTCACAGTTCCACTGCATCACAGTTTTTGCTTTCCTCCTCGCGCCTTTCAAACCCCGCTGTGCTACGCGTGGGCTTTCATTTTTTGCTGTGCTCGTTCACTCGGTTATGCCGCCGAAGCCGACGCCCACCGCAAGGACGGCCGCCTGATGCCCCAACCACCCACGCCCTTGCGGACATGAGCAAGTTGGCGTTCGCGCGCCGACGTAAGCGCAGATTGTGCGGCACGGCTCGTACTAGTCGAAACGCGGCACGGTCTTGTTTAATATCTCCTTTCTGTTATCGCACTTTTCGGCTGCCTCGCGTCGGCGCTCCTTGCCTCTCAATTAGGGGTGTATGAGTGAGTCCAGTGAACGAGTGCTGTAGAGCGACTTTGTAAATGCAAACCACTTTTTTTCACGACCTGCGACAGATGCATGGTGCGTAGACGTGAGCTTGCGCAAGTCTACAAGCGTACGCATGCTCTAGATTTAAGAGTTGCGTTCTAAAGGAGTTAAAACAGAACGTTCAGGATTTAGCAACTCTGCCTCGGAAACAAATATCGCATTTGTGTAAACTGCTTCCGTTAAGATATTTATAGCTGTCGATTTCGACTTAAGAATTTACAACATGCATAGAGTACAAAAATATTGAGGAGCGGTTGGCAATGTACCACTAAATGTGGTTTCCCGAATTGTAATATTGTTTTTGTTCCTCTAATAAAGAGCTGTAAGCTTGATATTGCTTCTTTACAATACTTTTCCCATCCATTATTTTTCATAAGTATGTTCATAGCCTGAACAAAAATATTCAGTCATAACAGTTTGTTTTCTTTCGCATTCAATAAGCGCCATCAAATTTAATACAGGAATGACCGAGAGAAACATCTTTTTTTCCCGTATTTAGACAGGAACGTACAATCGCGGACAGAATATTATGGACCATGAAACCTAAGAAAAAGCTGAATATCTCCGCAACCTCACAACGCAATCTGGTATTTGCATTTTGAACCTCGACTAGAATATACTAACAACGTTGTCGTGGGCAGTTTTACTGGTTACTGCTACAGGCTGCTGGGGAATTGAACGTTTTCGGAGATCCCGTGGTCCATTTTATTCTGTCCGCGACAGTACGTCCTAGCTGCAGGTTCGTTTAATGTACTACTATATAAGACGCTTTACAATAACGAGAACGCGTCCTGTTTTGTTTAGGACAAGTTGGGTGTCTGCTAAAGCATGCTCATTGAATTGATCACATCATCCATTGCCACCTTGGTGAAGCATGGAATGCGCCTTTTACAGGAAATTAAAAGCACCTATACGATGCTTGTACCGTACCAAGAAATTGCGACCTGTCGTGTTTCGCTTAGAACGCGGTCGTGTTGTGATCTGCTGTACTTACAGCGTACTTAGTTTTAGAAAAATTCACCCTTCCACAGATCTGATCGTGACTGTCTCTTTTATCCCTACGAAGTTCTTGCTCGCACTCAATGCAGAATTTCGGAAAAAAAGCAGCACAAAAAGCGACACTGCATCAAAGCTTCCCTACCGAGAAATCTCAACTAAAACGTTTTGCATGCCGCCATTTCTCAGCATGAAATTTTTATTCTCTATGAATGACCTGTCCAGAGTGGTGAGTAAACATCTCTGCTGCTTTTCCCGGCCATACAGATGACGCTTACAGCGGAAACATCAGTTACCCGCCCATGGTGTCCAGCACCAACGCGGATCCCGCCACGCCTACTAAAGGCCATGCTGGCATGGAGAAAGCATCGTTTATCCCGGAAGAAACAGAGAGGTGAGCCCACATTTCGAAATTTTCATTAACACAAAGCAACCCAAAGACCGCCCGATTTGCTGCCCATAGTCCAATCACGACTGCACTCACCAAATTGTTCTGAGGAGGGGAGTACTGATGCCTGAAAGGTGCAATATCTCAGCTATTGCTCATAGCAGGCTGCCCCTCAGGGCAGCGAATTATGCGTCAGCATTCGTTAGGTGTGTAGCGACACCACTAAACAAAGCACATGTGGTTCGGACCCTGCCGCGATCAGCCATGCGCGTCTTCAATTGGTGCCGGGAAAACGGGAGCCTCAGGCACAGTCAATACCGGGTGTTTGGACCTGTATGGCGCTTCAGTGGATGCAACACACCTCTTGGCCACCTCTTCATATAGACGGCACCCTCGGACCGACCCATCTGAGTGAAATCAGGGATGTACTGTTACTGTTCCGTCTCTACAAACATTTTCTTTCACTCACTTTTTCGATATTTCGTGTTTTCTATTCGGTTCTCCTCACTTCCGGCATTTCAGCCTTCAAAAGTTAATAACGTTTTGGTCGTAACCACCCTTGGTTACACATGTTGGGTTGTTGCAGAACTGTAGGACTAGCGCACACAGGTCGTGGTCCTGTCGCAACCCCTTGTTGGGATCCGTGGTGCCTGACTCATATTTCTGCTGAGAAGAGGCATACATATATGGCAGAGTACTTTCCTTTCACCCTCAAAAGACAGGGCTCACTCATGTTTTCGTGTTCTCTGGCATCGAAAAAGAACAACTTTCCCAGATATCATGTAATGCACAGTTACAGGACCGAAAATTCAGCATGAATGATTTCAAATTTCTTCTAGTAAAATGAATTAGGCTCCCTAGAGCCAGAGTGTAAAATCACGAAGACGGCGAGAGGTGTCATTCTGTCGGACCTACGCGACAAGATGCAGTACGGAAAGCCATCCAACGTAGCGTCACTTCTAGGACTTGCCACTTACCCTAACGAAACACGACTCAATGTAGGCTTTTCGAATTGTTATTTCAGAAGATTACGTTATTGAAATGACTGAGGCAAAGCTTCTAGGATGATGAAGATGCAAAACGTAATTAATGCTCAATGAGTACAGTCGTCAATGAGCTTGTTTCGATTTCACCGGTGCTAAGGCATTACACAAATATACACCTAGCTTCAAGCAATTATCCGTAAGACTTCACAGAGAAATGAAGAGGGGAAGAGATAACTCAGTAGGAGGCGTAGGGGGAGGATCTGAAGCAGGAAAGCCTAACCGAGGCCACTTGCTCTGGGTTATCCTCTGCGCAAGCGCGAACGTTCCCAGTTGTGTCAGTGATTCACTTCATCATTGGGCGCCGATGGGCACTGTGGTCGAAGTTCCCACAATATTTTAAAAGAGAGCGAGAAATAGAAGAGAGGAATGGCGGGGAGCTTAACCAGACACATGTCCGGTTTGCTACCCTGCCCGGGGGAAGACGGCATGGGGAAAAAGAGAGAGAGCGTGGAAGATTCGCACCGAATCTTCACACGGTTCCAAAGACCTGTCGACTTGAGGTATTTCAAAAGTGTTTTCGTGGCTTTCGGTGCCATCAACGTGCACGGCCAGGGTCCAAGGATTTTTATGTCGGAAGATGGTCTAGAGCGCAGCTGCTTCAGTGCTGTCCGGAGAACTTCACTCTCGACGTCGCACTGAGGACAGATACATATGATATGTTCGATTGTTTCTGTGGTTCCACATAAGTCGCACACGGGCGGATCCCCTATTCCAAAGCGGCCCCGCAGGGGCGTCTGCGTCAGCAGGCGTTTGGTGTGTTGCGACCCCACCTACCCGAGCACACGAGGGTTGGACCGTCCCGCGTGTAGCCGTGCGCGGCTTAGCCATGTCCGGGGAAAGGGGGATCCTGGGGGTTGAGCCGATGCCGGGTGTTTGGACCTTTAAGGCCCCCCGGCGGAGGCAACACACCCCTTTGGCCTCTGCTTCACGTAGACGGCACCCCCGGAGTGATCCACCCGGGGGAAATCGGCAGTCGCCTTTTCCTGTCTCTCTCTTCGCACATGTTCGTCTTTCCCTCTCCCTTTTAGTCTCTCCTGTCTTCTTTTTTTTCTGATAACTTCCAACATTCCTGGGGGCGAGGGTTAACCTGGTGTGGTATGACCTACCTTGGTTATAACGTATGTGGTTATAGCGACGATGTACAGTTGGCATGGCAGGGCTTGTTTCACCACATACCTTGCCTTGTCCCCTTGTTGGGCTCGGTGGTGAGTGACTGGCATCGTTGCTGAATACTCAACATATTTCATGGGAACTTCCAACCCTTTTTCAACCGATCGTCTCTCTAAAAGGGGGCGCACCGATGCTACATTTCAGTTTTCTCTAAAACCCTCTCAGGCTTTCCCGAAATTTTACGTTGTACACAATGACAAACCTGACAAAAAGGCAAGAACGATTTCACCATTCATTGTGGCGAAGTATCTCGGAGACCATTGGAGACGGCTATAAAATCACCAAGCTGGCCAGTGGGAACCTATTACTTAAACTGAAAGACAAAGCACAACATGACAAGCTAACGAACCTTGTACAACTTGGAGACATCCCTGTCAGTGTAACAGCACACCGAACCATGAATACGGCCAAAGGCGTAATCTCTGACATCGACTTGATGGACTTGACCGATGAAGAACTCCTGGAAGGATGGAAGGATGAAAATGTAATAAACGTACAAAGAATAAAGATCAGACGGGACAACAAGGAGCTGCCAACTAAACACCTAATAGTTACCTTTGGCTCTAGCACGTTACCAGAGACATTAGAAACTGGATATATCAAAATCAGGGTACGACCATACATCCCCAACCCGCGACGCTGTTTTAAATGCCAGAGGTTTGGCCACGCTTCCCAGAGCTGCCGAGGGCGGCTAACATGTGCGAAATGCGGCATCAATGATCACTCTGCAGATGACTGTAAGGCTGAGCCCCGTTGTAGTAATTGTAACGGTGGCCACCCTGCATATTCACGATCATGTGCAGTCTGGAAAAAAGAAAAAGAAATAATTACGATAAAGGTAAAAGAAAACATAACTTTCAGAGAAGCAAGACAACGCATCTCACCAACATTTGCACAGAGCACATCTTTCGCCGAAGTGGTACGTCGGGGGGCAGTACCACAACGGCACTTGGCGGACGCCAGCGTCCCGCATAGCGAGCGTGCGGCAACGCCACCCGCCCCCACGGTGGGAGCAGCGAAGGCTGCCCCACCTCTCCCGAATTTGCCCACAGTGGAGGCCTCTGCTGGTGCTGGCACCAGTCAGCCCAGCTCCGAGGTCAAGACAAACCCACCAACCACCAGGACGGTGGGCTCCAAGGCTTTGTCTTTAGAGACAAGGCCTTCGCGTAAAACATACCGCTCGCAAGAGCGCGTGTCCAGTGCCTCTCCAGATGCCATGGACACAGCACCCAGTCAGAAGGCGCAGTTGACGCCTAAGGAGCGGCGCGACATTGTCGACCGCTCCAGGAAAGACAAAACTCCAATTACAGGGCCTCAAAAAGGCGCTGTAAGCTAAATCAAGTCCTCTTTGACACATAGCACAACAATTATTTTAATATGGATACACTGATTATTCAGTGGAATATCAGAGGCCTGCTTTGCAACCTCGATGATATCCAAGAACTCCTTAATCAACTAACTCCTGAAGTGCTGTGTGTCCAAGAGACTCATTTGAAATCTAAACACAAACACTTCCTACTTCAGTATGTTATTTTTCGGAAGGATCGCGATGATGCCCTCGCATCATCCGGTGGCGTAGCCATCATAGCTGACAAATCTATAGCCTGTCAACACTTACACTACAAACACCCCTTGAGGCAGTGGCCATTCGAGCTGTACTGTTAAATAAGCTGATAACCATCTGCTCTCTATATATACCACCGCATTTTCAGCTCCACAAACAAGAATTCCAAACACTAATATATCAGTTGCCTGAACCATATCTTGTGCTTGGAGATTTAAATGCGCACAGCAACCTATGGGGCGACACGCGCTCCGACGCGACAGGTCGCTTGATTGAACAGTTCCTTTTTTCTTCAGGTGCATGTCTTTTGAACGGGAAGGAGCCCACGTATTATAACATGGCAAACAAAACATACTCCTCAATAGATCTTAGCATACCATCTCCTACTCTTCTACCTCACTTTAAATGGAAAGTTATTAAAAACCCATACGGCAGTGATCATTTCCCTGTAGTTCTAAGCACACCAATGGCTAATGAATGCCTTCCACAATTACCTCGCTTGAGAACTGACTCGGCTGACTGGGACACGTTCAAAAAGCTTGCTTGTTTATCCTGGGACGACATGTGTACTTTAAGCATAGACGCTGCGGTTGAATATTTTACGGTTTTTCTCCTTGACACCTTCTCCAAATGTATCCCTGTAACAAGTGGATTGTCAACAAAACGCCGTCTTCCGTGGTGGAACGATGAGTGTCGAAAAGCACGAAAGAAGCAAAACAAGGCATGGGGTTTACTTCGGGATTCTCCGACAGCAGAAAATCTAGTCAATTTCAAGCAGGTCAAATCCCAGGGTCGAAGAATGCGGCGACAAGCTAGAAGAGAGAGTTGGAGAAAGTATATATCAGGCATTAACTCTTACACTGAGGAAACAAAGGTTTGGAATAGAGTTAATAGAATAAAGGGTCGACAGTCTTACTCTCCTCCTTTAGTGAATACTCAAGGTGACAGCATGAAAGATCAGGCGAACTTTCTTGGCGCACATTTCGAACAGATATCCAGCTCGTCGCACTACTCTGAAGCATTCCAAAGGTACAAAAGGCAAATAGGACAACCACCAGAATGGAAAAGCACAAAATACTAGGCATACAATAGACCCTTTTGCATGGCAGAGATTCAGGCAGCCCTAAACAGCTGCAACCAATCTGTCGCTGGATCTGACCGCATCCTATATGAAATGCTTAAACACCTGCCGCCTGAAACACAAAAAACCCTTCTTTGTCTCTACAATTCTATATGGTTGTCCGGCCGCATTCCCTCTGCTTGGAAAGAGGCCATCATAATTCCTATTTTGAAACAGGGTAAGGACCCTTCTTTGGCAAATAGTTATAGGCCTATAGCATTGACGAGCTGCTTATGCAAAGTTTTTGAAAAGATGGTAAACAGTCGCCTGGTACAGTATCTAGAAATTAACAAGAATTAGATCCATATCAATGTGGCTTTAGAGAAGGCAGATCGACGACAGATCAGCTTGTACGCATGGAAATGTATATCAGGGAAGCGTTTGTCCACAAACAGCTTGTGTTGTTCGTGTTTCTTGACATGGAGAAGGCGTATGATACTACGTGGCGCTTCGGGATCCTTCGGGATCTTTCTGCAATGGGCATTCGGGGCAACCTGCTGAGAATAATTGAAAGCTATCTTTCTAACAGGATATTTCGTGTTAGAGTTGGCAACGTGCAATCTCGACCATTCATACAGGAGACAGGCGTACCGCAGGGTGGAGTACTGAGCTGTACGTTATTTATTGTTAAAATGAATTCCCTCCACACCGTATTACCTCGCACACTCTTCTATTCTGTCTATGTGGACGACGTACAGATAGGGTTCAGATCATGTAATCTTAGGAGTTGCGAGAGGCAGCTACAACTTGGCTTGAATAGATTCTCAAGGTGGGTGGACGAGAATGGTTTCAAATTGAACCCCCAAAAGAGCACATGTGTCCTGTTTTCTAACAAGAGAAGTGTACTACCACAACCCGATATTAACCTTAATGGAGAAACACTAACTTTCAGCCCTGAACACAAACTCTTAGGTGTTATCCTGGACACAAAACTTAACTTTATTCCCCACCTAAAATATCTTAAAGAAAAGTGCCTGAAGACCATGAACCTCCTCAAGCTGCTCTCTCGAACAACATGGGGCAGTGACAGGAAGTGTCTGCTTAGCCTGTATAAGAGTCTCGTACAATCACGCCTCGACTACGGAGCCGTGGTGTACCATTCCGTAACAGAGAGCGCGCTAAAGATTCTCGACCCAGTCCACAACCTCGGTATACGACTGGCAACAGGCGCCTTTAGAACGAGCCCTGTAGAAAGTCTCTACGTTGAGTCCGACGAATGGTCCTTACATCTACGAAGAATATTCTTAAGTTTATCATACTATATTAGGGTAAAATCAGACACCGAACATCCATGCCATTCGATCGTTAACGACCTGCGTGCTGCCGGACTTTACAGTAACCGGCCGCGTATTAGAACTCCTTTGAGCCTACGCTTGGAAGCAATGACAGAAAAAACACATACATCTCCCAGAATATATCCTAATGCCTCCCACTCGCATTCCACTGCCTTGGGATTGGCAGACCATAGAGTGCGATACCTCGTTTGTCGAAATAACAAAACATGCACCTGAGGCACACATACAGTCACACTTCCTCGAGCTCCAAGCGAAGTACTGCTGTGCCGAATATTATACAGATGCTTCCAGATCCTGTGCTGGTGTCGCGTATGCAGCTCTTGGGCCATCTTTTTCCACCTCAGATTCTCTAAATCCCTACACAAGCATTTTCACGGCTGAGGCGTACGCGATACTCACTGCTGTAAAACATATCAAACAAATCTCAATAAGGCCATCATTTTGACATTCATTAAGCGTAATAAGGGCCTTAATCAGTTTTCGAAAACATAGGAATCCTGTTTTTAATAAACTATGCATAGAACTATGCTAAGGCCTTAGTATGCAACCAAAACATCGTCCTATGTTGGGTACCTGGCCATGGGGGCATAAAAGGTAATGTAGCTGCTGACGAAAGTGCAACGTCAGTCGTCTTTAATAAAACGGATGCGGATAAAGCCATAGCAGCAACAGAACTTAAGCCATTCTTACGCCACAAACTCAGGAAGCACTGGCAGGACCAATGGGATAATGCAGTAGAGAATAAGCTACACCTTATCAAACCAAAATTAGGGAACTGGATATCTGAAAGAACAGCAAGACATAAGGAAGTGCTTCTCTGTAGATTAAGAATAGGACATACTTACGCCACTCACTGCTACCTTTTGACGGGAAGCGAACCTCCAACATGTACCAAATGTGGCAAGAGGCTTACAGTTATTCATGTTCTTATTGAATGCACTGAAATAGAGGCAGAAAGAAAAAAGTACTTTCCCTCCGCTTATATACAACACATACCGTTACATCCAGCATTTTTTATTAGCAACGAACCCCTTTTTTCTTTTCAATCACTATTCAACTTTTTATTTGAAACTGACACCCTAATTGTGATTTGGCCAGGCTACTTGTAGCGCGGCCTCGACCTGGAGGTCGTAGCTGAAGTGAAAACATTTTCTAGAGCACCTGCCTCCCAGCCCTTGCTTTCAAGGCCTTGCTGAGGCACTAGTGCTACAGATTTTACATAATTTACTGATCATCCGCATCTCGTGAAACATCTATTGTCATCGGAGAAACGATCAATCACTGTCATTTATAATATGTAGATATTCTTATTTTACGCACTTTAGAGCGAATTTTAGCTCCTTTTACATCCACATTGCACCACATGCATATTTTGCACTTTTTAGTGAATATTTTAGGCCACTATACAGCCGCATTTTATTACTCCTCGCAAATAAGTCACATATCCTTCACCCCGCAGGGGCGTCTGCGCAAGCAGGCGTTTGGTGTGTTGTGACACCACGGACCCGAGCACACGAGGGTTGGACCCTCCCGCGTGTAGCCGTGCGCGGCTTAGCCGTGTCCGGGGAAAGGGGGATCCTGGAGGTTGAGCCGATGCTGGGTGATCGGACCTTTAAGGCCCCCCGGCGGAGGCAACACACCTCTTTGGCCTCTGCTTCACGTAGACGGCACCCCCGGACTGACCCACCCGGGGGAAATCGGTAGTCGCCTCTTCCTATCTCTCTCTCCTCAAACCTTCGTCTTTATCTCTCACTTTTTTACCTTTCCTGTCTTCTTCTCTCTTCCATTTACTTCCTTTCTCCACGGCGGCAAGGGTTAACCTTGTGTGGATATCCTACCTTGGGTAGACCATATTGGGTTGTAGTGATGGCGTACGGCTGGCGTCGTGCAGGCTTGTACACAAGCTGTGCCGCGTCCCCTCGTTGGGCTCCGTGGTGGGCGGTCGGCGCTGTTGCCGAACATACACATTTTCCTATGGCAGCGCAAGCCTCTGTTGTTTATGATCGGCGTCTGAAGAGATGCCGCACCGAAGTGCCATTTCAATTTTCCTTTCAAAGCAACGCCCCAACATTTCCAAAGTACTATGTAGTGCATAGTGAAAGCAACATTCCGGTAAGGAAACTCTCTCCTTTCCTGGTAGCGAAGTGTCTGAAAGACAAAATCGGACCAACATACAAAGCATCCAAAATGTCTTGCGGGGACCTCCTCCTAGAACTGAATAACAAAGATCAAGCAGATAAGCTCTCTGAACTTACCAGTATTGGCGAAGCGACAGTGACTGTTTCAGCCCACAGAACACTTAATACAAGCAGGGGAGTAATATCTGAAGAAGACTTCATTGGTTTAAGCGACGAGGAACTGCTGGAAGGTTTCCAGGAACAAAATGTCACCAAAGTACAAAGAATAGTAATCAGAAGAAACGATCAAGAAATCCCCACCAAACATGTTATACTCACCTTCGGAACAAGCGTAATGCCTACTTCACTCGATGCAGGTTATGCCAAACTCAATGTGAGACCGTATATCCCGAATCCCAGACGGTGTTTTAAGTGCCAAAGATTTGGACATGCCTCACATGCATGCCGAGGACAAACAACTTGTTCTAAATGCAGCTCCAACGACCACCAATCAGAGAATTGCACTTCTTCGCCACATTGTGTTAACTGCAAGGGAGATCACCCAGCTTATTCGCGGTCCTGCCCTTGCTGGAAAAAAGAAAAAGAAGTCATTGCACTAACTGTTAAAGAAAAAATCTCGTTCTTCGAAGCCAGAAAAAGACTTTCGTACCTTCCCCGACGAAGTTATGCCGAAGTGACGCAGGCGGGGGCAGCGTCACCGAGGCCTGCAGAGTCCTCCGAGCCCACGCGCAGTGGTGCCGCAGTGACTCCTACCGCCCCCGTGGTGGAAGCAGTCAGTACTGCTCCACCCTCTTCGACGGCCCTGCAGACACCAGCCCCGCAGGGCCCCAAAATTCAAACGAACCCCAAGGCCCGAGGCACGTGTCTCGGCGCCTAACTCTCGGTCCTCCAGCGCCTCAGAGAGAGCGATGGAGGTCGTCGTAAAAACCTCGGTGTCATCGACACCCAAGGACAAGCGCTCTCTGGAGCGCTTAAAGAGGGACAAACTCCCAATAACTACTCTCAATAAGAAGGCGATAACCTGAAGGTTATCGCTCCTTTGTATCACCCTTCTTCAGATCTAAGTCACCTAATATCTTTTTTATCTCCTATTCAACTTTTAAAGCCATTTTTTACCCTTCAATTCCATAATGGCTTTTATTATTCACTGGAATTGTCGAGGTCTTTTACATAACTTAGGTGACATTAAAGACCTGTTATTTAACTTCTCTCCTGTGGCCTTGTGTCTACAGGAAACAAACCTAGGTGAAAAACACAAACATATATTAAAAGGCTTCACTGTTGTACAGCGCGACCGTACTCAGATGAACCGGCTTTCGGGTGGTGTAGCCATTGTTGTGCAGGGCGGTATTGCAGTCAGAGAAGTTCCGATTACCAGTCACATAGAAGCCGTTGCTGTCACCGTCATAACTCAAAAAAACATCACCATTTGCTCCCTGTATATCCCACCCCACACCCATTTTACCACTAAACACTTGGAAAATATAACGGGTCAATTACCGGAGCCATTTGTTTTAGTGGGGGATTTTAATGCTCACGGTACTCTTTGGGGCAGCACCAAAACTGACCAAAGAGGGCAAATGGTTGAGGGTTTTATTCTACCAAATGATATCTGCCTTTTAAATTCAGGTGCACCGACATACTTTTCACCGACTTCCCGCACTTTTAGTTGTTTAGATTTAGCGTTTTGCTCACCGTCTCTTTTTAATGATCTTAAATGGGAAACCATCGACAAGTGTTATGGCAGTGATCACTTGCCCGCAATCATCAAATTTTTATCATCACCACCAACCATAGTCACTAGGCCACGCCAGTGGAAATTACAGCTCGCTGACTGGCCGACTTTTACGGAAAACGCGAAACTGGAAGTCGTCTTTTCCCAAGAACTAAGCATTGATGAACTTAACAAAAAAATCACTGAGGTAATAATCTCCGCAGCAGAAAAGGCAATACCCCAGTCATCCGGTATTGTACACAAAAGGTTAAATCCCTGGTGGACGAACGAGTGTACCGAAGCCAAAAAGAAACAAAATAAGGCCTGGGGAATCCTACGTCGGTACCCCACTTATAACAATCTTTTAAATTTCAAACAGGCCAAAGCCAAAGCACGATTTATTCGAAGGCAGGCAGAGAAATCGTCATGGCGAAAATATGTATCTTCCATTAATAATACGGTCACGTCAAAACGAATGTGGGACCAGGTAAGGAAAGTTAAAGGAGAGTACACGTCATACACAATACCACTACTGACATGTCCAGGCACACAAACAACACTGCAGGACCAGGCCAACTCATTAGGTGAACACTTTTACAACATCTCCAGCTCAGCACACTATTCAAATTCATTCTTAAAATATAAAGAATCGGCGGAGAAACAGAGACTGCCCACCACTGGGGCTTCAAAGGAACCTTACAATAAATTCCTGACAATACAAGAACTGAACAGGGTTCTCTCTGCCGGTAAAAAAACAGCAACAGGTCTTGACCGTGTGCATTACACAATGTTGGCACACCTATCTCAAGCATCAGCAGAAACACTTCTTAAATTTTTCAACAAGATCTGGGAATCTGGAGTAATGCCTACAGACTGGAAAAATGCAGTAATAGTGCCTTTTTTGAAACCAGGTAAACCCGCAACGTCCGCAAGCAGCTACAGGCCCATTGCCTTAACAAGCTGTCTAGCCAAATCCTACGAGAGTATCATAAACATAAGGCTCACATTCATCCTTGAATCACGGAACCTGATAGACACGCACCAGTGCGGATACAGAAAGGGCTGCTCGACAACTGACCACCTCGTACGACTAGAACATGAAATACGTAACGCGTTTCTACACAAACAACACTGTCTCACAGTATTTTTCGATCTAGAGAAAGCGTATGATACCACGTGGCGGTATGGAATTTTAAGAGACCTGGCTGACTTGGGAGTACGTGGTAGAATGCTAAACTGTCTATCTGATTTTATGGCAAATAGAACATTTCAGGTACGTCTTGGCACAATACTTTCACGCACATTTACACAGGAAAATGGCGTTCCACAAGGTTGTATTCTGAGCACGACACTCTTCATAATCAAAATGAACTCTGTTAATAAGATCATACCATCCTGTGTGATGCACTCGATATATGTCGACGATTTGCAAGTGGCTTGCCGTGGCTCAAATCTACCCACTTGCGAAAGACAACTACAAATAACCATAAATAACCTTACACAATGGGCTGATAATAATGGATTCCGGTTTTCAACAGACAAAACTGTAGCAGTTCTCTTCTCCCAGAAACGAGGGTTACACGTCAATCCAGTCCTCACATTGCATGGTACAACCTTGCCGGTCAAAGAAGACTACAAATTTTTAGGCGTTACATTTGACACAAAGCTGAACTTCCTGGCCCACATTAACACAACTAAAATTAAAGCAAATACAGCATTAAATATCCTCAAGGTGCTATCCCACAAGCACTGGGGATCTGACCGAACTTGCCTACTACGCATATACCGGTCCCTCGTACGTAGCATCTTCGACTACGGTAGTGTAGTTTATGGTGCAGCTAGGCCGTCATACATCAAGCGACTGGATCCAGTTCATAATCTCGGCCTACGACTGGCAAGCGGCGCCTACAGAACATCGCCTGTCCGAAGTTTATACGTTGACTGCAATGAGCCGTCCTCACAGCAACGCAGAGCACTACTTACACTTTCCTATGTACTACGAATCCGATCATCACCACAACATATATGCTACAACATCGTTACACAGTGCAAATCAAGGACACAATACACAAGCAAACCGAACATGATTCGACCACTAATCTTACGATACGAAGAATACTGTCAGGCTTATGATGTTCCTCACGAAGCCCAGCAGGTTGCTGAAAGGCCACCAAGATTGCCACCATGGTACAATTTTTCACAGCTATGTGACTGGACACTAACACATCTGAAGAAAAAAGACGTTCCCCAAGAACACATAATACAAGAGTTCCGAGCTATACAAGAAAAATATAAACATTACACGGAATTTTACACCGATGGCTCCAAAACACAAGAATACGTAGGTGTCGGAATAATTACGAAAAATTGGCAAAATAGCATTCGGATAAATAATTTTTCTTCAGTGTTTACCGCCGAAGTTTTCGCAATATGGACGGCAGTAAAAAAAATTACCAGTGACAAGCAGACGAATGCTATCATATATACCGATTCGTTAAGCGCACTCAGAGCTCTGAACGTTAACTCCGCGTCCGAACCCCTACTTGGTGATATCCTAAACATGTTGGCCTATAACGAATATGGAAGAACCATACGATTCTGCTGGGTCCCAAGCCATGTCGGGATACCAGGGAATGAAGCAGCAGATAGATGCGCGTTCATGGCAGCACACAAAAGTATAACGCAAACAACACTTCCATACAAAGACAGTATCCGAGCTATTCATAAGGCCCTGACATTAAACTGGCAACTAGAATGGGACTCTTGCACAAATAACAAGTTACACACAATAAAACCCCAGCTTAGAGAATGGAAGTCGTGCTGTCACCAGCAACGCTTCTATGAGGTGATCCTATGTAGACTCCGAATCGGACACACACACCTGACACACAATTTTCTACTTAAAAACGAAAACCTGCCAACTTGCGAGAAGTGCCATGAACCACTCACCATAATGCACATTATAATGACATTTCGAAATATTGAAACACAGACAAAGGCTTTTACAGAATCTTTACAACTTACACATACCTTTACACCCCGCATCAATACTCGGAGACGAACCGCTAGTGCCCTTCGCTGACTTGTTCAGCTTTCTAGAAGAAACCGGTTTTTTACACAGACTCTAAGGTAACACAGCTTCCACTGCTTTAACATCTGAATTCTTAATATCTTGTGGCTCGCGCAGCATGGCCTTAGTCGCTTTTGCGCCATTAAACCCAAATTAACTAACTAACATATCCTTGAGAAGCACTGATCATCGACTTGGCGCTCTTTGGACACATCTGGCCCTTGCGCTAAAAAACACTACTAATCAATCAATCAATATTCCAAAGCGGTACGAGTACGCTATCGTATTGCACCCTGAGCCAGAGGAGGCACTATACGTTCGCCTCAGAGCGGGAAATTTTTTATGGCGTTTGTAACTTTATGGATGGATTCATCCTATGGAGATGAAACTTATGGAGGTTGGGAGACGACCAGTATTTGTGTGTCATAGCTTTAGCCATAATATGAAGCTTCCTTGCAGTGTCGATTCTTGATAAGGGGATTGGAACTCGTCGGGAATCCAGCTTGGCTTCGTCCGCGAAGTCATTAGAAGCAATTTCAGTACGTCCAGGTAGCCACGTAAGTATAATTTCATGCACTTAACCGATAGTTTGATGGTGATGTTCTTATATTTCATGTCAGCTGCTCATGAGTTCTATGACATATGGCGAAATGCAGACTGAAGTGCTGTCGCAAAAAATGGCCCATTTCTGAGGTTTCTCTTGCAGGAGATATTTGACAGCAGCACGCAGGGCTGCAAGCTCCGCAGCCTTTCATGTTGTCATGTAGGACAGTTTAATTTGATTGTGGTTTTCGTAGCCGCAATGACAACGGCACTTGAAGAGCTGGTAGGTGAGACTGAACCATCAGTATAGATGTGTATTCGGTCCCGATATGCTCATTGAGTAATAGCACAGTGATCTGTTTCAGAGCTATTGTGCAGCGTTTGGCTTTCTTCTTGCTGTTAAAAAATGCTGTTAACCACGGGAGCAATACAGGTTACTTATATACCATCAACGGAGGCTGCATTTGGTGTTGTAATGCATATTTGCACAACGAAATGAAGAAAAAAAAATAGAAAGAAAACCTGTTCAGCAGCATATTTCATCTATCGTTCAGGAAGACTGAAGTATTTTATGTATTTGTGCTCGCAAAGTATGGTGTAATTGATCATGTGCGCCCCAGGTGCTTGGTGCCTTCGGCAGGAATGGTTTAGTTTTCGAATGCGAGTAGAATAATAAATGACTTGATTGAAAGACTGCATATATATATGAACCGAGAAATTTTTTTTTCGTTTTCCATCTGCAAGGATTCAGTTATGACGTGTGATGTCCTACAGGAAGTCAGACCACCAGTACTGGTCAGAAATAACGCTAGTAGTGCGCCTTTGAACCATTGTAGTTTACTAATGCGAAATACTTAGGTGGTTCGTTGCGATGGCTACTAACCGGAAAAGACGGCTCTAGTCCAGAGACACAAAAGGTATCATCATTAGGCTCATCTGCGTAAGCAAGTATATAAATATAATGGCTGAATAATAGTTGAGAAATGAAACAAAGAACGAAGTAAAGAAAGAACGAATGAAAGAACTAAGGAAGAAAGAAAAGAAAAAGAATAAACGAATGCAAAAAGAGCGAACAAAAGAACGAAAATAGAAAGAATAAAGAAAGAACAAAGAAAAGAAAAATGAAATTCAGGGGTTTTACGTGCCAAAACCACTTATTGATTATGAGGCACGCAGTAGTTGGTGACTCCGGAGGTTAGACCACCTAGGGTTCTTTAACGTGCACCGCAATCTAAGTGCATGGGTGTTCGCATTTCGCACCCATCGAAATGAGGCCGCCGTGGCCGTGATTCGTTCCCGCCACCTCTTGCTTAGCAACCCAACACCATAGCCATTAACCAAGCACGCCGGGTGAAGAAAAGGAAGAGAGGGAGAGAAATAACAATAGAACGTTAATGTACTGCATTAGGTTCTCGCATGTGTCGCTCATGAGGTCAACATACAGCGTCATACGTTTACTTCACACTGGTTAGTTATGTTTTGAGAGAATTCTGACCCCTCCAATCGCATAAATATAATGCACTATCACGTGTCCAGCAAGTTTTCGCATTCACGTGTTACAAGAAGTGCACCATGCTGCCAAACTTTTATGCAAAGCATACTAGCCGCACAACCATGCTCTTCCTTGCTGCGCCGCGCGCGGCCGCGTAGCTACCATATGACGTCATAACAGCTGCAAAAGCGGAGGCTCAACTCGTGCGCTCGCTTGCGGCCGCGTAGCTACATAGCCGGGTCTCAGCTCGTCGCTCGCCTGCATGAGTTGTTTCTTCGGCTAGCCGAACCAAATATAGCCAAGCAACAGCAGTTCACCAGGCTATACGGTGGTTCAACATCTAAAATAGAGGCTAGTATGCTTCGCATCCTGGGCTTAACCTTAGCTAAGCCACAGCCATTTTTTTCCACTCTTCTTAGCATACAAGGCGTCCTAAAAAACGTAGACGTATTTTAGCTGCTCTGAAGCAGTATATTGTTTTGCCTAACTATTCCTTCTAAACGCGTTGGACGCGCACATGCATTTTAGATATTTATACCTGCTAGGCTCCTTAACTAAACATCACTGACAGCCATTTCTCAACACGCACCTGTTTCATAGAAGCTATACACAGTGTAATAAATAAAGCGTGGTTCTTGTGTTTCTTGCTACTCGAACTGAGATCGTTCTTATATTCAAGTTTAACCACACAGACCATCATAAGCAGCAGTGTCCCAATAATGCCAAACTCGAGCCCAAATCGAGCGCCAAGGCTAAATGCAGCAAGTTAGCGCGCAGATTCAGGAAGTCGCCTGACCATTAACTTGCGATTTAGTTTATGGACCTCTCGATTGGCGAGAAGTGTTTCTATGCTCCCGTAAATACAGTCGGCCATACTGAGCTCTTTTGTCCGTATACTTGCAGGAATGCCACTGCAACCGGAGGAAGGGAACAGCAAGAGCTGTGCGGTGTCTATGGCAATGTTTTGAACAGAAGGGATGCCTTAGAGGGGAACGCCATGGAACACACGGGCGACACAGGCCACTTTTGTGAAGCATGTGATCAGTCATCTGTGAAGGTGTCTAATTCTGTAGAACACTGCCACAACCGCAATGACAAAAAACACAAATGCAAAACCTGCGATAAGCTTTTCCATCGGGCTGATTCTCTAGTTAAACATTACCGCACGCACACAGGCGAGAGACCCTACAAATGTAGAACCTGTGATAAATCCTTCCGGCAGTCTAGTCATCTAGATAAACATAAGCACACGCATACAAACGAGAGACCCTACAAATGCCAAATATGTAATAAATCATTCCGGTGGTCTACTCATCTAGATAACCACAAGCGCACGCACACAGGTGAGAAACGCTACATTTGCAAAACTTGCGATAAATCATTCACGCGGGCGGAGTATCTGCGTAAACATCATTGCACTCACGCAGAGTAGAAACGCCGCGTATGCCAAAAATGTGCTGAATCATTCAAAAACGAATATGACCTCAACAGACATGTAGACTCGCAATGTGGAAAGAGCACTTTCGGTGGCGAAATCTGTGATCGAACTTTTCAGAAAAATTCAAATCTCTGTCGTGACCATCGAACAAAGCACGAAGATAACACACCGTATGAGTGCAAGCAGTGCGGATGTCGTTTTGCGGACAAAGAAACAAGCGATAGGCATGTGTGCCAGAAGGAAGGCAAGATGTGAACGATGCAGCCTGGTTTTTCAAGATCACGTGGCAGGACGTCGTCGCCAGGGTACTTCAATATCGAAAAATACGGCAGGTCTTCGCCAGTGCTCACTGTTCCATGAACTATGTTGTTGGTGAACGTTGCTTTATCAGTCATTTCAAGACAAACTTTATAGTGCTGCAAGATTTTTTTATGTAACTAGAGGGTTGAAATGTCAACAAAAGGTGGTTGACTCCACGTTTGGTTAGGCGAACTGTTTGTGTAGGTGTTTTAGCAGTGTACCAGCAAAAAAGCTTTAACGAACTATATTCGTAGTTATTTTGCAGCGTAAACAGAATATCGCTGATTAGTAACCATTTCAAAAAGGAGGTCTGTATTCTTGTCAATTAAAAAAGTTATTTCTGGCACTAACCGAGGTCCAAAGGCCAGGTTGCCTTCGAGAGGCAGCACATGTAGATGCATTTACGAGAAGGTATAGCAATATTGTATGCGTAAGAAAATTATTTACACGAAATTTTGTTCTTTCTTTGGCGTGTCTATTCATACCGCAGATGTTTATTCTATACCATACAATAAGCTGGTGACGGTAGTCACACTGCATTAGATTCAAATCATTTGCACCTTCACTATGTGATATAGTCTCCCTGTCGGAAAATTTTTAATTAGTCATGTTCTATTGTGGAGGGACCTTTGAAGTTTAAGCAACAGTTGTTTACCCACTCGGAAGTCGTCTGTTTTGACTCGCACTGCTGTTTTGTTGCAGCCGTACAAACTTTCTAGACTGATGTGACAAAGCTCTCTGTGCAATAACAACAATAAAGCTTTCACAAGTGTTTTAACATACGTTTACTCGCATACTCGTATACATTTTATCTCTGAACGCATTTCACCGGCTAAAAAATGTTAGGCTACCTCTCAGCGCGTGATGCGCCTGCCTGTACGAGACACTCTCCATCTTTCTCACCGATTATACATTCCTTCTATGCTGCAGCAGAACCTTTTTTAATCAAATTGCATGCGCAATACGAATACAATTGTGCATTCTTAAAGGCGTGCAAGAACCAATGATTACGCTAGAATCTTTAATGAATCATGAAGCAAATATGTGACGATCATTACCGTCAATCACTTATTGGATGATCGACGCATAAGCGCAGAACTATCTTTCTGCCCCAGTGTAAATCGTTTTGTGCTTTCCCGTTCCGCGATTAGTGTTTGATTCCCGACCCACGCTACTTGCTAGTGTATTGTTCCCCTTCGCTACAATGTGGCTTCTCGTCGAGGTGTTTGTTTCTTTGTGACCGGATACACCCAGCAAGCCATGAGAACAACCTAAGTATTGTCGTCAGCCAACGAGCTTGCCGCAACCTTGGACTACAAAACCGATCACGGTCGCCAGGTCGAGAATACTAGGAAGGTCATGGCCCAATCAGCAGTGGCAATGACAATCCTTGTGTCACCAGCAAGGGTCGCGTTGTAACAATCAATGGAGCCACCGTTCTTCCATAGATCATCGATTAAGATCCTGAGAGCTGGCTGGAAACCTACGCAACAATCGCCATGTTTAAGAAGTGAAAGTGCGACTAGCTGTGGCATGACTATTTCTCTATGAAAGGCACTGCTAGGACGTGGTTTTAAAAACGAGGATGCAGCGTAAGTGTGGGAGCTTTTTTGCACGGGCTTCCTACAAACATTCACGAGCGTCGTGCGCAAGGACGCGGTCAAAACTCTACTATAAGCCTCTGTGCATCTACAGCATGAGCAAATCGCAATCTTCACTGAAGATAAGAACCGTCTGCTAACCACGCCGACCCAGACATGTCGGTGAAGAAAGTGTTTCCTCATGCGCGATTTGAGGCAAAAGCTTTACGCCAGACTGATTCGTAAACGGCAGAGGCCGTGGCGAAATTTCTAACCGAAGCCACATCGACCAGATCCTCAAAACGGCTGCTCGAGGAGGCAGCCGCGTAGTGCTTTCGCTGAAGTGAAAAATACAGGCACTAGGCTCCGACAAGCTTCCAAAGGCCATCGGAGCCGTTGTCCGCGAATAAGTGCGTAGGACGTGCTCTTTCACACTGCCTAAAGTAGTCTTAATTGCAAAGATCGTCAGAGGGGATATGCAGCAGTCATGTCGAGTCCCCGAGTCTCAGCACCTCAAGCCGGATGTGATGATCCACGTCGCTGTCATCCGCCATCGACGTCCCTCTCCGCGCCCGCTCCAGAGTGCTGCAACTATTTAATTCCATCGCCATTTGTAGTCGCCAACCTAGCCGCCCATCAGCTCACTCAATTCACCGAGGAAGACATACGTAAGCTGTGCACCAGACCAGCGCCCACTCTGCTGCGACAGCGGAAATGCAGGCCACGTCTACTGTCGATAACCATACCGTAAGATGGGACTACCATGTTTGGCCGCCAAATCTGCGCGTCTATAGCGAGGCGAGCGACTACGTGAAATTCCCGACTAGTTGGCTGCTACTCGGCGGAGAACCCGGCGACTCACCCGATCGACCTGGCTGCGGCACTACCTCTCGCTGCTGTGCCCACAGTGCACTGGCCCAATACGTGGCCAGTATTTTCTTGAACCCATATTCGGTAGACTGCACGACCTCTTAATATACAATGCAGTATACTCCTCCCATGTAAACTATTGCCGTTTGGTATGGGATTCGGCCAATAAATCAAAATCAACGGGCTGTTGCTACTAAAAGAAAGAAACATTATGTATACTTGAAAATTTGGCATATGCAGAGCACACCGACCCTGTCTTTAAAAAGTATATACTTCCTAGAGTTAGCAACTATATACCCAAACTCTATTAAAGAATGTTTATCTCGGTCATCGCAGACATTGCAAGACATTCGCTGAAATAGATAATTTCGAGCAGTGTAAACCTGCGCGTCTTACCCGTCACACAGAAATGTGGAAAGTTCTACGGTCCCATACTAATTATGGCAATGAAATGCTTTGTCATCCACCAAACTTTTAAATAGTTTCCACAATAGACGCACAGAAACTCGCAACCTAACTCTGTCAGATGTCAAATTGCTCATGAACCGCCAACCCTAATCAGTATGTTCCACCACTCGCTAACACATTTTAGCACTGCATAAATTTGACCACTATATTTGACGTCCTACTGAATTGTTTGATTTTGAAGTTACAATATAGCCTAGAAGCTTCCATTATATACATTTGTTTCCAGTGTATTGCAATCCATATTTTTCTTTTGCTCTGTGAAAGTGTTTCAGCACCAATTTTCTATTACTTTATATTGAAGTCGTTAGATCATCCCGAAGTGCGAGTTATATATATTTCCGTTTTCTGTCTACTGTAATTAATATTTCAAATTGTATAGTCATCTGTCGCCCTCTGAAGGTGCTCTAGAACGATGTAACCGTGTGCGTAGGTCTCTTACTGTTGTTGTTTGTGCGGAGCTCGAGGGCCCCACAAGTTGCTTTCATGAAGCTTTCACCACGAGCCACTCCATCCTATAGAATGCGAAATAAAGAATAAAGAAACAAAAGTCGCGGTGCCTTGCACTCTGTGAAGTAGGATGACCAGCAAGGTTGTGTATGTGGGCCCCTTAATCGCGAACTGCACAGGGTCGGCGCAGTATTGCAGTATCTTTGGGATCGGCCCACGTATGGGGAGTGCATAACGCCTGCTTCACCTCCGCCGCGAGTCGGCCCGGCATCTCACTATCTACGAGATCGGCCCACGTATGCGGACTGCTTAACGCCTGCTCCACCTCCATCGCTAGTCGGTCCGGCAGTTCACTATCTTCGGGTTCGGCCCACGTATGGGGACCGCTTAACGCTTGCTTCACTTCCGCCGCGAGTCAAGCAGGCATCTCAGTAACTTCGGGATCGGCCCACGTATGGGGACCGCTTAACGCTTGCTTCACTTCTGCCGCGAGTCAACCCGGCATCTCGCTAACTTCGGGATCGGCCCACGTATAGGGACCGCTTAACGCCTGTTTCACCTCCACTGTGACTCGGCCCGGCATTGCACTATCTTCGAGATTGGCCCACGTATGGGGTGCACTTAACGGCTGCTTCACCTCCACCGCGAGTCGGCCCATCATTGTACTATCTTCAAGATTGGCCCACGCATGGGACTGCTTAACTCCTCCTTCCCCTCCGTCGCGAGTCGGCCCGCATTTCACTATCTTCGGGATCGGCCCACGTGTGGGGATTACTTAACGCCTGCTTCACCTCCGCCGCGGGTCGGCCCGGCATTGCAGTCTTCGGGATACGCCCACCTATGGGGAGTTTTTTGCTTACCATGCCAACAAAGGCATGAAAATTTCCTTGGATGGTAGAGGTATACAGCTTTGCTGTAAAATAGTCACTTGAGTACCACATTGTCGAAACTAAGAAAAGACGAATCGGACTATTGATGTAAGCTACGGGATGTAGGGCCATCGTTAAGTGTTTGAGGACTTTTTATTGGTTTAGGTGACAACATTGCAAAAGACAACCCGCAGCAGCCAAAGTACATAGCGTCCTTATGTATAGCAGAAAGAACGCATTAGGTTCGAGAGGGCAGCGCAAGTTAGCAGCAAAAATAAGCGCTGTTTCTATAAACGCGCGCTTCTACATAAAAGCCCGGGCCTACATCATCGATACCCAAACACGGAACTAAGAACTAAGAAGGTGCGTCACAGAGTGGGCCGGCACAACGACCGGTTGCTGAGGAAGGTCGGCGAAGTTTCAAGAGCGATGGCTTTATTTGCGTGAATCGCCGGGTTTTCGCCACCGTCCGAGATGCGCGGCTTTTCTGTAGCCATATAGGTCAGCCAATCACAACGGAGGAGGCGCGCGTCACCACCGCTGGTTTCCTTGCGTCTCCACCAGATGGCTGCTGCTACTTGGTGCGAAGGAAGTAGGTATCGTTTTACAGGAAAGGGGGACGGGATTCTTTGGCGCAGAGCCCAGCAGTGTTAGACTATCCTTATGCACTGAACTGTCAGTTGTGACCACTTGTTAATGCAGCCAGCAGAAAAAATGAAGAAAAAGCGTGATGACACACATGCACACTGGCTAAGCAACAATTGCCGAAATGCACGCAACAGCATCGTCACCGTGCGACCACTCTACCCTCGACTGTAATGGTTCGTGAAAGCCCTCGAACAAGCTACGCCTGCTTTCCGAGGAAACCTTAGGGAACTGAACATGTGTGTATAAAAAACGTTGTGTCGACTGGTAGTCATTCTTTGTATTCGCTAATTGCGCCACGCCTGTGAATATCTCAACCGGAAGCCATAGTACTTATCTTGAAACAAAGAAACAATAATAAACACGTATTCATGTCTACTGTTTTTGGTTGGGCAAAGGGTTTGCATAATTTCTTTTTGATGGCTTTCATTGGGACCCTTGATACAGCCCAAACCCTTGACGCCTCGTTTAGTTTTGTGCAAGCGTTTTGACAGTGTACTAGTTAACAAGCTTTACCTAACCATGCTTTTAATGATTCTGCAGTGCGAATGGAAGGAAGCACCTCGCGTTAGGAACCATTCAAGAAAGGAGCCACTGTGTTCTTGTAAATTAAAAACTAATCTCTTCCAATAAATCAGGTCCTTCTACCTTCCAGAGACTGCCTTTGCGGCAATATGTAGACACATGCATGGGAAAACTTGTTTACCTTACAAATTATTGAATGCACGTAATTTTTTGGGTTTTCTCGTTGGTTCTTGTATAATTATAATACCCAAGATTGCATAATTAAAATACCCAAGATTTTAATTCTTTAGCATGCTGACAACAACAGTGATACTGTATTAGGCTCAGATAAATTGGAGATTAACTGTAAATCATCTTCCACGACGACTATTTCAGTTATCCTTTTGTTCAGGTGGAACCTCTGTCAGTTTTAAAGTATACTTTCATATTCACTTGTAAGTTGTCTCTTTTGACTTGTGCTTCACTGTAGTTACTGCTGCGGAATTTTTTAGCCTGATGTGACAAAGGCAACTCTGCGAGCAATGAAAAGACGAGTGAGATACAGTTTTTAGTTATTTTATTCACCCGCGTACTTCTATAATTTTTCCAGCGAACGCGTTTCACCGAATAACAAATGTTAAGCTGCAGCTCAGAGCACTAGGCACCAGCGTGTAGCAGAACATTCGGCAATATTCTCGTCGAATATATCTTTTGCATTTCTTGTAGTCGAGCCTTTTGTAATCAAATTACACGCCCAATGCGAATAGAGCTGTGCGTTCTGGAAGACACGCGAGCACCAGTGATTACGCTGGAATCTTCTACGAATAATGTGAGAATAGCCGTCGCTTCTTAATGGCAAATCACTTGTTCGGCAATCTACACACGCCCGGCACTATCTTTCTGCCGGAATGTAAATTGTTTTGTGGGTTCCGGTTCACCCAATAAAGAGTCCTTCATAACTCACGGTTCCTCTGACTGTGTTGTTCACCGTCACTACAACGTGACATATCGTAGAGGTGCTTCGTGAACACCCGATAAATCCTACTAGCCTGAAAATAACGTGAAAAATTGTTATAGACGGGCTAACTAGCCGCAGGCTATGACTACCGCCCGAGTAAGCACCTCTGCCCAAGAAGACGAAGAAGACTGCCACAATGAGAGTGCCCCTGTCACCTGCAGCGACGTGTGCTGCAAAAGCAGCCAATGGCAGCCATCGACCATTCGCAGATCACCGTTTGGCGATCAGGAAAGCTGGCCGCAATCTTTACGCAAGAACACCGATGTTTAACAATTGAATCTGTGACATGCAACGGTTTCGCATTCTCGCAATGGATTTCTAGAAACATTTCCTAGCGGCGTTCTTCCTCATCCGTGGTTTTGAAACACGCGGTGTCCACCGGATTGGTACGTAAACCGGCCAATACCATTAGGAAATTCCTAACGGAAGCCCCGGATATCAAAAAGACGTTGGAAAAGCGCACTAGGGGACATTTATCACCTAGTATTCTTGCCGAGGGGGAAAATTCAAGCACTAGGCTCCGATGAACTCCGAAAGACCAACAGAACAGTTGCACATGAAGAACTACTTAAGATGTTCTCTTCGTCGCAGCCTCAAGCAGCCTCAAGTGTTGACGCCGTCTCAGAAGTGTTCCAGAAGCCCTTCGCCATGGCGGAATTGCCTCAGCTGAAGCCTAGAGTGATGGCCTACGACACCGTCTTCAGCCGTCTGCGTCCTACTTCGCACCCGCACCTGATGACTGCTCGCGCTGCTGCCACCTGCGCAGAAACCGGACACGTCTGTTGCTTATACCCGTACTTTGAGTTGCACTATGACCTCTTGCCTTAAACTCTCTGCACCCATAGCAAGGCGAATTACCCTGTGAAATTGTTGACTGCTCGGCGAATAGTCCGATAATTTTCTTGATCGCCGTCTCCAAGGCACTGCCTCTCACTACAGCACCAAGTATACACTGCCAATACGTGGCCGATGTGTGGTCCGTATCCGGCAAACAACACACAGCAACCTACGAAGGTGTGGTTGCTTCTCGTTGCAGTGCCGAAGGTCCTCCGCTGCCAACGCAAGATGAGTTCACACGAAGAAGGATGGACACGCAGCCATTTCGATGAAGCTCCGAAGGAAAAACCATGGTTCCAAACGGATACATGAAGACGCCACAAAACAGTGAACCGTGCCATGTAGCCATGATCAGACACTTTGAAATACGTAATGTAAGACTATGAAAAACCAATACCCACGCTGTCGCCGCGCAGTGGCCGCTTTAGTGGATAGAGGACTCGACTGCTCTGTCATGAATCAATCCTTAACCGCGCAGTCGATGACAGTTATGACTACATGGCAAGAACCGCTAGTCCGAGCAGATGGTGGTGACCTCACAACGACGACTAGAATGAGCACGTACTTCGAACACAACTCGCTCGCCTGCGCATCGAGACACAGCCAAGGACGGTCAGACAACGCTACAAATTTCGACGGCGCTTCGTGGAATACAAGGCCGGCAACTATGATAGGGTTTGCACCCCTGTCAACCGACGTGGACTGAGTGAAAAGCTCCTATTTCGGACTCTACACGAAAATTCAGCGAATGTCCAACTTGCGTGCCAGCAAGTGGTTTTACCGTAGCTAAGCAACCATGATTTTGTTGTTTTCTTAATTTTATTCACTACGAGGTCTCTTGATTTTCGCTCTCGTTTGATGGTCGTAGCCCTGGCACGATACTTTTTAAGGTGGACGCAATGACACGTCTACTTTTCTTTTTCCGGTGAACCTGTTTCACCGCCTAAAGCGTTTATTGCTCCGCGAATGATGCGCTTGCATGTATCAGAACCTTCTAGGTCATCTTGCCTGATTTTGTCTGCTGTCTACGTTGTAGCGCAATCTCGTGCAATCAGATTGCATGCCATACAGTGTGTGGAACACTGCGTGACTAGAACAGTGTTCCACATGCTGTAAGGCTCTCGAGCCCATGTGATTAGTCTGGAATCTTCCAATAAACAATTGTAAATATCCGAGTCGCTTGAGCCGCAGATGAGTTTTCGCAGATGGGCCGCAGATTAGCACATCAGGCACGTGCTCTGTGCTATCAATCAGCCCGAGTGTAACTTGCTTTCTGGGCACAGTTTCGATCAATAAAAAGTTGGTTTCGTGACTCGCTGTTCTTTCTACTGCGTTCCTCACCACCTCTGCAAGGTGAAAATACCGACGATTAACTCGCATCTTAGCGGTACCTTAGTGGATAGTAAATGAGAAGCTTCTCATCCAGGTGGTAGGTAGCTGTGTTGTCTCGCATTGCTTTACTTGGAGATATTCGATCTTTGGCAAAAGGAACACGAACAGCGCAGCCCGTGTCTTAATATAACTGGATGAAATGTGGGTGCCGTCGGCTAGTCTTACTGCACTGGGCAATGATGCTCGCCGTATACTGCGATATTTTCGCATCTGCTTTTTTCGAGTTTTCTTTTGTCAATTTGAAATTTAAAGGAAACCAAATAGGAGAAAATCTCGCATTGAAGCGCCAGCATCATCGATCGATGAGGTCAAACCAGAGGTGTCCGCCTCTCAATGCTGATGACTGGCAGGTGGTGCGCACTACCCTTTTGTGTTCCGCTTCGGAAACGCACTCCGCTGTATGTGCCTCATTCCGTGTCCATAGCAGAAAATTTCAGCATATTGTCACAAGGAAGAAAATGGGGAAAGTAATTAAAGGAAACTGTTGCTGGCAAACATACCCACACGCCTAGAATCATTAACTGAAACATTTGCTCACTAATTGAGTTAAAGAAGTGATAAATTGATGGAACTGAAAGTGGAGGGAAAAAACAACTTGCTGCAGGTGGGGAAGGATGACACGTCTTCGCAATCCGCCTGCGCTGCTCTACAACCTAAGAGAGAATTTTCACTCATGGGAACAAAGGCGCTGGACGCCGACATCGGATTTTCTTTCATACGTATGACACCCTTAACGCTTTCGTGTTGAAATTTACCGCTCCATAAACAAAAAACAATACACACAAAAGACCGGTCGCCTGGAGAAATGAGGATTGGAGCAAGATGTGAAAGAAATATAACAAAGCACTGGGCATAACTTCGTTGATACGCAAGCACGGAAAATATCGAATCAGAAAGGTAAGTCATAGAGTAGCCAACACAGTGGCAGGCTGAGGAGCAAGCTGGGGTAAGTTTCCAAAGTGTAGGTTTACCGCAATATATATTTTTGTTGATTTGGGCAAGTCATCGTAATGGCAGCTTTGGGTGTGGGGCGTTTTTCCTCGACAACACTAATGTTTTCACCTAGGTTTGTAAAGCTGTGTTCAACACGCTTAGGAAGCATCAACATTGTGGCAAACAAATACAAACGCTGTTGTCATTCATTTTTCGAGTACGATATTGCATAAATAAAAGTATTTGCTAGACAGTGTCAAGTAGTGGGAAGAGTGTTGCGTAAGTCGACAAAAAAAAATTTACTGACCAGAATTAAGTAATTAGGTGAACAATGTCCAGCTATGCTAGCACTCGATGTCATAGTCTGACAGATTTACTCAGAAAACATTGAATGTACTAAACACGGAAATAAATGCCCTTACGTTTAGCATTTGGAGCACATATTCCTCTACCAATGATGCACACTGTCACATATATTTCCGAAAGGCATTAAAAAGAAAAATATAACTGGTATCTTGGGTCAAGAAATAAGTTAAGGCAAAGCGCAAGAAGGCACGTAGGACGATAAAAGCGAACGAAGACACAACCCTTCACCACTGTTTTCCTGCGTGCGTTCTTGCGCTTTGCCTGAAGTTGTGCAGTAGCAACTAGCCCGCCTACCTGATTTCTTGAAGAAGTTTCTGCACTATGCTTGTATCACCTAATCAGGCTCTGAGGGCTTTCATGTGACGTGCATTGTGCATGTAGACTGCTAGCCTTCTCAGAGACTGATTTTGCTCTTGGGCTGCAATCACCCGGTTGGCGATAATTTTTACTCTTGCTTACGCAATAAAAACGGACATAATTTACTTAATTGAATTAACGTTGTCCGAGCCCCCAAGGGGGTTAACATAGACTGGTGATATTCAGTATAATGTATTTTCAACTGGCACAGCTACAGAACACATAGATAACGCGCTGAGGCCTGTACGACGTACAACACGCTCAAAATCAATCGAGGCTTTAACTGTGCACTATTCGTTCTCAATATTCATTCGTGTTTGCAGCGGCGGAAACTTTCGTACCGAAAATATATTCATGATGTAACGAATGAACGTGTAAATGGCACCTGTCCCCCTTGTAATTCAAATGACGGCGTTAACAGGAGCGCTAATCCGCTTACGGCAAGAGCCCAGGGAAAACTGGCTCGACTGCTGACTCGGCTTGTTTCTGCTCGCGCAACTTATTTGTTGTGCCTCCATACTCGCAACTGTTATACCGGTTTTTAACTTGCTTTTTTTTTTCATCCCTATTTGATTAAAAATCTAAACATAAATCTGTGAGGTGCGGATTGGGCAGCAGCGTATGTTGTTTAACGACTGCAAAGCTCGTCGTGCTGGGCGTGAAACACAATTGACGATTTTGGAGCAATCACACAAAACTGTCCCCGGTGCATTGTGTATGACTGAGCTACGTCTATGCACGGCGCATGAGCGTTTGCATCCAAAGAACCGCGGCAAGAGCAAAGCAGTTGCAGTTCTGTATTGCTAAGGGTTAGCGAAGACAGCACTGGAATTTGTGGGCAACAGAAGAAAGTGAGCGCAACTCGTGAGGTGATAAGAACTACGTGCTTCATTACAACTGAGCCACAGAATGCTACAGCAGTCAGCAGAATTGTTGCCTCTGGTAGTGAAACACATTAGGTGATTTTAAGTGCCAAGGCCACTTTCTGATTATGAGGCATGCCGACTCCGGAAATTTAAAAAACCTGGGCTTCCTAAATGTGCACCTAAATTTAAGTACCGTGGTGTTTTCTCTTTTCCCACCCATACAAATGCGGCCGCCGGGGCCCGGATTACATTTCGCGACTCCTTGCTCAGCAGACCACCACCATAGATCTGGGAATCATACGCTAGTTGGGGCAAACTTTGTATACCTCCTGCGCTCAAACGAGCGGTTCCACCAGCAACACTTTCTTCTCGGCAACATGTGCAATTCACTTTGAGAGGAGCATGAAAGAAAAGTAATGGCATCATCCGATAAGTGTACTTTTTTCGTAGTAAGTGAGCTTTAGTTATATGATTTGCCGGATAGATAGCACGGGTAATCGCGGCGCCTCTGCTGGCGTTCAAAAAGTTTTAATTAGTGTCAAGCTAGTAGCGGACTCAAACGTCTAGTTTTTTTCGGATGTGCGGTATGATTTTGTACGAAACCACGAGGTGACAAAAGCTTCATTAGTTTCCGTTCTTTCTCGGCATTGAGTGCGCATGCGCAGTGATTCAACAACGCGCAGTCGAGAATACATGCCAGTTATAGGACATTGGAACATCAGGCATGGCTGAGGAAAGCAGCAACGAATACACGCCTCTTTATTACAGCATGAAGGACAAAGCAACACCAAGTACAAGCTGTGGCGGTACCCAGGATGCTTCAACTACTTTGGGCGCCTACAATACGTGAGCTTTACGGCTTGTAAATTTTTTTCATTGAATACTGTTGCCCGTAAAGACGACCCATATAATAGGCTTTAACATCTGTACATTTGGTCGCACCTAAAACGGGTCTTTTTTACAGTGAGCTTGAGCTTTGAAATCGGAGGCTTTCTTGATCGAGACACGTCGACTCAAGCGCGCTGCGAAAATATTGCCATTTTCAGGGCAATGCTAACTGTTTAGCGTTCAGGCTAATATTTTTCAGAACATAAATCAAACGTATACTTACAGAAGAAAATATTTTTCATTGACGTATAATTTTTGTACTCTACATATGCGATGGGGTGCTATAGCTCGAAGCCACGGGTACAATTCCGGATGGAACCACCGTATTTCGATGAAAGCGCACTGTAAATAGACTCTTGATTACATGCATTTAGGTGCTCGTTACAGAAGTTCGGATGGTCAAAATTGGTCAATGGTATGCGTTTTATGAGGTCATTCCTCTTCCACGAAAATCCTCGTAATTGGTTTTAACCGCACTGTAGAATTTCTGAGCCGAACCATACGTTTTTTAGACAACTCGTCAAAGTGCACAACAATACTGCCATTTGCCAATTAAAAAAAAAAAATGTGACCAAGTGGGTACTGCCCACTTAAAGCTTTACACTAATAAAAAGTAAGCCCCGTGCATGGAAAGTCACAACTGTGTTTAAGACGATTGTGCTTCCGTATGAATGTGTTGCTTAAGGACAACAAGTGTGCAAACAAGCACATTTTTCCCGGTTGGAGTTGTGTTGCTAAATAAGGTGTTTCTTTCTACTTTTATTCTTTTTTGACAACCTAAATATAGATTACTTAGTTCTAAATAGTTTTTTTCTTTTTTCAAAGAGCCAAGTGTCGTGAGCTAATACCACAACGATAAAGAAGTAGGAATTCATGGTATTCTACGGTACCCTTTACCATTTCAGAACAGATGCACTAGAACGTCACATTTCAGCTATTTTTCTGGCTAGGCATTGTCTCAGTCATAGGATGTTTTTCATGCGTTCTCACAATAAACATTATTCTTCGAAGAATTCTTAAAGGGGCTCGGCGAGTGACCCAGAAGCAAACTTAGCAACGCTTGAAAACACATAATAATGAAGTGCATTCTAGTTCATCATTACTTTATTAGAAATCGTCATTTTGTTCGCAAGTACGCAAAATCATACTTGGCTAAGAGACAGAAATCTGCTTTTATTCCTCAGAGCAAGTCGTTTGAGCCCATATATTTAAATATTACCTGCGATCCGATACTTCTCATAGCTGCCGGATCCATCAGTCATGATTGCAATTCGCATGACGCCCCATCACCATGGCAATGTCGAACCACATCAGGGAGGTACAAATACTGGTTATTCTAGCATCAGCGCAGGTTTGCATCATAATTGCAGACACCATCTGCACATCGTCATTGTAATACTTCAACCTGTTTTATTCATGACAAAAACATGTTGCATGCTTTTAAATATTTTATTCCGAAATTACTCTCAGAATTCTGCCAATGTAGCAAGTGGAGTAAACGTTTTAAATTGCAAACTACATAGGACACTTTGTAAGTACTTTCACAGTTAAACTGACAGTATTCGTGCAAGTCAACGCGCCAGTTCGCCTACGGTTGATGAGTGCTCTGCACCATAAATTGCCCCGAGTGTGCCGTTCATATTATGCCAGCCAGTATAGTCAGTCTTTTATGGGAACGAACCATTGCGAGTAGCATGTTTCCAAAACATGATTTTCATTTTCCCGAACGTTGTGCAATAAAGACAATCTCACCTTTTTTTTTTGTCACAGCTGGTAACTGTCTGATCAATACTATATTACCTGTAGGACTTCTGAGGACGCCTTGCATTACCGGAGGAACACGCAGCGCCCGCCGATGACCGATGAGACTTGCAACGTCGACGGTACGTAGGCGATTGTCACTCGCCTTCACCACAAATATGATGGATCGCCCCTATGTTACCGTGGTATCCGTACATTTTCTGTGTATGAAGATGCACTTTACCAGCAAGGCCAAGAGGTATCCGCAAGAGCGAGCTTATAACTTTCCTTGCTAAGAAATATATGCTTACACGAATATATGCAAAATCATACATAACCTATGCAGTAGAGGTTTTTGAATAAATTTGTTCTTGTATCGGTGGACTCGTAAAGCAGGCTCCAACAGGATATGAGCAGAAGCAGAGACTGTACATTCCATGCAGTGATTAATTCGCTTGTAAATGGAATCATCGCTTGACCATTGGTCTAGCGAGCTGGTTGACAGAGCAAGTGCTTTGATGCGAATGCCGTGCGTGATGTGTAATTAGCGCTGCGATTCACATGTCTATACCGGAAGGCCCTAACGGTGCTCTTACGTTGTAGGCGCAGTGTGACGATTGCTCACCCATAGCATGTTATGAGCAGCAGACATATCCAGCTCCGGCCGAATGCAGAAGTTACAGCTTGCAATTTGAGGAATCCCACAACAGTTTCCATTGGAGTTCTTGGTTTTTTCCTACCAAGGAAGGCAAGCCACAGCCGCCGCATAAACAACCTTAACGAGTTAATGAAAATGAAACGCAACGAGAAACAAAATTGTTGAGTAGATGTTCGCGCTCTGTTACCATAAACTTTCACCAAACATCCCAGCTATGCGCTACTGAAACGTAAACATTATTCGTATTGAATGAGTAACAAACACAGTTACGAATGATTTCCGATGAGTGTGCCACTACTTCCAAATTGTAACGCTGTTTTAACGAGAAAATCTAGGTCATCCTGAAACACCGGCCTTAGAAAGTGACCATTTTTTTGTAACGGGATTAGCTTTCCTTGGATGTGTCAAGCATTATTCGTTCTGCCAGTATCTGCGGAACCTCTTTCACAGGCCTGACGAACGTTGCGACTTTAACGGCGCGACTAATGATGTTTAAAATGTCAGAAAATAAAAAATGAGTTCCTTAACTTACGCCTACGCTGTCACACTGTAGTTCTGTCGAAGTAAAAGATGAAGCTCAAATCGTTACTTCCTGTGGTGCGGAATCCGCGTTGAATGTTTTCTGTAGCGTTCGAAGGCATTGACAGTAAGGCATGTGGGTGTAGTATTGCCGTAAACATTCTCAGAAGATTCGCCCCCCTTAATATTGTAAATAAAGGTGCATTCAAAATACCGCCTGTCACTGAAGTTTTAATGCTAATTGTAACTTAAGGTCTCTCACGGTTTCCTTTGTTTCACGCAATTTCTGCGCCGTTAAAGGGAAGACATGCACCTACCCACAATACGCACTTGCAGCGCTAACCATGCAGTCCACACTTTTAACCTGCTATGTCGCTTTCCGTTTGATAGTTTAGTGAGATTGGCCCGTGAATTAACACTTCCGCATTTCTTTCCAAGCTAATGTCCTGTCTGCAATACGACTCTTACATAATCGTATTGAGCAATCTTTTTGAAAGTTGTCCTATAGTCTGTTGATGACCTACACAGGAATATTGGCGAGGACAGCCGTTTTAGCGCTGGTAATGGGCTGCTAAACAAGCAGTGCTTACAGCCGGTGCTTATGAACTTCGGCTACTCGATTCACCTAATCGGGTTGGTATAACGAGTTTCTGAAAGACGCAGACATCGTTCCATGACGCACATATGTGTCATAGGTCCTTAAATTAAGGGCGTACGTCACATATAAAATTTAAAATCCCTCGGTAGAAATGCATCCTCTCGCTTTTCCGTTGTTGTCTGTGTCAGGCTATGTCTGTTGCTCGTAATAGATCAACAATAAGGAAGAACTTACTAAGGCATCTAGTCTGCTTATTACTTGATAATACAGAATATATTGGGTCAAGGGTTTTACGCCCACGAAAATGACATGTCGTTTTCCACTTCGGGCAATGTCCTGTTCTGCCCGTGGTTTGAGATGAAACGTGATAATCTCCAGAAGAATCCAACAGTACGCAATCTCCATCGCGCTCGGCTTCCCCATCGCGAGGAAATTCTTGGATGTATTGCAGACATGGTTGCAGGAAAAAAAGCACCGCGTACGGAATAACAGGTGTAAAGTTTCCCGACCACTGAAATATTCTTCTCTTGCACCGTTAGCCTGAAATATCCATTTCCCATATATTGCCGCAGCACTACCACGAATGAAAACCTTTACTATACTTTTGTCCCACACAGGTGTCACTGACAATGGCAGCACAAGTTGCCAGCACCTGGGGTCCGTCAGGAGCATCCATAACGCCAGGCCCAGCACAAGTCGTGCTGGCATGGAGGAAGCATCAGCCAATTCTGAAGATGGTGCCTCGTAAGTTTACCTTAGGTTTCATTGCAACGCAACTAAGGGACGACAGACATGGCTACCCATGCAACAATATGCCCCTAGCGGGTAATTCCTCCTTGGGAGGGCAAGCTCTGATGGCTGAAACAGCTACTGCATCAGCAGTTTTGAGTGTTCGGCCGGTGCAGCCAGCCTTGACTGGCTTCATGGTTCCAACAGCGTTACGAGACACCACATGGCACTGTGCACACCCCATGCGGCAACCACGAAGCTACATAAGCTCGCCCGATTTTCAATCCTGCTAACACCACTCAATTTGCGGTACACTTGCAGGTTTGTATCTTGCATACTCACTGCCCATTGTGGAATATGGAAAGATTGTGAAAGAGAGACGCTAATCGGAACCGATACTCATGAGCTGAAACAGGGTATGTCTGTTTTTCTGTAAACTTCATCTAAGAATTACGCTGGCACTGACGCTCTAGCACGAGGTACAAATGTTGCGGTGACCTAAATACCAAATATCTGCTGCTGTTTATACAATATGGCGTTGGCGCAAACAATACCTTTAGTTCAGGATCTCCTACCTAAGTAAATTGGAAAAGATAAATGAATGTGCTTTGTACACAATGTGCGAGTATCGAAGGTTGTGGCATTTTAAGAAATGTGATAATGTCGTAACAAAAGCAGTTGCATTTCAGATTCGTCATGTACTTAAAAAAGCGTTAAGAAACTCTGGTAACAAAATTACATCTTTATAACTCAGCAATGAAAACACCCACGATTCAACCAACTGCAGCAAATAACACATTTAGAGCGCTCAAAATTCTATTACACAGTACTCTGAAATTTTATGTTTTGTGGGTAGATCATTCGCCAGTCCTCGGACACATTGTATCGATTTCAAGGAAACCGCAAATGAATATAAAGTTTTCCACTTAGGATGCTCCAAGAGATGCAAGTAATGGAGCTGCGATATATATATTTTTCCTGTAGTTACCTTTGTAATGTCTATGTGTTTATTCTTTTTAAACTTTGTCTATTTCGTAATATTTACCACTTGCAAGCCTAAGTAAAATTAATGATGAATGATTTCCCGCCATTTAACTGGCTCTATCAAATAAAATTTGATTGTTTAATAGTTATAATTTCTTCGTTAAATAATCCGGTATCGATGCCGGCCAAGTTGGCATGATTAGAGACGACGTGCTAGGTAACACCACAGGACTCGCACCGAACCATAACAGTGCTTGAGCCATGTGAACAATCGCAACCAGAAGAAATACAAGAACACAAGAAAAAGCACATCACCACAAGAACAGCGACCAATGTTCATCTAGTGCTTAGCGTAGACATTCAAAACGAGCAACAGGCTGTAGAAAAGACATACATTGCATGCTGTCTGTGCTAAACTGCACGTTGTATTTTTCTACAGTAAACGCTAAAAAACATGTCACACCAGCAATGCCTTAACTCAACGCTTGCAGCATTCGTAAACTTAACGAGAAAAAAAATACTAACTTTTTCGGCAGCATATTTCATTTAGTCTACATGAAAACGCTGAAGTATTTGTCGTATCTGTTCTTGCTGCGTAAGGGGGAGTAGAGTAGGTTGTAGTTCGCTCAGTGCCTTCGGCAGGAACGGTGCGCAGTTTGAGTGTGAGTGAAATGCTGATTGACTTCATACAAATACTCTAGGAAAACTTCCACCCGGAAGTGTTTCTCCGTATTCGATATGTACGGCTTGCGTTCAGACGTATGATGTCGGACGGGGTTGTCAGTACACGCACGCGTGTCAGAACAAAAGCGGATAGTTTGCCTGCACGCCATTTCTATTTCTTAAAACGAGGGCCTCATGTGGCTAGTTGCAATGGTTTATACCCGCAAGAAAGCGGCTGTAGTGAGAGCAAAAAATCATCATCAGGAATGGCTCACATCGCCATAAGCAAGCAAGGATGTAATAGGCGAATATGAACTAAAGAAAGAAACATCCATCGAACGTCCGAACGAATGTGTGACGAAAAAAAGAGCAAATGAAAACAAGAACGACATAACCTTGAGGTATTTCATTAGCTTTTATGTGACGTTAGGTGGTCAACCTACAGTCACAAACGTTTACTTCATACTGCAGCTGACTATGTCTAACCCGTCAGATCATAGAGCTTTAGGCATTAGCACTTGTGCAGCAGGCCTTCCTTTTCAGGTGTTAGTAGAGTAGAGAGTAGTAGTAGTAGGTGTTAGTAGAGTGTAACAAGCTGGCGAACTTTTTTACTCTTCTTACCGTACAATTCATGCTGAAAAATTTCCCGACCATTAGAATAGCAATTAATGCGAAATTTGAAAAAAGTTGCGTACGTGTTTTCATTTCGCAGTATATTGAGGCATATTTTTTTAGAGAGACGCGCAGCAAAGGTCAATTGCGACGTCTTTTGTAAATAACTGATCGAGGGATCAAGTTTAATATCTGGTGCTGTTTGGCTTCCATAAAATCCTAAACGATTCGCGTCACGCATAAAATCCCATTGGAAAACAATCCAAGACCAAGACAACCGAACCAAGCAATTAAATAAAGCCAAAGCAAGAGCCGATACGAGCTAATCTTAGCGCGAAATGAGCGCTCTGGCTGAGACCAGATGCTAGTACAAAACGAGCGTTCGGATGGGTCCCCATGAAACTAATTTTCCGCGCTCTAGTCACTGAAGGGGCAGCTCTAATTGGTTTCCGGTTCTCGACTGTTCAAGGCTAGCGTCTTCTGCCGCTCCACGTTGCCCATTTCATCTTTCGCTGTTGTGCTCGTTCGCTCTGTAACGCCGCCGAACCTCGCCACAGGAGCTGGTTATTAAGAGCTTCGCAATCAAATGGAGACGTATTTTAGCCTACGCAAAACATTATTTTTGAATGCCAAATGCCTCACTTTGGAGGGAAAGTTTCTGGACCTTTACCTGAACACTCCTTGACAGCGTGTTGAAGATGGATTTGTATTTTTATTGCTTAGACCAGCTAGGTTTTTAGCTTACCATCACTGACAGATATTTCTACTCTCCTGCCCCTGTTTCATGTAGGCTATACATGGTGTATTAGACAATGCAAGGTTTCTGCTATGCTTGCATCTCGAACGAGGAAACTTCTTTATTTTCAGTTTAGCATGGCAGGCCACCGAAAGTACCAGCGTTCAATTACTGCCAATCTAGAGCCCAAATCGAGCGCTAAATATCAATGAAGCAACTTAGCACAAAAATTGAGCTAGTCGCCTTAAAATTAACGCGCGATTTCGTATGCCAAACTCTCAATTGCTAAAAATGTGTTTTGTCGTCCAATAAAAAGAGTGAGCAATTTTGAGCTGCTTTGTCCGTGTACTTGCAGGAATGCTACTGGAACTGGAGGAAGAAAACAGCAAGAAACCTGCGGTGTCAGAGCAAGTGATCAATCGTCTGTGAAGAAGTCGAACCACAAATGCGAAACGTGCAGTAAATTATTTAGCAGTGCTAATGCTCTAACTCGACATTACCGCACGCATACCGGTGAGAAACCGTACAAATGCGAAATATGCGACAAATCATTTTCGCAGAAGTCAAATTTGCGTATTCATGAACGGATTCACACAGGCGTGAAACCCCATATCTGCCAAATATGTACTAAGGCATTCATAACCAAAGCGGAACTTCAACGTCATCTCGCATCACGCAGTAATGACAGACCTTTTGTTTGCGACGTATGTAATGTCGCCTTTAAGCGCAGCTGTCATCTCAAAAATCACTGCCGAACAATTCACGGGGTTAAAATGCCGTAAGAGCGCAAGCAGGGTGAATTTCGGTTCGCAAAGAAAGAAAACCTCGGAACCCACCTCTGTCAGAATTTCAGGTGCTGCTTGTGTGGAGATTCGTTTAGAGATGCACCTGGACTGATTGTCCATCTCATGATGAATACAGGATGCAGTCGTAAAATTGTGACGTAAGTGGCGCAAGTGCAGTAAATGGCCCACGGTTTCCGCATATGAACGTGACCCTGAATCCGTGCAGGAAAATAACGCTGGCATTAATCCACAGGGGTGAGAACTGACCGAACTCATCGTGTAGAGAGACGGGCTTTCTTTAACGCTCAAAACTGCTGAATGAAATGGGAGACTTAAAGTAAGCCGCTTAATTTTTTTGAAATTACGAGAGAAAACGTCTCCAGCAGAATATGGGATGCTTGAATGTGAAGTACGCTGCAGACCCTGGCTAGAAATCACTGTTTGCGGAACTACGTTGTTTGCGAAAGCAGCTTTAGCAAACTCATTTCTAAACAAAGCATAATGGGCTGCAATTAGATGTTTCGTGCTAATAGAAGGTTGAAACATTCGCACAAGATCCTGACACCTCGTTTAGATTCGTGCAAGCGTTTTGACAGTGTAATAGAAAACAAGCTATACCTCACCGTCCTTTATACATTCTGCATTTCGAATAGAAGGCAGCACCACTCATTAGGAGCCATTTAAAAAAGGAAACAGTGTTCTTTTCAACTAACAACTAATCTCTGATGATGATTGAGATCCTTAGGCCTTGCTGCCTTTCAGCTACTGTTTTTGCGACAATATACAGACACAGGAATGGGGGAATTTATTTGCCATACAATGGTGCTCAATGCACGTATTTTTGTGTGCTCTCTTTGGCTCTAGTCATACCGAAAATTTTGTGCTTTATCATCCTGATGACAACAGACTGTATTGGACTAAAATCCTTTGGAGCTTAAGTATATATGTTCTCCGACTACAAATATTTCAGTTATTGTTGCATTCAGGTGGAACCTCAGTCAATTTTAAAGCTCAATTTCTCACTCACTTGGAAGTCATCTTTTTGGACGTGCGCTCCACTCTAGTTACAGCTATGGAATTATTTAGCCTGATGTGACAAACGTATCCCTACGGGCAATGACAGAACGATTGAGTTGTAGTTTTTAGCTATATTATTGACCCACGTACTTCTATATCTTTTTCCTGTGAACGCTTTTCACCGAAAAACATACGTTAAGCTGCAGCTCAGCGCATGGGGTACCAGCATGTATCAGAACATTCTGCAATATTCTCGTTGATTATAGCGTCTTCCTATCTTGTAGTCGAGCCTCTTGTAATCAAATTGCATGTACAACGAAAATACACTTACGAATTCCAGAAGACACGCGAGCAGCAACGATCACGCTGGAATCCTCTACGAATATTGTGAGAATAGCCGACGCTGCCTAATCGCAAATCATTTGTTCGACGATCGACTCATGCGCGCGGCACTATTTTTCTGCCCGAATGTAACTTGTTTTGTTGGTTCTGGTTCTCCCAGTAAAGTGTATTGAATGCCTCATGGTTCTTCTGACTGTGTTGTAACATTCTACAACGTGACGTCTAGTAAAGGTGCTTCGTGGAGACCGAATAAACTCTACCAGCCATCAAAATAACATGACCGTCGTAATGACGAGCGAGCTTGCGAAAGGCTACCACTACCGGCCGAGCACGCACCTATGCACGAGACGACTAGGAAGATCTTGGCCCAGACAACTGCCACAATGAGAGCGCACATGTCACCTGCAGCGACGTGTGCTGCAAAAGCCAAGGAACTCACTGATCATTCGCGGATCATTGTTTGGAGATCTAAAAAGCTGGCCAGAAACCTGCTATGAACCACTACGTTTAACAATTGAAACTGCGACAAGCTGCGGTTTCGCAGCTTAGAAATTTTTTTACATTTCACCAAAAACAACATTCCCACAAACATTCACGAGCGTCATTCTTAAGGAGCGGGCTGAAGTTTAACGAGAATACCGTGGTCTTCTGTGCAGAAACCAGCTGTTAACTCAGCCACGTCGCCCCGCATATGTCCGACATGAGAGCGTTTTTCCTCATTTGCTGTTTTGAATAAAGTTGTTTGTGCCGCATCAATACGTAAACCGGCCAGGACCTTTACGAAATTTCTAACGGGAGCCACGGGCATCGAAAAGACGTTGCAACTGATGTGGTGTCGGAGCAAATGCGAATTGCTCCGACACCACATAACGTGCGTGCCTCGACGCAGCATAGCGTGGGAAGGGAACACCTACCGCCGGGCTGACACGCGAGGTGTTTCGTGAAGGGAGAGGGGGTCGCCGTGACGCCTTGTCACCTTCGTTTTCGGGTGCCTAGCTGTGTTCTCGGGGCGTTCCTTGCCCGCGCAAGCTGTAGCCTGCGTCCTCACTTCGCCTGTTTAATTTCTCTAAAGAAATTAATACAGAAAAAACCAACAAATAAGTTTGCAAGAAAAACGTTCGAAGTAGTGTTTCAAACCTGCAATTTCATGCTTAAAATTTAGTGTCTTGCCCACTGAGCTAAACCAGCGCCTCCAACATAACAGACCTGTGCCTTCTGCATTATGATACTAGGCTGCTTGGAGCGAAATTTTCATTTCCAAGTTCGGTGTGATAAAAACTGTGACGTCAACCTCACCGCAGCTAACTCGGGGACATCCACTTCAGATTCTTGGGTAGTAGGGCAAGGTAGCATGTCACGCATCGAAGTTCACCTTGTTTGGGCTATCTACGAGGCGTTGCCCAAGCGTGTCTCAGTGCATTCCCTTGCCCGTGAGGAGTTAACTCGAAGGTTCACTCAGCGACGTTCAAATGAGTATTAATGCTTCCGCATTCGCAAATCGCATGTAGGGCTTAGGTATCGGATATTTAAAGAATCGCCATATCCAACTTCACGTTATGTAAGCGAGCTTAGCATAGGTGACGCAGTGGCATAATTTAGGGCTTTTATTATTGATGCAGCAAAAACTTTGTGGGTGCTTAAGCTTCGTCTTTAAGACCGAAACACGATAGCATTCAAAGGTCCCGAACTTATTCTCACGCTTCGAGGCAACTGCAGCTGATGCAACCATAATGTTTTGTGGGAAATGCAGGAAGTGAATGCTATACACTAAGAGGAGCCTTCTGGTAGAAACGCCGCCTCTAGCGTGAGCCGATCCCGAAAGTTGCGCACAGCCACGCAAAAAAAAAACTACATTATGAGGTTCCTGGTATATTTTGGCACGTTTACTATTTCATAACTGCGAGTCGGCCTAGTTGAACAGATTCATTATTTAAAAACGTGCGAGCAAATATACAGGGACAAATTAAAAGTCAACACAAGGACGAGCGGTTGTCCTTGTGTTGCCTTTTTCTTTGTTCCAGTGCGTTTGCGCACAAAACGTGTTTACTGTTTCAGTCTCAGAATAGTGGTTAGCGAAGAAAGCACTGCAAATTTTGGGCAACAGAACAAAGCAAGCCCCGCTCGTCAGGTGATAAAAAACTGCCTGTGCCAGAGAATGGCACAGAAGTCAGCAGAATCGTAGCCTCTGGTAATAAAGAAATTACGGCGTTTTACGTGCCAGGACCACTTTCTCATTATGAGGCACGCCACAGTGGAGGACTCCGGAAATTTAGACCAAGTGGGCTTCCTTAACGTGGGCTGAAATCTAAGTACACAGGTGTTTTCGCATTTCGCACCCATCCGAATGCGGCCGCCATGGCTCGGAATCGATTCCGCGAACTTGTGCTCAGCAGCCCAACGCCATAGATTTTGTAAACATACGCTAGTTAAGGCTTACTAAGTTTGTATACCTGCTGCGCTACGACGAGCGCTTCCACGAGCAACGATTTCTTCCAAGCAAGCTGTGCTCTTCACTTTGAGAGAAGCATGAAAGAAAAGTAGCGATCTCATCCGATAAATGTACTTATGTCGTATTAAGTGAGGTTTAGTTTGGGTAAATCCTTTGGCGGAAAGCGAGAACGGGTATTCTGGGCGCCTTTTCTGCAGTTTAAAAATTGGCACATTAGCGTCAAGCTAGTGGCGGTCTCTAACGTATAGTTTTTGCCCAGGTATGCGGTATCATTTTAATCGAAACACCGAAGTTATAAACGTTTGATTAGCTTGCGTTCTTTTTTGGCGTTGAGTACACATGAATGGTGATTAAACAACGTGCAGCCGACAATACACGCCAGTTATAGGGCATCGAAACATCAGGCATGGCTGAAGACAGCAGCAACGAATACACGCCTCTTGACTTAAGCATGAAGGACAAAGCAACACCAAGTACAAGTCATGGCGGTCATGTCATTTTTTTCATTCAATAATGTTACCGCCAGACACGACCCATATAATAGGCTTTAAGATCTGTACATTTTTTCCCAACTAAAACGGGTCTTTTTTACAGAGGGCTTGAGTATTGAAATCGGTTGCTTTCTTAGATCAAGACGCGTCGACACAAGGGTGGTGTGAAAATATTCCCATGTTCAACGCTAACTCAGTGGTTTAGTGCTCAGGATAAGATTTTTCTGAACATGAAGCGAAGGTATACTTACAGACGAAAATATTTTTCATTGCTGTATATTTCCTGAACTGCACAGACGCGATGGGGTGCTATAGTTTGAAGTCCTCGGAACAATAGAGAGTTTTAGAATAGGGGCCCCAAACGTTTTGCGGCCCCAGAAAAATAGCGTCGAAGCCACTGCGCATGCGCGACACGCGAACTGTGTTTGGGTTTTGCGTTGGGAGTGCTATTTCACCGATTTAGCGGAAGCCCAAATAGCGTTCCCAAAAGCTTTGCGTCAATAAACATGGCGGCACCCATCGAAGCGATGGCTCTAACCAAGCACCAAACTGGGTTCGATTCGCGGTAACGCGTGAAGTTCGCAAGCTAGGAGAAGTGACTGCGGTTATCGCTTTCTCTCAACTAGCGTGTGTTATGAAGATTCATTCATCGACGCCGCTGATTCCGAATTCGATTGTGGATTTTATGGCTCGTAGGCCTAACACGGCTAAGCTTGGCTGGTGAAGGCACGTAAAGTTGGTTTTGTTGCTCAAAACTAAGCACAACTAATTGTTTGTTGCTTGAAGAATAACCTTTAAACTGTATTTAAAAGCAAATACACGCAAGTCAAAATTACTATTCATATCATAAAATGGTACATTTTATTTAATTATTTTTAATCGTTTTTCTTAGACGCCGTAGTGGCGCTGTCAACGCAAGACGCTATCCGCAAACGCAAAGCCCTATTCTAAAACTCTTCACTCCTGCGTGCCCCAACGCTAACACCCGCAAAGCTCTTTGGGGCCCAAAAATATTGGGGCCCCTATTCTAAAGCTCTCTAATTGCGGATGGCACCACCGTATTTCGATGAAAGCGCAAAGTAAAAAGGCTCTTCTTTACTTGCATTTTTGGGACTCGTTACAGAAGCCCCGATGGTCAAAACTTATGCGCAGTCCGCCTAAACTTGGTATGCGTTTTATCAGGTCATGGATCTTGCAAGAAAACCTCGGAATTAGTTCTAACCGCAGTGAAGCATTGGTGTGCCGAACCATAAGCGTTTTCTAGACAACTCGTCAAATTGCGCAATAATACTGTCATTTGCCAATTAACAAAAGAATGGAACCAAGTGAGTACTGACCGTTTAAAACATCACTTTACGAAAAAGGAAGCCCCGTGCATGAAAGCCCACCACTTGGTTTAAAGCGATTGTTCTTCCGTTTGCCTGTGTTCCTTAAAAGCAATAAATGCGCATTAGAGGAAAGCACACTCTTGCCGCTTGGATTGCTGTGGCTAAAGAAGATATTTGTTTTTGTTTTAAAAGTTCCTTGACAACCTAAAAATTTATTACTTAGTTCTAACTTGTTTTTTTTTTCAAATAGGAAACTGGGGTGAGTTAATACTACAGCGATAAATAAGTGGGAGGTCGTGTTATTCTACGGCACCCTTTACCATTTCTGAACAAATGCAGATGCACGTTGCATTTCAGCTATTTTCTTGCTAAGCATTGCATCAGTCTTAGGATATTTTTCATGCGTTCTCACAATAGGCATTATCCTTCGAAGATCTCTTTATAGGCTCGAGCGAGTGACATAGAATCAAACTTAGCATCGCTTGAAAACAAACATTTAGGAACTGCATTCTAGTTCATCATTACTTCATTCGAACTCGTCATTTTGTTCGTAAGTATTCAAACTAGTACTTGGCTAAGAGGCAAAAACGAGCTTGTATTACTCAGAGCTAATCAATTAATCCCATAATTTTAAATATTACCTGAAATTCGATATGTTCCTCATACCTGACGGATCTATGAGTCATGATTGGAATTGGCGTGAAAACGCCACATTCACCACGGCGTTGACGAAACGCACCAGGGAGGCACAAATACTAATTAGTCTAATATAATCACAGGTATCCGTCATAATTGAAGAAAGCATCTGCACAGTGTCATTGTTATACTTCAACCTGTTTTATAGATGCAAAACAACATGTGCCAACTTTAGAAGACATTATTCCAAAATTATTGTTAGGATTCTGTAGCTGTAGCAAGTGGAGCAAGAATTTTGTAAAGCAACCTACATTGGACACGCTACAAGTAATATAACCCTGAAACTCCCGTCTATCGTGGATGAGTGCTCTGCACCATGTATTGCCCCGAGTGTGCTGTTCGTCCCATGCCAGCCAGCATAGTTGGTATTTAATGAGAACGAACCATTGCAAGTGGCGGATTTACAATACAATTCTTTTCTTTTTCCAAAATTTGCTTTAGTAAAACACAATTACATGTTTTCTTTTCTCACAGCTAGTAACTGCCTCACGAATACTTTATTAATTGCAGTATTTCCGACGAGGCCTTGTGTTACCAGAGTAGCACGCAGCACACGCCGACGACCGATGAGAGTTGTAACGTCGACGGTACGTAGGCGATGGTCACTTGCCTTTGCCACAAACATGGCAGATGGCCCCTACGGTAACCGTGGTAGCGGTACCGTTATTGCTTATATAGATGTACTTTACCAGCGCCGCCAAGACGGTTCCCGCATGAACCAGTGTTTAACTGTCCTTACTAAGAAAGTTGTGCTTATCTGAATATATACCAATTCATACGTAAGCTATGCAGTAGAAGTTTTTGAATGAATTCATTCAGGAATCGGTGGGCTGGTATAGCACGCTCCTAGATAAGGGCGGAAGCCAAGACTGTGCGTACCATGTAGTGATTATTTCACTCGTAAATGGGATCATCGCTTGACCATTGGCCTGCAATTTTATTTACCAAGCTGGATCTCAGGGGGTTTGACCTGTTAGCATCGTGTTAATGTCTCCCTTATACCGATCAAGCTGGGTGACAAAGCTAGTGCTTTGATTCGAATGCAGAGTTTGATGTGCAATTTGTCCAGCCTTTCAAATATCTATACCGCGGGTCGTAACGGTGCTCGACCGTTTTAGGCAGAGTTTGAGAATTGCTCGCTAATTGCATGTTACGAGCAGAAGACGTATCTCGCTGCGGCCGAATGCAGAAGTTACAGCGCACAATTTGGGGCACACCAAAACAGTTTATATTCTAGCTCTTCGTTCTTTATACCAAGAAAGCCAAGCTGCAGTCGCAGCATAAACAACCTTAAAAGTATGAAAATATAACGCAAGGAGAAAATTATTGGTTAGTATGCGCTCTCTTGCCATAAATGCTTACCAGATATGCCAAATATGCGCTTCTGAAACTTAAACATTATTCGTATTGAATGAATAACAATCACAGTAACGAACAATTTCCACTGAGTGTATCATTACTTCAAAATTCAAACGCTTTGTTAACTATGAAACTTACGTCATTCTGAAACACCGGCATTCCATCTGAATGCTCTTTTTTGTAAGGTGATTAGCTTTCCTTGGATTCGTCAAGCATTATTCGTTCTGCTAGTGTTTGCGCAACCTCTTTCGCAGGCCTGGCAAACGTTGCGACTTTTGCGGCACAACTGACTTGAGAGTGCGAGACAATAAAAAAACGAGTTCCTTAAATTACGCCTATGCTTTCGCACTGTATTTTATTCGAATTCAAAGATGAAACTGAAATCTTTAGTTCTGGGGGTTGGGAATCCGCGTTTAATGTTTTCTGTGGCGTACCAAAGCAGAGACACCCAGGCATGTGGGTGTAGTAGTGTCGCAACATTCTTAGCGATGTCCCCTTCCCCTTTCATACTTTTAATAAGGTGTATTCGACAATACTGCGTGTCCATGAAGTTCTTATGCTATTTACACTGGCGTCAATAGTCACCCTGAGGAGGTTTCTGAAGTAACCTCTGCCTTTCAGGGCCTCTCATGTGTTCCTTTTTACTTAATTTCAGGCAATTTCTGAGTACTTAGCGAAACCGTGCCACTGCCTACAATCCTTGCAGCGCTATCCACACAGCCCACACTTTTAAGGTACTTTGACGCTTTCCGTTGCACCTTTTAGTGGCATTTACCTATGAAATAATATTTCCGTTTCTTTCTAGGCTAATGTACTCTCTGCAATACGACTCTTACATGTGCGCATTGAGCAAATTTTTCTGAAAGTTGTCCTATAGCCTATTGATGGCCTACGCAGGAACACTGGCGAGGACAGCCATTTTAGCGCTCCTTAATAGATGCTAGACATTCAGTGTTGCAGCCCTTCCTTAAGAAATTCAGCGACAAGAGTAACGAAATGGGTATCGGATATTCACTTTCTGAAAAGTGAGTAAGTCGTCGGATGACGCACCCTTCTGTAATAAAAAAACAATGAATTAAGGGCATACGTTGAAAATATAAAAACCCTCAGTGGAAATGCGTCCTCTCAGTATGTCGTGCTCTGCGTCGGGCTATGTGTGCTGCTCGTAATAGATGAACAATAATCAAGAACTTCTTGAGGCATCTAATGTGCTTATTACTTGATAATACAGAATATAATGGGTCAAGGGTTTTACGCCAAAGAAAACATGTCTTTTTTCATTTCGAGAACGGCCGGGTTCTGCCCGCGGTTTGAGATAAAACGTGATGAGCTTCAGAAGAATTCAACAATGCACAATCTTGATCATGCACGGCTTCCCCATCGCCACGAAGTTCTTGCATCCATCCAAGGCATAGTTGCAGAAAGAAAAAGCACCGCATATGGAAGGGCAGCGGTAAAGTTCCCATACCACGAAGTTTCTTGCCGTTAACCATAAGCACAAAATATCCATTTCCCATGAATGGCTCCTGCACTACGGTAAAGGAACACCTTTGCTATACTTTTATGCCATACAAGTGCCACTGACAATGGCAGCACAAGTTGCCAGCCCCTGGGGCCCATCAGCAACAACGCTAACGTAAGGCCCAGCATAAGCCGCGCTGGCATGGAGAAAGCATCAGCCAATGTTGAAGACGGCGCCACGTAAGTTCACATTTATAAATATTCCATTAAAAGGCAACTCAACGACAACAGGGATGGCTACCAGTGTAACAACCACGCCTCCACTCGGTAATTTCTCTTTTGGGAGGGCTATCTCTGATGGTTGAAACAGGTAGTGCATCGGCAGTTTTGAGCGTTCGGCTGGCGCGGCGGGCCTCGACAAACTTCATGGTTCCAAAAGCGCGACCGGAGACCACACGGCACAGTGCACGCCCCATGCCGCAACCACAAAGCTATACAAGCTGGCCCGAATTTCCATGCTGTTAACACGCCACAATGGGCGGTAGACTTGCTGGTTTGTAGCCTGCTTACTCGCTCCCCGTTACGGAACATGTAAAGATTGTGAAGGAGAGGCGCTCATCGGAGCTTAGGCTGACGCAATGAAACAGGGTTTTACTGTGTTCCTGTAAAATTCCTGAAAGAATTACGCTGGCACTGACGCACTTGGGCGAGGGATAAATGTTCCAATAACCTAAATGAGAAATATGAGCTGCTTTTCGGACAATATTGTGTCGGCGTAAAAAAGAAGCTTTCGCTCAGAATTTGCGGCACAAGTAATTTGGAAAAGAGAAATAATTCTGCTTGGCAACACACTGTAGGTGTATTGAGGCTCGTGGCATTTAAAGAAATGTGATGTCATAATTGAAGGAGTTGCATTTTAGATTCCTCAAATACTTGAGAAAACGTTGATAAACTCAAGTAACAAAACTACATCTTTAAAACTCAGCAGTGATAACACTGCCACGATTCAATCAACTGCACCAAATAACACATTGAAAGCGCTCAAAAATCACGTATTACGCAGCGCTATGAAATTTTCTGTTTTATGGGCAGATCATTCGCCAGTATTCGGACGCATTGTATTGATTTCAAGGAAATTGCAAAAAAAATAAAGGAAGTTGTCCACTTGAGATGCTCCAAGAGATGTAGCTAATGTAACTGCGATATATAATTTCTCGTGTAAAATGAGTAAAAGCTTTGTAAATTCTAACCCCCAGGGGTAGCACGCGTGTGGTGTATTCCTACACCACGTACCCGAGCACACGTGGGTTGGACCCATCTGCGTCTAACCTTGCGCGGCTTTGCCATGTCCGGAAAAAAGGGGATCCTGGGGGTTGAGCCGATGTCGGGAGGTTGGACCTTTACGGCCCCTCGGTGGAGGCAACACACCACTTTGGCCTCGGCTTCACGTAGACGGCACCCCCGGACTGACCCACCCGGAGGAAATCGGTAGTTGCCTTTTCTTGTCCCCCTCTCCATTCTGCGTCTTTCTCTCTTTCTTGCAATCTTTACTGTCTTCTCCTCTCTTCTATTTACTTCCGACTTTCCTGGCAGTGAGGGTTAACCTTCTCTGGGTGGCCAACCTTGGGTACTCCTGATTGGGTTATAGTAGCACCGTACAACTGGCGAGGGCTTGCCCTACTCGTAAGACTTGCCCGGTCCCCATGTTGGGCTCGATGGTGGGCGGTTGGCACTGCTGCCGAACTCAAGACCCCTATATGGCTTCTAGTCAACCACTTTCCCTTGATCGCCCTCTAAAAAGATGGCGCACCGACAACAAGCTTCACAAGCTTTAGGAGTGCAAGCAGTGTGGATTTCGGCCCACATAGAAAGAAAACCTCGACGCACATCTCTGCCAGAATAGTAGCTGCCAACTGTGTGGAGATTCGTTTAGAGATGCATTTACACTGATTGCACATCTCGACACGCATACGGGTGGGCAGTCGTAACAGTGTGACCAGTGCGCAAGTGTAGTAAATTGCCCATGGGCTTTGCAAGTGAACGGCACCATGAAGCCGTGCAGGAAAAAAATGAGTACTGACATTCTCCCGCATTGGTGATAAACTACCCCAACGCATCATGTGGAGAGACGGGCTTCTTTCGATGTTTCCTCAGTGAAAGGCAAGACGTAAAGGATGCCGCTTGGTTCTTTGAAATTACGTGAAGAAACATCGTCTCCAGCAGAATTTGGGATGTTTGAATGTCGAAGTATACTGCAGGTCCTGGCTAGAGCTCATTGTTTGCACAACTATATTGTTCGCCAACGTAGCTTTAGCGAACTCATTTCTGGACAAACCCTAATGGGCTGCAAATTCGTTTTTTGTGTCACTAGAAGGGTGAGACGTTCGCACAAAATCCTTGACACCTGGTTTAGTTCTCTACAAACGTTCTGATAGTGTACTGCCAAACAAGCTTTACCTAACCTACTTTTTAATTATTTTGCAGTGTCAATAGCAGAGAACGCCTCTCAATAGGAAACATTTAGAAAGCACTGTTTTCTTGTCAACTCAAAAAATATCTGCCAATAATTGAGGCCCCTAGAACTTGCTGCCTTCCAGAGAGCTTTTACGAAAATATGTACTCATAAACATGGAGACATTTATTTCCCTTACAAATTATTCAATGCACGAAATGTTCTGGTTCTTTCTTCGGTGCTTGTATTCATAGCGAAAATTTTTCTTCTTTATCGTGCCGATGTGAACACGGAGACTGAAGTAGACTGAAATCATATGTAACATCACTATATGTGTTCTCCCAAACCAATATTTTAATTGTATTAACGTGGAACATCTGTCAGTTTTAAAGTACAGCTTCTTATTTACTCCGAAGCCGCCTCTTTACCCTTGCGCTATATATATATTAGTTATATTACTGACACGCGTAGTTCATATGTCTTCTTACTGTGAGCACGTTTCACGGAATGCACTGCTCATTGCATGACGCGACTGCATGCATCAGAACTTGCTCCAAAATTTTGTCTTTTTTTCTGTATCGTTCAAGTTTTCTCACCAAATTGCACGCGCAACGTGAATACATTTGTGCATTCTGGAAGGCACGCGAGCGCCGGCGATTTCGCTGGAATCTTCTACGAATGATGTGTGAAAAGCCGACGCTCGTTAATCATAAATCACTTGTTCGACGATCGAGTCATGTGCCCGGCACTATCTTTCTACCCGAATGTAACGTGTTTTGCGGGTTCCGGTTCGCCAAATAAAGAATGTTCCGTGAGTGATGGTTCTTGTTACTGTGTTATTCATCGTATCTAGAACGCCACATCTCGTAGAGGAGCTTTGTGGTGACTGAATAAACCCTACCAGCCATAAAAAATATTGGAGGACGCTTAAGCTTCGCCTTCAAAAGTGGAACGCGATAGCTTCATCGCACCCCATTCACGCCGCCCATTATTAAACGCAAGGGTATTGGGGCATCCTCGTACCAGTCCCCGCACGGCCCCAATGCACTCAAACGAGATGAACGGGAGAAGCCGGCGAGTGGTACGCCAACTGTCGGGGCAGCGCCATACATTGCCAGGAGGTGGACTTCTGTGTTTGCCGCAAGATGGCTCTCCGTGTGCGCCAAGCGAAGAAATGTAGTGGTAACGTACTTCGCTAGTCATTTAACTGCGACTTCTGTAATTTACATGCTCATAATTACCGATATACATCGCAGTACAACTTTCTACGGCTTGTTTTTAAAGCAGCACCGCTTTCACTTGAGCGCTTTTGTCCTGCTTTGATTCATCGAACTCATGGCTGAGTGGTAGCGACTCCGTCTCACGCTCCGGTCACCCTGGTTCGATTCCCACCCAGCCCATCTTGGAAGTTTTTTTTTACTTGAAAATTGCCTTCTGGGATTTCTCGCTCACGACCGACACCGACAACACTGGCTTTTCTGCGACACGAGCTCCTTAACCGTGCCGCGTTAATAATGCGAACGTTGTCACGGACGAGTGGGCTAGCCGCGGGCTACGCCTACCGCCCTAGTACGGAGCTCTTCCCGAGAAGACTAGGACGATCATGGCCCCGACAGCTGCCACAGTGAGAGTGTCCGTGTAATCCGCAGTGACGTGAGCTACAAAGCCAAGGAAGCCAGCGATCATTAGCGGATCATCGTTTGGAAAGCTGGCAGGAAACCTTTGCAGAACCGCTATGTTTAACAATTGAATCTGGGATGAGCTGCAGTCTCGCATCATATTTCTGCAAACATTCGCAAACGTCATGCCAAAAGAGAGGGCCGAAGTTGAATAAAAACGCCGAATGACAACACCTTGACCTTCAGGGCAGAAATTCAGCCACGTCGACCCGCACATTTCCGAGAGGAAAGCGTTCTTCCTCACTGCGGTAGACCAGCCAAAACCATTAGGATTTTCCTAATGGAAGCCACGGGTATTGAAAAGACGTTGGAAAAGCGCACTCAGCAACATCGTCACCTGGTGTTCTCGCTGATGTGAAAAATTCAGACTATAGGCTCCGACGAACTCCGAAAGACCCCCATAACAGTTTCACGCGAAGAATTACCTAAGATGTTCTCTTCCACGCAGCCAGCAGCCCTAATTGCTTACTTTGTCTGAGGGAAGTCCAACAGCTATTCGCAGTCCCTGAATTTCTGCATCTGAAGCATGGAGTGCTCGCTCTGCTGCCACTGAGTCCGGACACGTCTATTGCTTTTACCCTTACTGTGAGATGATAAGATATTTTGCCGCCAACTGCTTGCGTTCACAGCATTATTGTTTGTGACTGTTTGGCTGCAACTGAATGGAGACCCCGCCGACTGTGCAGATCGCAGTCGCCAAGACACTGCCTCTCACTGAAGCACCCAGAGTACACTGGGCTCTGCGTGCTCAGCGTGTAACGTGCTTATATCAGTCACGTTACAATACGTGAATGATATGTGGGTCCATATCATGTAAACTAAACACAGCAACCTATGGAGGTGCGGTTGCTGTTTTATGAAGTGGCGAAGGTCCTCAGCCGCTAACGGAAGATCAGTCTCCACGACGAAGGAACGACAAGCTGACATTTGGACAAAGTTCCGAAGAATAAAACCACGCTGCCTAACGAACACCCGACGATGCCACGTAAATGTGGGACAGGGCGATGCAGCCATGATCCGTCATTGCGAAATAAGTCCATGAACCAACAACATCGACGCTGTCGCCGCGCAGTATCCGCTTTAGTAGACACGGGACCCGACTACTCTGTCATGAATGAATCCTAAACCGCGCAGTCGATGACAGTTATGACTCCATGGAAAGGGCCCCAAATCCGGGAAGCTGGAGGTCACATGACACCGAAGACTGGACCGAGCACGTACGTAGAACACAAGACATGTTAGGACAGCCTTGCGTCACAGAATTATCCTTGTTTCACAGAATCGCAACTCGCCCGAATATGCATCAAGCACCAGCTAAGAACGGTCAGACAACGCTCCAATCTTCGACGATGCTTCCTCGAATTCTAGGTGGGCGAACACGCTTGAGTTTGCGCCCCTATACGCCGACGTGTGTTGAGCGAAAAGCTGCGGTATTTTGAACTCTACAAAAAATTCATTGACGGTGCGCATGCAATTTCCACATAATGCCAGGCACCACGCAATCACAGCGGCGCCACTCATGCTCGTAAGCAGGCCATGTTGTACACCTTAAACAGTTTTACCACAGATAACCAACTAAAATTGTGTTGCTTTTGCTAATGTTCTTTTGTACATGTTCTTTTTCTTTTGGCACGATACTTTCTTTAAGATGGGCGCACTGACATCTTCTGATTTTTACATTCTTCCGCTGAAGCGTTTCACCGCCTAACAAGTGTTAAGTTATCGCTCCGTGCATGACGTGCTTACATGTATCAGAACCTTCTGTGTAACCTCACTGAGTTTATCTTCTGTGTATGTTGTCGTGGAACCTTGTGTATTCAGATTACATGCGTGACAAGAATGGTGTTGAACATTCTGTGAGGCGCTTGAGATCATTCGATTAGTCTGGAATTTTCGACCAAACATGTATGGCCAAACCAACTTGCTTGAGCCGCACATGAGTTTTCCGACGGTTGAGGCATGTGGTCGCTGCTATCATTCAGCCAGTGTGAAACTTGTTTTCTGAGCGCAGTTTCGCTGAATAAAGAGTTGGTTTTGTCACTCGCGGTTCTTGCTACTGTGTTTTTCATCATCAACATCGACGATTAAACCGCGCCTTAGTGGAACTTTCATCGACAGTAAAAGAACGTAGCGCATAGCTCTGCTACCGCAAACACAAGAGACCACCGAAGCTGAGGGACGTTTAGGCTACAGAAAAATGCATGCCATCTTCCTCTGTGGGAGGTTCCGGTCGGGACCGCGTGCCACTGCAGGCGTCCGCCACAGCTGAAGCGATTTGTTGACACGCCATATGCGTGGGTGTCGTCTGCCAGACGCTGCACCGACGCGACACGGCGGCAACCGTCGCACCTCCGCTCCGATGCAAAGGTAGCTTAGCTGAACTTCAGTTTGGAACTTCAGGCGATGGCAGTTCGTGGGGCGAAGTGCTGGTATTCACGACTGAAATTAGTCACTAAAATCTGAGCAGTCCGTGAGGACAGCTGCAAGATGCCGCGGCCTACGAAAACCTGTCGAGCTAACAAGACTGACAGATTTCCTTCAGCGATTCCGAGATGGGGAGGATCATCGTCTGTTTCTACGGTGATCAACGCAGTACTTCGGGGTGGTAAAGTAGCACAGTCACCCGAAACGCGTAACACCGTGGTCTGTGGGTGGGAGTCGTTTGAATGGGTTGCGTGTTCGCTGGAAAAAGTGACAAGAAACTTGCGAAGGTTTATGATTGCCCCGTGCTCCCGAAGAAAGTCCATGCCGAGTATGACCTGCCTAGAGCATCCTGCCAGTATAATAAATGAACCGACAAATGTCACCTCACAAATTTGTACCCCCGCAGTGCATTTGCCGATCGGCGTGGGAACGTGACCGCCGGCTGTACGGAGCTCAGGTCCTGGCCACGGTGTCGTCACCTTGCGAACTGCAGTAACCAGTTGTCCGCTCATGACGGAATAATCGGCATCATTATCGACAAGAGCGGTTACCGGGTAGTTATCTAAAGAAACGAGTATGTCGGCTGAAACAGGTTCGCGGTTTTCGAAGGAAGGTGTCGAAGGTACGCAGTCGTCGTTGTCGTTGTCGTCGTTGTCGTCGTTGTCGTCGAAGCCGTCGTCGGGGTGTCGCAGCGGAGGATCTTTCGAAGTGCGTTGGACAGCGGCCCCACCCCCGGAGGTCACTGCTCTTAGTTTCCCCGACTTGGGCTTGTGGGCCGGTTGCCCACGGAAGCGGAGAACGTAGTGTAGCGGCTAGGTGACGCCGATCGTCGAGGAGGTGGGGATCGTGACTGGCGCCTCTGTGGAGACTGAGATCGGGTCTTTGGCAGGGTCTGTTCAACCGCTGGGAAGTGCGCGTACGGCGACGAAGGTTGACTGGCCAAATATTGCCGGGTTTCTCGCGGGCGCTCTCCCTCACGTGGCAGACGAGCGCCAGGGTGATAGCCCTGGAATCCTATTCTTCGGTAGTAGAAGGCGCGGTACAAGTGGCCCGCTTCGCCACAGTGGAAGCAGACCCGTACATAGACCCATGGACCCGTACATATTTGTACGTGAAGCTTGGCCCTGGAGGTGGCACAGCGGTTCTTCAGAAGAAGGTGGGTTACGATGGTTCCCGGATTGCGCAGGTAGCCTCACTGCTTGGGCATAAGTCAGTACGGGGATGGCTTCAGGTCTAGTTTGCACGAATGCCTGTGCCACCTGGCGGACTTCTTCGCGGACGATATCAGTGAGGGATGTTACGGTCGGTTGAAATCGCACTCTGTGTAGTCGATCGAGCTCCTCACGCACGACACTACGTACAAGCTCTCGAGGCGCATCGGTGTCATAGGGCAACGAGAAAGACGATGCTGATCACAGGTTGATTTGGCGATCGTAGACCGAGGAGCGTTGCTGAAGGGCTCGCTCCATTGTTGTCGCCTCACTGACGAACTCAGCTACTTTAGCTGGAGTCCTTCGCATCAGTCCAGCAAACAGCTCTTCTTTCACTGCACGCATCAGCAGGCGGACTTTCTTCGCTTCTGCCATGCCAGGTTCAGCATGATCGAAAAGCCGCGACATCTCCTCTACGAACATGGCTACGCTTTCGTTCGGCCTTTGAACCCTATTCTGAAGGGCTTGCTCTGCTCGCTCTTTTCTTGCGGGGCTGCTGTACGTATCGCGTATCTGCCGTTGAAAATCTTGCCAGGTGGCGATGGATGGCTCGTGGTTAGCGAACCATGTTCGGGCAGAGTCCTCTAGGGCGAAGTACACGTTCCTTAACTTTTTCTGCTTGTCCAAATAATTGACGTCAGCTTCACGATCGAAGTCGTCGAGCCAGTCTTCCACGTCCTCAAAAGGCTCACCATGAAACGGTGGCGGCCAGGGTGGGGTGTGGCGAACCAGCTACGCAGGAGGCTGTCTCTTACCTTATGTCTCCTGTGTCTGGCTTGCGGTTGTGGTGGACATCCTCGGCAGATCTTGCGGGCCGTATTCCGGAGGCAGTCTTTGAAGCCGTCGGCTTTTCCGTAGGTTGTCCGCTTCCAGTTCCTGGGGGTCAGAGTACATCGACGCGTACCCAGCAGCTCCAGCAGTTTGACACAGACAAAGCCACAAGAGACTTCGGTTGACGCTATAGATCTCTCTTTATATATCGCTGTCCAGGCACCTTCGTCGTTCTCTTCTTCTGGGAGCCACCTAACATGCCTAGCATGTGGCACCGAATTGCACCGTGTGGCTGTCATCTGTGTCGAGGCCATGGCTGTATATATATGTATATACATATATATATATATATATATATATATATATATATATATATATATGCATGGACATTTCATTTATTCCCTCATTTTCGCGACACTTGATCCCCGTGGTTGCCATGGTTCTGGCTAATTCAGTGGCGCAGAGGACAGCGGCACAGCGGCGCAGAGGCCAGGAAGTTGTACCAATATATTTTCGTCTTCTCAAATACTGAAAATGCTTCGTGTCTACGCATTTGCCTTTAGTGTAAGCATTCAGCGAGCGTCTAGCATAGTCGGGCTGGGATCGTGCTTTGCGGACACTTATGTGTACACACACTGCCATCCCGTTGGCTGAGGTCAAGTTGCGTCTAAAATGTGCAGTCTTCCGTGTATATTTGGTCCTAAAGTGCTCGAGGTAATGCCTCACAGTGGGCGAGTGCTTGAAAAACTGCTGTTTTCTTAATAATTTCTTGTATAGTTAAGGCTGAGTGAGGTATTTTCTACGCCATGTATGTAAAACTGAATTGAATTTCTTTGTATTACCTGTCCCCAATTTTCGGACGTTTGGCCTCTGTGCGCAGTATTCCTATGAGGTCTAAATACCAAAAAGACAAATCCCTGAAATTGGCTTTCTTCAACTGATGAATCGGGTCGACATTCGCACGGGAACTGATGCTGCTTTCCTGGCGCCATAGCAAGAGAATAATGCAGAAAAAATCTGGAACGGGCATTCATAAGAACCAAAATAAACACTTCAACAATTGACAAGGAATTGCACGTTGCACAGATTCGATGGAGGCTTGGAAAGAGCACAGAATGTTCGCAATAATTTTTGCCAAATTATGAAACCAAGTGTTTTCTGGTAAAGTACATGGTTGCATCTGCTACAATTGCTGGGAAGTGGCAACTGTAGCATACGATCCAGGGAGCGACGTATCTTTACTCTCATGTTTCAAAACGAACCCACCTAGAAAAACAGTTTGCTTCTGTTCTGATAACAGTATGGAAAGGCCACGCATAGTTAGGACTCCGAAAGAGCAGCGCGAGTGCGATGGACGCTGGAAGGAACAAAAACGTGAGTGTGTACAACGGAGCCGTGTTCAGAGTGAGCAGGATCCAGTTGACGGCTGCGGTGATCTATAGGATGAAGTGATACCACAGCGTCGCTGGCCTTAATTCGAGCCCATTTTCTCCGGGAGAGAATAAGGGGGTACACAAATTGAACACACAAAGGCAAAGGGGCGGAGAATGACGCCGATGCCTTATTCAAAAAAAGCTAGGTAATAAAAAATAAACAACAAACGGAACATAGCCACCCAAGATCTTGAACAATAATTTGTCTAACACCACCACTATTATTGGAATTCGCGTTCTGTGGCATTGTACACTTGGGCACAGTGACACTATGGCAAATGAACACGCCGTACCACCATCTGAACAGTGCTTGGTGCCTATAGTTTATCGCACAGAAAACCTAAAACTCCGAGTAACATTCACATAGACACTACGTCACTGCACACTCGGTGAAAGCTTAGGCAATTAGAAACTCTTATCCAATAAGTTAATCTTATCTCACGGCGGTTCCTGCACTTGATAAACATCTCGTAGATGTGTTGCACTTCAGACAATCATAAAATGACAACAAAATTTTTCGACATTGCACAATCCCAGTTTTATATTTCCCGACGCTGTTTCTTTGAGTGTTGGATTGAAATTCCACTTGTTCCAAGTTAAACTACATGCCTAAAACATTGCACAAATGCGACTCACCCATTTGAAACATTATCCTCATGTCGCTCTTTCTATTGTTTTCGAATGTTTTTCCTGGGGCGTTCTTTGATGAACAGGTATGTTGTCTTTCATGCAGATTTGCTATGGTGCTGCCATCATGAAGTTGCGCAGAAGAAAAAATAAAAGTATGCTGAAGTAAATATAAAGTACTCCATGTGTAAGGACCTTGTCTTCTGCCATTGAAGACTTCCAGATAAATGAGCTTGTGGCGTAGGATTTATGCACTGTAAGGACGTAGCGGGCAACATTTCTGAATTCTACAACAATAATCAGACAGTATCGGCCATCATAATAAAACTAAATAGGAGATATTGCATAAAGCTGGTATAATTGCGTTCCAACGTCCAATCATGGCGATAAATAATAAGGATATTTTTTATGAACATGTGTAATTACCATTGAGAAAGGTACAAACTCACTATACTGTCTCATAGGTGACTTCATTGCAAAAGTGAGGGAAGGCGCAATTGCTGGGTAAGAGGCGGTTTAAATTACGGTGTCGACTATAGGGACGTTAGAGTATAGGTGATTGTACAATTGATGGAGAAGAATACATTACGTATAATGAATACCTTCTTCAGGAAGCGCAGTAAAAGGAAAATGACCTGGAAAATTTCTAATGGAGAAAAAAAGATCTATTTCGTTCTCTCTGCCGTTCCTACCACAGTACAGGTTGGACAAGTGCAAGGTAGGGTAAGAGGAATGCGTATCTGTTGTCGCGACGCGGTGTTTCTGTTGCGACTTCACAACTCTTGGTCGTCAACAGAATGCTTCTGTTGTGACGTGGGAATCGTTTCAGAGCTCTTGTTCTCGCGACAAAATGTTTCTGTTGCGACGTTCCTTCTTCAATGTCCCGCACAGCGAAGCCTATGGCGTAGTGGGGCCTGCCCGCAAAGCTCCGCCTATAGAACGCCATCGTGGCGCAAAGTTTTATGTAGATTTTTGATCGTCACGGTTACGTCACGACTTCTCAATTTGGCGCGTCGTTGCAATTTTGGCGGGCATGACGCGCCAAACATTGAGGCTGTCGCTAAAATATATATACGGGGGAGTTCGCGGTGTCTCGTCCGGTTTTTGTGGTAGAGTTTGCTAGATAGCTAAGCGCGGCTTCTCGCGTAGCTATCTGGGCAACTGGCCGAGTAGTACGTAGCAGAATTAATTTCGCACTTGCCTCTACGTCAGTCCCAGAATTCTCGACGGCCGAAGGAAACGTCACCTTTATGTTCAGTCGTAACGAGGGTCGATCATAACTGCGACAGACCTGGAAAGTGCGCAACTCATGAAGCATACGTCCTGCTTCAGCCGGTAGTTGGCAATCGGGCAGCATCGCCATGCGCCAATTCACCACAGTGCCGTCAGGCAGCCGCAGTGAACTCAGTGAGCGGGCACTTCGCGGTATCTACGTTACACAAAAGGCGCAGCTACAAGCAACTGTAGTGCGTTTGTTATTTGTACGAGAAGGCTGGAGCGCGCCCTCGTCCCAGATCATCTGCTCCAGTGTGGCCGTGCTACATTCTGCGTGTCAGTTTTGCGCTGCACCAGCTTGACCGCCGGATAGTGGCCACATCCAAACTGCACATTTAGAAGCGTCATCAGTAGATTTGCACGAAGCGATGTCTGTCAAGGCATGCCAAGGCACTTTTAGTTTCACGTAGATCGAGGCGTGTTGAGTCCCAGAGAAAGAAATTTCAACAAGAGCGGACACTCTCATAGAGCACAGCGGCCAAATAGACTAACGCACCAAGCGGATAGTATGGACACGTGTACTTGTTTTTCTTTATTGGACGACACGTTTTACCGCCTAACAAATGTTATCGCACAGCGCAGGACGCGCCTGCATGTGTCGGAAGTTTCTGGAATGTTATTGATGCTTCTATCCGCTGTCTCTGACCGAATCTTGTGTAACCTTATCGCATGTGTGCGCGACGTGAATAATGTAGAACTTTGTGGAAGGCACGCAGATCCCAACGATTAGTCTGGAACATTGGACGACTGCTGTAGAAAAGCCGACGAGCTTGACCAGCTCATCAGATTTTCGACGATTGCCGACCGTGTTTGCTGCTATCGTTGTGCTATAAGTGTAGCCTGTTTTTGTGAGCACAGGTTCACCCAATAAAAGTTCGTTTTGTCTTTCACAGTATTGCCATTGTGTTCTTCAACATCACCACCACGTGACAGTATTAACGCCTCCCGGTTTCGATTCTGGGCGTGCGCGTTTTGAACGCCAGCTGGTACACGCCACACCGGCTCCGCTTATCGACGCGGAATTTAATCTTTTTTTTCAATTCTACTGCTGAACGACGAGCGGCCTTGGCACGGAGTCGTTCTAATATTTAGTAAAAATGATTGCGAACGATCTTTACAAGCCTTTACCAAACATGTGTCACGCGAAATTTCATATGGAAAACGCAAGACGTCTTCTGAAATATGTTTATTTTGCTCTATATAAATGCTCTTTCCGGGCTTTTCGTGCATTCATCCAAACTTCTGGCACCAGGTAAGAAGCAGTCGTTGCCGTACGAAGTTCCACCGGATGACATCAGCTGAAAAAAATAAATTGCAAGCATGTATGATTTGCTATATTGGCCTAACAGGAGTATTGTGCCTCGTGGCGAAACGTGCGTAAGTGATGATTGAGCGGCATTACAGACAAATTCACTTTAACATAGATTTCGTAGCATATAGACTCCTCCCATACAATGCCATGAATCTGCAGAAAACATCCGATTATCAAGGATCCCTCCCTTCCGGGGCATTATTTCCTGCACTTAAAGAGAACAACCACACGGGTGACTGCACGTTTCCGAAACAATTTTGCCTCAATCGACGCGATGGTACGCCAAGTACACAGACATGGCTACAATACAGGCTCTCAGCCAGACCATCTTACACGTTCGCGGAATGCCTTATAGTCGCACTCAAGACAGATTCGCTGGTGCAGGGCCTGTTTTCAGTCACTCAGAACACAGACATATCAAATTTTTCAGCTCCTCGGTGTTATCTTTGATGCGTCCTGCCGTGGCAAGCAACATACTCCCGTATTATCACTCTCGCCAATCGCTAGTCACGTTATCGACAAACGTGAGTACCGAAATAAGGTATATGCGGTTGCAGGGCCACAAAAAGCGTCACAAATTTGCCCCACTAAAATTCAGTGCACGCAAAACTAACTCACCACGGCCGGCTTGCTTTTTTTTCTAAGAGCTTCACAACCCCAGGTGTGGCGAGCATGCTTCAAAAGTGTCCCAAAAAGTGACGACACGAGTTACAATAATTTTAGGGGTCAGAGAATGCGTCACGATCTTCTCCCAGTAAGATTCAGTACACGCGAAACTGCGGCACATGGCTCAGCTGCTTTTCGCTAACTGCGCCTATACGCCGAGCGCGGCCACTGTGCTTGAAAAGTACCCGAAAAAGTGGCGAAATTAATTACAATAATGTTTGGGGACAGAGAAAGTGCCAAAACGTGTCCCGGTAAGATTCAGTACACGCGAAACTGCGTCATACGGTCGAGCTGCATTTCGTCACGAAGCCAGGTGTGGCGAGCGTGCCCTAAACAACTTATAATATGGCTTGGGCTCATAGAAAACGTCGCAACCATCTCCCAGCACGAGTAATTACCTCAAATTTCGATAACTGTTTTTCGATAACAGCGTCGTGATATAGGTTAAGTTTTGGGCAGTAAGCCTAAATGTGCTTGAAGTGCACCGCAGATTGTGAAAAAAACTTCCTCACCATGTGTCGTCCTTGGTGCACGAAAAGATAACTTGTCACCATCGGGGACCAACTCCCCTTTTTCGCATTTCCCGTATATATATATATATATATATATATATATATATATATATATATATATATATATATATGTATATATCTAAATCAGAGTGAGAGATGAAGGAATTACAATTCGTGGCCACTGCTTCATTTATGCACACGTATATCTAGCGCAACTCAAGATGGTCTCCGGCGGACTACCTTTATTTGGACCTCAATCCTAGGATGCAGAACCTGTATTGAGTGACTAATTTATTGCGTGCGATTAAGATGATGGAACTTGGAGCTCAAAAAGGTGCGACGTAATGCTTACGCGTTTCTGTCGCATTTGCCTTTTAATTGCCAATGATTGTTTTTTGCAAGATGTTTCAAAATTATACACTGCGTTCCGTTCCTTACTTGGAACACTTTTCACAGCGAAACTATGTATCGCTAGGGCATTTCCGCGTGTACGAACAACCCGCGAACTAGCTCCTTTGGCAACTCCGCGCAACCGCGTGAACGTGATCGTGCCAATGCTCGCATATTCGGGGCCCTCGTCTTCTTTGGTAGCTGGTTCTGTTGCCTCTCGTCATTTCAGCATCGAATTTCATTTCTCGGCCGTTGTCGTAATGGTGAGACCATGCTAATATTTTTCATTTGCGATGGCACGCACCATTGCTTAAGGGGCAATAAGCCGTTCACTGCCATACGTGACGGACACATCTAATAACAGAGGTTATACGCGAATGTGTTTGCCCACCTGACCTCACGATGACCACTGATCAGGCCAATGAATCTGTTCGTACCTTCGTTCAAAATACCGTCACCTCACTGTCGGGTGCTAAGTAGCTTCGCTGGTCATCCACCTTTACTGCGTTAAGTGGCTCATGAAATATTTACAGGGAAATTGCTCAGGGCTAGTTAACCCAGGACTGTGTTCGTGTGTAAACACAAAACTCCCCATACGTGGGCCGATCCCGAAGATAGCGCGATGCCTGGCCGTCCCGCGGCGGAGATGCGCCTTGCCATCAAGGGGCCTGCACACACAACTTCGCTGGACATCCTTCTCCACACTGTGGAGGGACACTGTGATTTGTTTTTCAGAGCCCAGAACATTTATTTTAATCACGTCCCTTCAGATCTGTCTAAGCGAACGTCATACGGAAGAAGCTCCAACATATCAATTTACTATTACAACAAACTATTATAATTACCCGCTTCATTCGGATTCAGCGGAACATGTTCTTTATGAAAAGTTGAAAGCATCGTCGTAAAAGCTGATTTTTGCCTTTCAAGATGGGCCTGTATAAAATATAACTAGAAACAAATTGTCCGATCAATTTGCCTTGTTACGCAAACAAGACTCTGAATTGTGGCTCGCCGCGCACCGTTAGTAAATTAGAAAATCGATCGTTTCGTTCTTTTTTGTTTTCTGCAAATGATGTCTGCGTAGCCAGATGACTCTTTCGTAGTAAAGTAATTTGAGTAAGCTTTGTATGTTTGCAGGCGTTCACATAAAGAAAGGCGCACTGCCTAAAGCCTATCAATTGTGCAAATTGTGCTCTCCGAGCATTTCAATATTATTTTGTGTGTAATATTTTTATTATGCATAGATATTACAGCAGAAAACATGCTCGTCCACCCCCTCTGTGGCCAGTTCTTATTTTTTTGTGGCAATGCGATTTTCACTGCTGTTTAAACACTTCTAGACGCTGTACGTCATATAAGTGTTATATTAAAATAAATAAACAATGCATATAATAAACAATGCCTGACGCGCTCAGTTCGCGTTTTTCTCAGCTTCATCTGACAGATGTTCTTTTGCGCGCAGCTGCTTAGCTTGTGCGAGAAAAAGTTTGTTTAATAGTCTTCGTACACCATTCGACCTACGTATGCGCATCGAGTGACCTTCAGAAAGCGTTGCTGTTTCATGTTTTAAACAATATATCTGCGTCGTACTCGGAAACATTTTAAATTAACGAAATCAATTACTCGTTGTCGTTCCCCTTTTAGGTATATGTAACAGGCTTGCTTTGAGAGTTGTGCGAACCGCCCATCAACTAGTGCGCGGGTGCCGTTTAAATAACAACTATGAAGTATTTAAACTTTGCTGTGCTTCTTGCACTTTTTACCGTTGCTAATGCACTCAACATTGAAGTCCTCCACAAGGTAAGCAAAATATGTTTTATACATTGCTCTATTTTATCTTATTTTGGTCAATATCAGTGTCCTCAAAAAAATAATTTCTGCTAAGGCGAAAGAAAGTCAATATTTTCCCACGAAGCGTAGTGCATGGTGTCCTCTTAGGTGTGTGTGTCCTTTCCACACTACTTTTCTTTTTCTGTCTGACATGTTGTTGTAATGAACCTGCCAGACAGCGCAAGTGAACGAATGACTTTCAGTAATTTAACCCACCTAACAATAGCCTAATTTCGACGATGCGCCATTCTGATTGCAGATAATGATGCGTTAATATAATTAGGCTCTAGGTTGAAGCAGCGCTAAGAAGACGAGGACAGGAAGCGAAAACAAACACAGCTGGGCGATTGCAATTTCCGATTCCTGCCCTCATCTTCTTCGCGCTTCTTCAAGTTAAACTCAAGACGGACTAACTTCCCGAAATGAAATAGTTTCTATTTGGGTACTTCGTGCGCTTTCCGGGGGCTTTGTATTTAAGTATCTATGTGTTTCCATATACCCGTTTCCTTTTCTGCGTGCGTCACTGGGTCCTTCCTGGTCGCATGGGCAGCACATCGGGCTGCTGTGCTGGGTTAACAGCAATGGAACACAACCATTGCACCGACATGGTCATTCAGTATTTGATAATTTGTACATACCTTCCGTTCTTACACGAACCTGTTTCACGCCGACATGAGTCACTGTAGAAGCCGGACAGGGTACGAACCGCATTTGGCTGAAACTCTTCGACGCCAACTTGGAGCACTGCATATGTGCCACATAGTCTGTGTTGGTCTTTAATGAACGTCTTTGATGCCTACTGGGGTGACCCCGGTATGTGCGAGTAGTTCATACATACATAGTCACCCATACATGCCGACCTTCATACATACATAGTCACCCAACATGGGTGACTTGTGTGTGCAACTCGGAATGTGCCGCTCAGCGATGGCGAAGAACATGCCTTAAGTTATTCTTATGATGAGAGGAATCGAATCCACATAACAAAGATTCCTCAAGGACAGTAACCTGAAGCACTTCGCCAAAAATACCCTGCTTGTGTGTAACTTTTCAATGAACGCCTTTCACGTTAACGCTTCCGCGAGCTCCACATGACTACGTTGGGTATGTGCCGCACTGCAACGAACGTCTCCCCAACATGGGTCACTTAGTATGTGCCAAGTGATTGTGTGACAAACGAGGGAACAATTCTCAGCGTTTGCAGGCACCGGCGCGCCACGCTGTTCGTCTCGGAGGCCAGGCACGCACTCGTCCGGAGTGCCCCTAGGTGGCGCAGCTTGTCCAGAAAGAAGCACTAGAGAGGAGCCGGTGGTCACACGGCGCATTACTCAGCGTTCGCATGCCAGGACGCGCCATGTATTTCGGACGTCACGCACGGGCTTGACGATGACGGTGGTAGATGGCACCGACAGTTCCTAGTTAAGCGTGAAAGAAGCTTCCAACTGATGTACAGGCTTCCCAAATAACTCGTTTGAATAGCGGCAATACTTTGAGCCGCTACTTTGACTCACTGCTAACGCATCGGCGTCGACGGTCATCGTGACATGGGTTCTGCCGCAACCTTCTGTATCTTGGGAAGTCTCGGAAGAGAACAGCAGTTTACGATGCGTAGCGAGGCACCGGAAGCGGTAAGGGAATCTATCTACTTAGGGTAGGTAGTCACCGCGGATGCGGGATCATCAGACTGAAATAATCAAAATAAGAATCGGCTAGGGTGCATTTGGAAAGCATTCTCAGATCATGAACAGCAGGTTGCCATTATCCCTCAAGAGAAAAGTGTATAACAGCTGTTTCTTACCAGTACTCAGCTACGGGGCAGGAACCTGAAGGCTTACGAAAAAAGTTTTACGTAACTTGAAGATGACCCAACGAGCTATGGAACGAAGAATGATGAGTGTAATGTTAACAGATAGGAATAGAGCAGATGTGGCGAGGGAACAAGTGCGAGGTAACGACATCTTAGTTGAAATCAAGGGAATGAAATGGGCATGGGCAGGGCATGTAATGAAGAGGGAAGATAACCGGTGGTCATTAAGGGTTACGGTCTGCATTCTAAGAGAATGAAAGCGTTGCAGGGGGTGGCAGAAAGTTAGGTGGACGGATGAGATTAAGAAGTTTGCAGGGACAACATGGCCACAATTAGCACATGACCGGGGTTGTTGGAGAAGTATGGGAGAGGCCTTTGCCCGGCAGTGGGCGCAGCCTGGCTGATTATGATGATGATGATGAATACATCACGCACCAACACTATAGGTCTTTACCCGCCGTGGTTGCTCAGTGGCTATGGTGTTGGGCTGCTGAGCACGAGGTCGCGGGATTGAATCCCGGCCAAGGCGGCCGCATTTCGATGGGGGCGAAATGCGAAAACACCCATGTGCTTAGATTTAGGTGCACGTTAAAGAACCCCAGGTGGTCAAAATTTCCGGAGTCCTCCACTACGGCGTGCCTCATAATCAGAAAGTGGTTTTGGCACGTAAAACCCCAAATATTATTATTATTACTATAGGTCTTTTTAAGGCCGATAGTGAGCCAAATAAAAGTGAACAGTGTGCTACGGCCCTCAATAATTATTTTTCACCATTGTTTTGGGGCTTGAGAAGCTTTTCTGTTTAAACCGCCATTAACTTCCCGTTGAACAAAATGCCTGAACTAACTATTACCGTTCAAGCTATACATAACCTGATTAATAGACTCAAACTATCTTCAGGTCCTGGGTGCGACCAAAATCTAGTGAGCTTCTTAAAAATACTATTTCACAATGAGTTAAATTATTGAACATAACATTTACGCATTTCTTAAACTTAAGTTAGGGCCCCGACGACTAGAGAAAAGCGGAAATAATCCCTATTTTCGAAACAGGTGACTGCACTAACGATAGTAATTACCACCCAATTTTTCTGACAAGCATTTCGTCTAAATTACTGAAAAACGTGTCAGCGTCCGGTTTAATGACTGCCCTAGAGAGACAGAGAAATAAACTTTATTGTGAGACCCGGCTTCTTGAGCCCAGAGGTGGGTGGCCTCCTCAGTCCAGATAGCCATGACTCACTGCCGCCGCCTGAACCCTGTACACCAACCGCAGCTGGCTGTCAGGGTCTTGCGTCGCCAGCAGAGCCTCCCACTGGTCTTCCAATTCTTCTTCTGAATCCGCCTCTTTCTGCATGTTATTGCCTAGTGGTGATGATGATGGTGGTTCATCTCGATTATTCCTGCATCCAAGCACCATATGGCGCAAGGTGTTGGGCGTGTCCGGCGGGCAGAACTTGCAGTCTCACCCGTAGATGCCCGGGTACATGGCGTGCAGCAGTGTTCCGTGTGGGTAGGTTCCAGCCTGTAGTCTTCTCCAGGTTACCGCTTGGTCCCTACTCATCGTCTTATGCGCGGGCGGGTAGCAACGCCTCTGCTTCCTGTAGTGCGCCAAGATATCCGAGTACTTCTTGGATATGCGTTCATCATCCTCGTCACAGTCGTTGGTACGTGCTCTCTGCGCGTCAGAGATGGCTCGGCGTGCATGATCTCCAGCCGCGGCGTGCGCCACCTGGTTCCCCGTGAGAGACTCATGTCCCGGCGTTCAGAGGATTTGCGCTGCTTCTGTCTTGGTGTTGTTCAAGACATGAAGTGCTGCCTTTCCAATCCTTCCATTCATATACCTTCTGCACGCTTCTTGCGAGTCCGTCAACACGGTAACCATGGCCTTCTTGCACGTTCCGCTGGCCAGGGCTATGCCCACCTCTTCCGCAGTGCTCGCGTCCTTGGCACGTATGGATGTGGCTGTAAGTTGTTCGCCCTCCTCGTCGACCACGCTGATTGCCAATCTGTCGTTGGTACTGTACGCAGCGGCATCCGTATATCTCATGTTTCCTTCTTTGCTGTTGGTGCGTTCGAGTATGCGCTTGAGCGCCTGTATTCTCGCCTGTCTCCTTTCCTTGTCGTACTAGGCATGCATGTTTCTGGGAATGGTACTTATGTGTAGCTTGTCTCTCATCTCATGTGGGATACCCTGGGGTAGGTGCCTTTCAACCTCGACTTGGTAGCCCAGATCTTGCAGCAGGGCTCTTCCCCTCTTTGTCAGCTTTAGTCTCTCCAGTTGGTTGACGTTGTGCGCCTCCACGAGCTCTTCCCACGTGTTGTGGACTCCCATTTTCAGTAATTTCACTGTGGACGTGGAGGGGGACAGACCCAAGGCAATTTTGTATGATTTTCTGATGAGGACGTTTACTTTGTCTCGTTGACTGTTCTTCATGTCAAAGTATGGGGTCCCATACCTGACGATGCTCGTGAGCAGCGCTTGTATCATTTTCGTGCAGCCTTCTTCCTTGAGTCCGTGGCTTTTGCTCGTCACTCTTTTGATAAGGTGGGTTATTCGTTGCACTGTTCTCTGAATTTTTCTCAACTCGGCTCCCCCGGCGCCATCCTTTTGAATCAGGAGTCCGAGGATGCGGAGCACCGTAACCTGCGGAATCATGATGCCTCCCACCTTTACTACCGGGTCTGGTATCTGCTGCGGTTGTCGGCCTCTTGTGCGCTTTCTTAGCACCAAGAGCTCCGATTTTTCAGGTGCGCACGTCAGTCCACATGCGTCCAGGTACTTTTCCGTAGTGTCAACCGCTTCTTGCAGAGCGTCTTGCTGTTTACCTGTCGACCCTCCCATAGTCCAGATGGTGAGGTCGTCAGCATATATTGCGTGACCAATCCCTTCTATTTGCTTCAGCTGCTTGGGTAGTGAGCTCATCGCCAGATTGAATAGCATCGGCGAAATGACGGAGCCTTGTGGCGTTCCCTTTTGCGGTATGTCGAATTTCTCAGAGCGTAAGTTGCCTATCCCCACTGTGGCTGTCCGTTCTTTCAGAAAATCTTTGATGTAATTATCTATTTTTTCGCCGCAGTTATATACGTTGAGGTGCTGCAGTATGGCTTCGTGAGACACGTTGTCGAAAGCCTCTTTCACGTCAAGTGCGAGGATGGCTCTTTTGCTGTGCGTGTCCAGCTTGTCGATGACTTTTTCCTTGATTTGGAGCAACACGTCTTGCGCGAACAGATGAGCTCTAAATCCGAACATAGTGCTTGGGACGTGTTCGTTGTCTTTGAGATAGTCGATCATGCGGTTGTGCACCATGTGCTTGTAGAGTTTTCCAGCACACGAGGTTAGGGATATAGGTCGAACGTTCTGCACGCTGATGGGCTTGTTGGGTTTAGATATCATGGTTACCTCGGCATCATTCCAGTGGTGCTTTACCTTGTTGCCAGCACTCGTTGATGTATATTAAGAGTGCGTCTACAGAGGGTCCGTCAATGTTCCGGAGTGTCTTGTTGTTTATTCTGTCGTACCCCGGCGCCGTGTAGCGGGTGAGCTTGCTCAAGGCCCTCTCGATTTCTGCTTCTGTGAAGGGCCGATCCAGTTCTATATTTGGGTTGCCTCGATACTCGTCGAAGTGCGAATCTACAGTTATGTTTCGCTCCGTACCGAGGAACTTCTCCTTCACTTCTTTGATAATGTCTTCCTCTTTCCCCGTGATTGTGTATGAGTCGCTGCGCTTTCTGTTTTGCGGCGTTCTTGTTCTCCTTCTTTGATAGGAGAGTCTTGAGCACCGCCCAAGTGCGCTTGCTGCTGAAGGTACCTTGAAGCTTTTTACATGTTTCGCGCCAGTTCATTCTTTCAAGTTGTTCAGAGTACTCTTGCGTTTCCTTGATCAGCTTAGAGATTCGAATTTTGAGTTTCCGGTTGTACTTGTTACGCTGCCAGCGTTTGGCGAGACCCCTCCGCGCCTCCCACAGGTGGAGTAGGTGCGGGTCGACCACGGGGGTGATTTGCGACAGCTGGATTGTCCTCGTATGTTTCTCGGCTCTTTCCACGACTGCTCTGACCCATATTTTTATGTCGTCTATCGTCGCATTAATGGCGCTCTCATCTTTGCGAAAGGCCTGCCAGTCCGTGATCTTGGCTTTTCTTATCTTCATCGTTGCTTTGTGGGGCGGAATGATCGTTTGCACTATATAATGGTCGCTACCAAGATTCTCGTCCATGCAGCTCCACTCATACTGTTTGAGTCCGTGTACGAATGTGAGGTCGGGGCTGGCGTTTCTAGATACACTGTTGCCGATGCGCGTGGGTGTCTGCGGGTCGTTGAGTAGCGTGAGGAGGTGTTGTTGGGCTACGTTGTGCACGTCTTCTCCTTTTTTCTTTGAGGCCGCATAACCCCACACCACATGGGGAGCATTAAAATCTCCAAAGACTATCAGCCCGTTACCCTTGCAGAGCTTCTTCACCTCTCTCATAAGCTTGTCTAGAACCTTTAGGTGGTCCTTTGGTGGGCTGTACACGTTTAACACAAAGAGGCTTTCATGCTGTTTTTTCTCGGGTACGATTTCGACGAGGGTGTGTTCGATGCAGTGTTGGATGTCGCTTCGTTGAGCGTTGATGGCCTTCTTGGTCAGGATTGCTGTCCTCGTTTTACCGTTAGTGACGTGAGTGAGGTAACCACTGACCTTGAAGTCTTCTGCTTCGGTTTCTTGTAAGGCTATAATATCTGGGTCAAACTGCTTGCAGAATCGTACAAGGTTGCTTCTCTTACTTCGGATAGAATGACAGTTCCATTGCCAAATTTTGAGCCGTGGGTGTCGCTTGTAGTCATCTTCCTCTTTAGTTTGTCCCGCCATCTTGTTCGCTTAGGGCCTGCATTATCTTGGCTTCTCTCGCAGGGTACTTAGGTTTCTTGAGAGCATTGTCTCTTTCTTCTAGCATGTGAATGCGTTGACTGAAACTTTCTCCGGATTGTGTCATTTTGGTCTGTAGAGCCTGAATCTGGTTCTCTATTTCCTTCGTGAAAGATTGGAAGCCAGTCTGTATCATCTGTGTTACCGTGTTAACGTGCACACACTTATAAAGCTTTTATCGTGCGAAATTCAACTCGCCTAGTTCACTGATGGCATTTTACATTACATGGAACTTCACATACAAGTAGACCCCGTATTTAGACTTCTCGAAGGTGTTTGATCATGTAATTCATTCTCTTTTGCTTAGTAAACTATCTAACCTCGGCTTACCACGGAACCTAATCCCATGGAATGAGCGCTTTCTCAACGGACGGAAGCAATTCACTTCAGCTAATAACAATCGCTCGCCACGAACGGACGTCACTTTGGGAGTACCCCAGGGTGCTTGATTATCCCCTTTGGTATCTTTAATATATTTTAATGGCCTACTGCCTAACATTACTAAAAACTATGGCTATTTGCTGATGACTGCGTCATTTACAACCCAATAACTCGTATATGGTTTCCTTGGAATTACGACTTGGTTTGCACATCATTGAAGACTGGTGTCACAAATGACATATGCCACTAAATTTCTCAAAGTTCAAATCAATGTTATTTACTCGCAAGTACACCCTTATTACCAACATGAACACGATGAATATTGTCTCCATTGAAGCCACATCAGCATACAAATACCTCGAAATACATATGAAATTGTGATCCCATATATAGAAATAATTTGATCCAATGCTCCAAGAACACTGGGCTATTTAAGTCTTAATCTGAGCAACTGCATCACAAGAGGCTATAAAATTGACATACTTAACACTCATGCATCTAAATCTAGAATACGCATCGTCCATTTAGCATTCCTCTCAAGCACATCTAACCGCTCATTTGGCATCGGTCCAGAACTGTTCTGCTCGCTTCATCATCTCAAATTGCTCGTCTTACGCCAGTGTCTCGCCACTCAAGTAATCACTTGGCCTGTCAATGCCCCCTTCCCGCAACGTCATATCTCGCTGTTTCCAGTTCTACTGTTTCTTCTATCACCCGAAATCCCACCTCATGCTGCTAAATCCACAACATAACGCGTCCTCTCGACTCAGCCATACCAATGCAATAGTGCGTGTAGACGGCCACATGGCATATATGAACTCAGCTTTTTTTTCTAATGCAGTAGTGTTGTGGTATTTCCTCCCAGAACACAAAGTAGCATACGCCGAACGGGAAAATTTTCGCAAAAAAATAATAAGAATGTACTACGCAGCCCCAGACGACCACGGTTTCTTACACTAACACATCTGAAGAAGTATCTGCCTGCTAGAATTTTTCATATTTTTTCTACTGTTAACTTTCTACTTCCAATGAATTACCAACTGTATTTTTTACTTGCCCGGCAGTCTGTCTGATATATTTTTGTTTTTTATTTTGGTTCCAATCCTTGAAGTTCCCATGTCTTTATGTCACGCTTCATGTAATGCCTTCGGCCTTTAAGGAGAAATAAATGAAATGCAAATGAAGTGTTAGACCTTGATACTTACACCTTTCTTTCTTTATTCAATCCTCTATTCAAGGCACTCCTAGAAGAAGTATGTCTTACGGGAGTCGTCTAAAGACTTACTTCAATTGCCTGCTTGGGCTGAGCCACTCTTACAGGTGCAGCAATATGACGGAACAGAGATAAAACATGTCAAACAACACCCACATACATACGAAATAAAAAAATCCACATTTTGTACATAAAATTGCGACAAATCACAAACACTGAAAGGTTCAGCTCCTAAAGGAATAATTTGTATACATAATTTGTATACCTTTAGTTTTCAACTAGTAGTAGTTATTCCGAAGTCCTTTTTGAAGATTTGCTTGGAGGTATAGGAGGTATTCTATGTACAGCCAGATGTCTTAATAAGAATATGCAGCAATAAATAACGAGTTGTCCGTCTCATATTGCGTTATCACCCCTAACACTAATGCTGAGTACAACCTACTGAGATAACACATAGTGCTGCTTCTCTGCATTAATGAAGAACGCGACGTTCGCCAGGAGGTTGCGCCTGATATTGCTTCGGTCATCTTGGCTACCTGTTCCTATAGATGGCGATTACGTAAAAGTGCCTTATATTTATTGTGTTTGTTACCCGTCCTATATTACGCTCCATGCGGACATTGTGGTGTAAACTTCTGTTGTCACGAAACACGTGGCATCTTATAGCGTGAGCATTATTCAGTACATATTCATTGATTATTCAAACACAGTTGCAAGCTTAATTGGAGGTTCGGGCCAACCAGCTGCATGCCACCCCATGCTTCGTTCACGTATACTTTTTTTTTGCCTTGAGACTTATTCTGCTGCTGTTATAAAACACCAGTTGTTTCATATCTAATCACCACATAATCTGCCCAGCTGCAAATACTGCCCAGAATCCGGACCTTGATTATCGGCTACGCCCTGTTTGCTCCGTAATTGTTGTTTTTAACGCGATAGCGTTAAGGAGCTCGTGTCGCAGAAAAGCCGGTGTCGTCGGCGTCGGCGTCCGCGGCGTTGACCGTGAGCGATAAATAACGGCAGGTACTTCATAAATAAAAAGCAACTTCCAAGATGGGCTGGGTGGGAATCGAACCAGGGTCTCCGGAATGTGAGACGGAGACGCTACCACTCAGCCAAGAATTTGATCTTTCCAAGCGGTACAAACGCGCCTGTAGTGAATGCGGTGTTGCCTTCGAAACGAGCCGTGGAAAGTTATACTGCAGTGTATACAGGTAATTATGAACATGTAACTTACAGAAGTCGCAATTACAAGAGTAGCGAAGTGCGTTTCCGCTGCATTTCTTCTGCGCTTTCCGCACACGTAGAGCCATCTTGCGGCAAACACAGAAGACCCCCTCCTCTCCATGTAGGGCGCTGCCTCGACAGATGGCGCGCCACGCCCGCATTGGAGCTGTGGAAGGACCGGTGCGAGGGGGGTCGTTGCCCGGACTCTCTCTCCCCTGACAACGCTTCGCCTTGCTCCCTCGGCAGAATCCAGCGTCCTTCCTTTCTTTAGATCGCTATCTGTCTATCTCTCTGCCCGTGCCGATCACGACGTTTGGCTGGCGTGCATCATTCATTTCCCCCTACGAGATACCGAGTTCTTCGGTTCGTTCCGCTTGCTCAGGCGCTCGTTTCGTTTTTTTTTGCTTATTATACTATACTGTGGAAAAATATAATTAAAGGCCACGATGATGAGACCAGGTGTAACGATCAACTAATTGTTTATTTTTTAGAGAGATGCCTCACATAGAAACGGAAACACTAATTGCCCACGCGTATTACAATCGCGACGGAAAGAAATCTTACACAGAAAATAAATTCTTGAATATCTGAAGTCTGGTCATCATACAGAGGCGACTAAAAGCGTACGTTATTATTCGATGCTTTCCGCAGGCCTTGAACACTACCGAAAAAGTTTGGTTGAAGAAGCGAAGCTTTCCGATACCAGATGACAAGTGTACATACGCTTCAAAGTTGTTTTTGAACCAGACTGATTACAAGTTCCGACTACATGATGAAATCGGCAAAGAAAAGTAAGTAGTCTTCCTTCTACATTTAGCATGAAGCTTCCCGTTCCTTTCTAAATGAACCAAGTTATTTCGCGACATGTATTTCTTCAAATAGAGAGAAAGAAAAAATACTGACCGCGAGACCTAAAAAAAAATACCAGAATAAAAACACGCGATATGGCAACCAGTGTGTAAGCGTAATATCGAATAGAAATACCCTCAACACCAAAACGCACACCGATGCAATCTATGAATAGAGCAAAGGGTCTATTTTCTTGAGTTTGTTTGTTCTTTCCTTCCAAAACGGTAATGAATCTGAGCCGATAGTCGAGCATAACACATGAGTGATATCTTTTGGTGAGGACATTTTTGGCTACATCAACCTGAACTCAGCAGGAGTCGTGAACACAATGTCATATAAGACCTTTTTGTAGAGCTCTGTAGAAGAAGTACAGTTCTTGGTCTGATGCAGGGAGTGAACTGTGGATAGCAACCAGTGATGGACGATGTAAACTTTGTTTTAGAAGCTGTACAGCTAAAGAAAGAGTGGATAATTTACAAGAACCATTTCGTGACATCGCTCATACAAGTTCCTTGAGCGCTGACGAGTCGATGGCAAAAATGTTACAGCTTTGTATCTCCGACAGTGCCTATCAAACTCGAAAAACTACTTTATTGGTACGAATATGCCACCGAGAGCGACAAGTGGCACAATGGCAGAAAAATTACTGAATACGGATTTGTTTGAGTGGCGTCATCTGTTAGCCTTAAAATTTTCCGTTATTCGTAAAGATGGTCAATTTTAGAACCAGCGGAAATCATTAAACCCCGTTCTCATTTTACAGAAGCGGTGTAAAAAGCTTATACATCGTGTTTAATTTCAAATTGACGCATAGTTGTTTCATCGAACAGTATTAAAATCTGCCTTAGTAGTCCTTATGATGGCGAGAACTGCACGCTCAGATCCTGAAGATGTTCAGCAGCCATCCCGGAAAACGGTAAGTGGGTTCTTTGGGTGTCTTTCAAACATAGGTATCACCCGCCGTGGTTGCTGAGTGGCCATGGCCGACCCACGGAGCAAGAAATATAGGAGTGGAAACTCCGCTGTTTGCGGCGACCAGAAAAGGTCACAAGCCCGCGGATATATTTTCATGCTGGCGGCACCTGGCGGCATGGGAAGAAATTACCGCTGTTTCGGTTGCCAGGGCAACCGGTCGAGTGTTGCTCCCGTTCGGCCGCGCGCGCCTGACTTCTACTGAGGGCACTCTCGCGCGCTTCTTTACCGCTTGTAGCCCGAAAAGCAACTGCTGCTACGCTTCAGCCATTTGAGCACAGTAAAAAATAAAACGCGTTTTCCATGACAGCTATAAGATGATACGTAGCTTCTGGTTGTAGCCAGGGCTATCTTGCTCCGTGGCGGGCGGTTTTCGGCTTTTTGCGCTTGCGAAACTGATGGCTATCTCGTTCCTAATCGCTCAAAGGGCGACCGCTTCTTTCTCGCTCTAGTGCTCACAGGGGTGCGCTTAGGAAGGATGCCGCCGTGCATGTGTTTCCGTTCCTTTTCTTTTTTATAAGACTCGCGAAAACTAGTTGCCCTAGCTGCTTGGCGATGAGAGGAAGATTAGAGGAAGTTTGCCACACGTGTTGCTTTTTTTGATGGGCACACAACAAAACAGTTTTCTTGAGTGCGCGCACCTACGCAGTTCGGTTACGGCGTGCCCGCTGAAGCAAACACCCGTGTCGTCTGCTTGTCGTCTGCTTTGAGCGGGTGCCGCCGGAGTGAGCGCCGGGCGCTGCTTTTTTTTTCCGCTGCTGCTTCTACGACGCGCCGCATGGTGCCGCCACTGCATAGGGTAGCGTCGGCGCATGCAACAATTGTGACTTTATCTGGTCGCCCGCGCTCGCTCGCGCTGACGGGAGTTTCACCTCCTATATGTCTTACTCCGTGGGCCGACCTAAGGTCGACCTCTCTGCATTCTTTCAAGTTATCTTTCTCTTTTCGAACCATTATAATTAGGAGAAGACAGCGACAGCAGGAAGTTACTCAAGGCACATTTCATTTCTATATTGAAAGCAGCGTCGTGGCAATGGTCGTTATAGCACGTCAAGAGATCACAACATTAAACACGTGTTCCGTTTAACCCCTGAAATCGCATTCTTCGTTATGGAGAACAGCGTATTGGAGGGTTCCGGCTAAATTTTAGCGAAGTTATTTTGTTTACTGTTCACCAAAAACACGGTACGCAAGGGTTTCTCTTTGCACCCCATGAGACTGCGGCCGTGACGGCAGGCGTCACACGCACGACCTCGTGTTCAAAAGGCGCCACCCCATTGACAAGGCAAGCTCAAGTTTCCACCTGCCAGGCCCGAGCATACTGCTTCCTTAGTGGGAAGACGCCGCCGATGCCAACGCTGTAATTGCAGTACCATGTACTCCTAACAACTTGGGTATTTTACGTTATCTTCACAAATAGTTCGGCTGTCTGTGGCGCGGCCGCGTTTCGTTGGCAATTCACAGTTGTGTCTGTTTAACATTAAGCATTTACTAGTTTGGTCGGATGTCATGCGCCTTTGCAAGTCTAGGTAATATGAGAACGTTACGGTTTGCAAAGGACATTTTTCCCTGTGTTAGATATTAATAAAGGGAAAATCAGACATCCACCCGTTCGTACCAAATGCAGATACGCAAACAATTATAAAGGTGCTGGGCAACCACCAGATGGGAGGATGACTATGTGCCTATGACTCGACAAGAGGTCGTACTCGTGGTTCCCGCGTCTTTGTTTTTTGCACGTGAAAGAATGCATGAACCAAACCTGCTTTCAAGCAGTAACTGCTCTTGCGCTCCTCTATTGGCATTGCACATAGCTTCGTCGTATTTGTGCGATCTACTTTTCACGTTGTCAAGGAGGAGGAGGAGGAATAAACTTTATTAGTAGAAATGAGCCGACGGTAAAATCGTCCGAGGTGGGCGGCTTCCCTAGTCCAGGATGCCGTGGGCCTGAGCTGATAACTTGGCCCTGCTCACCAGGCGATGCTGGTCTTCAGGGCTCGAGCTTTTCAGCTGGGCCTCCCACTGCTCGACGGTTGGTCCGGTGATGGGCGGTGTCGATGCATTTTGTTGACATTCCCATACCATGTGGTAGAGGGTATTGGGCCTAGAGCAGAAAGCGCATATGTGGGTATACCTCGTAGGGTACATCGCGTGTAGCAGGGTGCCGTGCGGGAATGTGCCGGTCTGTAGTTTTCGGAAGATCACCGCCTCTTCTCTTGTCAGCTGGTGATGCGGGGGTGGATAGATCCTCCTACCCAGCCTGTAGTGGCTCAGGATATCGGCGTATCTTTTCGGGACGCTATCTTGTTGGTCTACCGGGGCTCGTGAACCTGGTGGGATAGCCCGGAGAATGTGATCTCGGGCAGCGGCATTAGCCGCTACATTACCCGCCAGGGACTCGTGTCCCGGGGCCCAGACAATGTACAGTTCAGGAAAATTGTCTCGTTTTTCGAGGATGCTCAGGGCTTGTTTGGAAATGCGGCCCTATTGGTAATTTCTACATGCTGTTTGCGAGTCGGTGATGATTGTGATTAGATCTTCCTCTCGCTGGCCTGTAGTGGCCGCCAGGGCGATCGCCGTTTCTTCCGCGCAGTCGATGTCTGGAGTGTTTACCGAGGCCGCAGCTACCTCTTGTCCTTGGCCGTTGATCACGCTGATAGCATGGGCCGCTCTGTTCTTGTACTTTGCCGCGTCGGTGTATCGGACTGCTCCTTGTTTTGGTCCTTCGTAGGCCTTACGTAGAGCTTTCACTCTCGCTCGCCTCCTTTCTCTGTGGTATTCAGGGTGCATGTTTCTCGGGATGCTGGCCACCGTGATCTTCTCCCTCAGGGGTAGAGGAACCCGCTGTTTTGTAGACTCATATTCGACTGGGTAGCCCAGTCTTATTAGCATGTCCCTACCCGTGCTGGTGAGCTTGAGTAGCTCTATCTGGCTGGTCTTGTGGCCCTCTACAAGTTCCTCCCAAGTATTGTGTATGCCCAGGCTGAGCAGCTTCTCCGTCGACGTCGTCGGTGGAAGCCCCAGTGCGAGCTTGTAGGTTTTTCGTATTAGGGTGTTCAATTTGTCTCTCTCGCTGTTCTTGAGACCCAGGTACGGGGTGCCGTAAGTGACTCTGCTGATTATCAGGGCTTGTATTAATCTGATTGTGTCCTGCTCTTTCAGGCCGTGCTTTTTGTTTGTCACTCTTCGCACCAAGTGCGCGACTTGGATAACTGTCGCTTGCAGTTTTTTAATGGCGGCGAGACCGGCACCGTCCTTCTGGAAAGTGAGGCCCAGAATACGAAGTGTGTCCACCTTGGGTATGTTGACTCCATTTAGTGTCAACGTTGGGTCAGGTGTGTCCTGCGGAGGCCGCCCTCTTGTCCTCTTTTTGAGGATCAGGAGCTCCGACTTTTCCGGCGCGCATGAAAGACCGCAGGAGTGTAGATAATGCTCGGTCCTGTCGATGGCTTCCTGCAGGGCGTCTTGTTGTTCGCCCGCCGATCCCGTGCACGTCCACATTGTCAGGTCGTCTGCATACATTGCGTGACGGATACCTCTGATGTTCTGCAAGAGGTTCGGCAATCCCCTCATCGCTATATTGAACAGCAACGGGGAGATCACCGACCCCTGGGGGGTTCCTTTCTGCGGTACTGGGAACTTCTCGGTCCTGAGATTCCCCAGGCCTATGGTCGCCGTTCTACCCGTCAGGAAGTCCCGGACGTAGTTGTATGTCCGCCGTCCGCAGTTGGTATGTTGTAGGCTTTTTAGCACTGCTTCGTGTGAGACGTTGTCGAAGGCTCCCTTCACGTCGAGTGCCAGGATGGCACTCTTGTGGCATGTGCTGAGGCCGTCGATGACTTCTTCTTTAAGCTGAAGTAGAATGTCCTGGGTGGAGAGGTTAGGCCGGAAACCGAACATAGTGTTCGGCAGGTGCCCACCTTCTTCCAGGTAGGGCGAGAGACGATTGTGGACCATGTGCTCGAAGAGTTTTCCCGCGCATGACGTAAGAGAGATCGGACGCAGGTTCTGTAGGTTGATGGGCTTGCCGGGTTTCGGGATCATCGTTACGTCCGCGTGCTTCCAGGAAGCCGGTATACTGCCCGTCTCCCAGCTTTCATTGATATACTTTAGCAAACTCTCCGTCGCCCCGTCGTCCAGGTTACGGAGGGTCTTGTTGTTAATTTTATCCCTGCCGGGCGTCGTGTTTCTTGTGAGATTTCTTAAGGCTGCCATGATCTCCGACTTGGTGAAAGGTTGGTCTAAATCCGGATTGGGTTCCCCCTCGTACTCCGGGTGAATGACTGGCTGCGTCTTCCGTTGTTGCTCGTCTCCGATGTATTTCGCAGTGATGGCTTCGAGCGCTTCTTCTTCGGTTCCCTGGAAGTTGTGTATAAGTCTTTGTATGTGTTGCCCCGTGACAGTTTTTGATTCCGTCTTCACCAGAAGGGTCTTTAGAATGGCCCAGGTCTTTCGGTTGCTGAGGGTTCCCTGTAACTGGTCGCACACTTGATTCCAGTTCTGACGTCCGAGTTTTTCAGCATACTCCTCTGCCTGCCGCGAGACTGCGGCAATGCGGATCTTGAGTTTGCGGTTTCTCTTCTGCTTCTTCCATCTCTTCAAAAGTCCTCGCCTGGCCTCCCAGAGGTGAAGTAGGTGTGGGTCGACTTCGGGATTATCCGCAGTGAGTTGGATGGTCTTTGTGTACTTGGTAACCAAGTCCATCACGTTCTTGGTCCACTCCTCGATGTTCTCTAGGCTGCTGGGGTGTTCATCTTTGCGGAAAGCAGGCCAGTCTGTAATTTTGGCTTGACCTAATCTCACGGGGGTTTTGTGGTGCATGATTTCGGTCTGGATGATGTGATGGTCGCTGCCCAGAGTCTCGTCCAGTCTCGACCACTCGACTTGCCTGAAGCCAGTGGAGAAGGTCAGGTCTGGGCTGGTGTCTCTGGAGACACTGTTGCCGATTCTAGTTGGTATTAGAGGATCGGTCCACAACGTCAGCTGGTGGTGTTGTGCCGCGTTGTGCACGTCCATACCCTTCTTGTTGGTTGATCGGTAGCCCCAAGCCACGTGTGGAGCGTTAAAGTCGCCCACCACGAGAAGTTTCTGACCGTCGATGACTTTCTTCACTTCTCTCAGTAACTTGTCCAAGTCCTTTAGTGTGTCGCGTGGAGGACTGTATACATTCAGGATGTAGAGACTCTGCAGGGTTTTCTTGGGAGGAACCAGCTCAATCAGAGTGTGCTCGATTCTGTGGTTGATTTCGTGCTGCTGCGTCGTGTAGTGCTTCTTGATGAGGACGGCGGTCCGGGTCCTTCCTTGGGCAATGTGCGTTTTGTAGCCACGCATCGTAATATTATTTGTCTCTGTTTCCTGTAACGCGATGACGTCAGGTTGGTGTAGGGTGCATAGGTGAAGTAAATTTCGCCGTTTCCGATTTATTCCTCTGCAATTCCACTGCCAAATTTTGAGGGTTTCGGTCGCTTCTTTCTTCTTTGCTATTTTATTCGCCATCTTGGCTTCCCAGAGTCTCGTTCATCTGGGCTTCTCTGATGGGGTATTTTGGCTTTTTCCTTGCCTGCTCTTTTTCCCTTTCTAGGATGGAGATGCGTTGGCTGAGCTCGTTGCCCATCTGGGTGATCTCCTGGCGGAGCGTTTGTAAGGCTGCTAGGACGGTGGCTGCCACAGACTTGCTTATGGTGTCGACGGCCTGAGCCAGTTCGGCTCGGAATTCATTTCTCAGTTCGGTCTTGTCTTCGGTTCGGGCCTTGTTCACCTTGTACTCTATTCCCGATTCTAGGTCCTCTATCGGGGGAGTATGTTCCCTCGGCGGCGTTGGCGTCATGGTCGGTGTCTGCTGTTTTTGCAATTGCTCAATGAGATGTTGGAGCTTCCTCTCCAGGGCTTGTTCCCTGGCCTGAGCTCTTTTGTCCCGTTCCTCCTGACGTCCTTCTTGCTCTTCTAGACGCTTCATGAGCACTTCATTCCGCTTCATCAGGTCGGCGTTTTGCCTTCTGAGGGAGGCGATGGTTTCCTCGTATCTCGAATTTCGCTCTTGTGTCGGCAGTGAGGGAAATGGGTCGGTTGTCGACTATCTATCTGGCTATCTATCTATCTATCTATCTAACTGGCTATCACTTCCGCCCAGCTGATCTTCTGCTGTTCTTGCTGTGGCTTACTTGTTCGATATTCCGAGGAGCTTGAACTTGTCTCCCTTGTTATAGGTGGTTGTCGGCCTCTTGATTTACTTCTCTCCCTCACGTACAGGGGTGGGGGTCTTGGCTTGAGCCTTTTCTCGCACTCCTTGCTTGCCGTCTCGTGAGGTAGTCCACATAGTTTGCACTGCAACTGGCAATCATGATCTGTTTGTGGGTTCTGCACCCCGCACCTGTTGCAAATGTGTTTGTCTGGGTTGGGGCATACGTCCTGCCGGTGGCCGATTTCTCCGCAGGCCTTGCAATACTGTACCGATCTGCGGTATGGGCGGCAACGTGTGTACGAGCCGGCCACCTTCACATAGAAAGGGATGTGCGGACCTTCGAAGGTGACAACTGCTGAGGTGGATTTGCCGAGCATCCTCGCATGCAGGATGCCACAGTTGTTGGCTGCCAGCAGTTCCGCAAGTCGTTTCTCCGTCGTACACGCAGTGATGCCGTGCACGACTTCACGTACTGTTCCTGGGAGCGGTTTGATGTACGGCGTCATCTCGTATGTGGCCGCCCCAAGTTCGATGCCGTTGATGGAACCGAGTTTCAGTGCGTAGTCCTCGTCTGCGGTGCTGGCAATTATCAGGTTCTGCTTCCACTGCGTTTGGATGGTTACGTTCGCGCAAAATTCTTTGAAAGGGGAACCACTTGCCCTTGCAAGTCCTTCGGTGATCTTCTCGTCCGGCCAGCTGGACAGTTTCAAGCCGGTTCTTGGTCGGTATACCACCTTGTAATCATTCTCTGGCAGCGGCGGCGTCACGCGTCGCGGCGGTGGCTTGCCGTTGGTTCGGCTTCCCTGATCTTGCTGCCGTTGGTGGTTGCTGGTGGCTTGCATGCTTGCTTCTACTCTCGGGTTGCTCCTCGCGTTCAGTCCTCCTTGCTGGTTCTGGGGGTTTCCTTGCTTTCCTCCCTCTTGTATGCGGTCCTCGTTCGGCGCCTTCTTGTTTTTCCTTGCCTTGATTGCTTGGAACCATGGGCCAGCTTGACTCAGCGTCTTGCCGCTGTTCTCATCGAATTCCATGTTGCTCTGGACCGCTGTGGAGTCTTGGCTATTGTTCTCTATGTCCATTTCGTGAGCACTGCCGTTCGTTTCCCCTGCCATTCTAGGTGCTCGCGAGGCCACGCGGGCCCGCTCCTGGGGCGCGTGCGGCGTTCGAAGAACGGTGTTCGAATATGTCGAGGTGCTCGTTGCTCGGTGCGTCAAGGTAAAGAAATCCACTCACCGTGGTAATTCTGGCGACTTTCGATGCCGATTGCCTTGTTGAGTTCAGTGGCACAAAATCGTGAAGGTTGGTTAAGGTTAACCGCAATAACTCGCGATAAAAGCAGCAGCCCATGCCTCACGTTGTCAATAGAATTTTATTTTCGCCCCATTACGACTTTTGTGGGAATTCGCTCTAGAAGATGTTCTGTGGTTGTATTTCTTTTCACTGGTCCCAGGCCTACAAGCGCCTTCGAACTATTTCAGAAGTTTCAACAGCGCGGTATGTCACGAGCCCTTCAGAGAGCGAACCGCTCTGCCATTCACTTTCAATCTCACACGGTTAACGCGCCAAAAAAATAGAAAGAAAAGAGTTCGTCAGTGAAGAGTGCATCTTCCCATGCTGTTCGAAGATAATTAAAGGAAACGAGAAAAGCGGTTGAGAGGAAAGCGTGTCGTGCGCCCATCGTGTACGTCTCTGCTTGCCGTCCCAAGCAGAGGGGCGCAGCGGAGTGCAGCCATCGCCCGGTGCCACCAACGTTTGTTTCAATAACTCAGCTGGAGAAAACTACGCTTCCGGTATTGCCTCCGTATGCAATGTCAATAATGAATATTAGAAAAATGTTTTTGTAAGAGGGGGCCCCAAACGTCTCTTTCTCAATTATGCCTGACACACTAGAAGGTATAGCATTGACTGCTGGCCAGCATGGTGTACCATGGAGTGTCGTTGAGTGGAATGAATGCGAGAAGAAACGATGTCAACAGAACGAGGAACAAACTATGTGGGGCGTCTGTCCTTTCGACATCGTTTCTTCTCACCCTCATTACTCTCAACGAGATCCCATACTTGAAATTAGCTTCTGATTCGTTGGTGCTGCTGTCTTTCTCTTTCACCCATATCGATATTTGCAAGAAGCGTGCAGATAGTGAAAAATACACTTATGCTGAAGTCACTACGATAGTGCTAGCCTGCTACACACTCCAAATTGTAGGTAAAAGTAAATTACTAACAGCGCGCGATCGCCGAGCTGCAATAGCAGACAACTACACGAACACTGCAGCCATATAACCACATATGCTAGTGCTATCTTTAATAGTACATTAGCAATGGGTCTCTAGAGATAATCATGAAAAGAAAAATGAAAATGAGCAAAAAGGGAACTATAGCCACAGCATATTTGCGAAACCCCAATTGTGAAGTGGACACTAGTATTTTTTTTAATATTTTACTTCTGATGCTCACATAATCTTACTTCAACATTATGATATTTCAGCTTTCATATCTTTAACAGCCGACATTTTAATACCCATTTACAAGATGCTTACATCACCTAATTTCCTTCAAAAAATTATAAACTCTTTTCACTACACGACTCATGCCCGATCCCCCAGAATGGGTTGCGCCGTTTCACTAAGAAACAAGAAGGAGGACAAGTTGCTGCTAGTAATAGGAGCAGCTAGATCTGTGACGAAAGAAATATAGAATGCACTTAGCTGAAGTGAGCTGGTACAACCTGGTAGAGAGGACATGTTTATTCTGTAGGTAGTGTGGCGAAGGTAAACCGGAGGAATTGTGCAATATTTAGCGCCTAGCTATTTCAATAAATTATCCTCAATGGCTTTTATTGATTAAATTATTGAGTGCATTCGTTGGAGCGGCCTGCCGGTGCTAAAACTATCTGCACCTGGTAGGGGTTTAAGGCTACAGGACATGTTTTCTGTTAGTTTTTCATTAATGGACCGCGAAGCTCTGAAGCCAGCTAGCTTGTAAATATCTAAATAGCTGTGTGGAACGAAAATGCTCTTACCAACATGTTCGCACGCGGATATTGCAAACGTCGGCTTGTCTTGCGTTTGGTGCTAAGTGGACATGCCCTATGCTATCGCTGGATTGGATTGGAAAAACTTTAATAAAAGTCCTGCAGGACGCACGTCAGCGCGCAGTGGGCGTCTCCCACGCAGGGACCGACAGGGAATACCTGGCGGCCGCTGCGTGAGCCTGCTGGACGGCCCATTGCTGGTCTTGTAGGAGCGGGCTTCTTAGGGTCTTCTCCCACCTGTCGGAGGTAGAGTCGGGCGGAACGTTTCTGCACTCCCAGAGCACGTGTGCGAGTGTCGCCGTGACCCCGCACGAGGGGCACGCATCGTCTGGGTAGACGTCCGGGTAGATTATGTGTAAGGTGGCCGGGTTTGGATAGGTATCCGTCTGTAATAAGCGTAGCGTTAGCGCCTGCGGCCTGTTTAGTTTGGGGTGCGGGGGCGGAAAGAGACGTCGTCCCAAGTAAAAGTGTTTGGTTATTTCATTGTAGGTTATTGGGGCATCCCTGTTCGCCTCCAACTCATCGAGACGTAGTTGCCCGGGGATGACGGCGCGGTCGGTAAGCGCGCGCGCAGCGTCGTGGGCTGTCTCGTTGAGGTTGGGCGGGGCGCCCGGAATCCGACCCAAGTGGGCGCGAAACCAGATGATGGTGTGGTGTTTGAGGGTGCTTGGATCAGCGCCGCGGAGGATGCGTAACGCCTTGACGGAGACGACTCCTCTCTCGAACGCTTTGATGGCTGGCCTCGAGTCGCTGAATATTGTAGTTCGCTTATCGTCGAGCATTGCCAGGGCTATGGCCACTTGCTCCGCCACCTCGGCATCACGTGTGCGTACCGTGGCGGCATTTAAAGTTCGTTGCGAGGACGAGACCGCTATCGCTGGATTCCTTTCCGAAATTGCACCATTTAACCAATTGTTCATCGGTACATATGATGTAATGAAAAACGTGATCAGACATTAGCAGGTGATTTCCCATGTCTTCTAGCGAGAATTATATCTGGCCGAAGGGATTATCTTTTCATCTTTGCCAAAACGAACAGAACAGAAGTATTTGCCAAAACGTCTGGCAGATGTAGTACCGTAGTATTTCACCCCTCCTTGTGTTTGCTGAAACGAAGAAATCTTCCCACAGCACTCTTGCAATTTCATGAACATGAGAAATAATTCAGACTCTTACGATAATATTACTATGCAGATTAAAATAACGAACATTACATTCACATGGTGGGCCAGGAAATGTGACGATTGTCTCAGCCTTTCGTTAAAAAAATGGCTTATGCTGAAAAGGCTTTATTAATTAGAAATCGAAACTTCCAGGCACTGACGAATGCAATTTACGGCTAGTTTAAGCCTAGTAATTGAAGTCGTATGCCGGGCCGTCCAATGCAGCTATTTACAGGGGCTCTGGTACAGGTCTTATGCTGCCTAATTGTATCTTGACTGCTGCTGTTTGCCACGGTTGAAATCTACGCATGAATGAATACAAGAAGAAAATAGTCACTTCGTATGCTTCATTCACAAAATTTAACGCCTAAACTCAATAATTAGAAATGCTGCAAGGGGGTGCTCCGGAATACGTTTAACGGCTTGGTACGCGAGCCTTTGTGTGTTTTATCCTTCTTACTGACCATTATGGAAGCTGTGAAACTCCTGCAATTATCTACGGATGTCCTGGCTGCACATGAACAGCTGCAATAAAGAGTCGGAGTGTACTTCCGGCTTACGGCCATGTGTTCATCGAAGCGGTCACTGTTCGTCCCGATCGAAGCATACCTAATGGTGGTCCTACCATTGCTGCACGTAGTTTTCTCGAGCGCACGCGCTCGGATTTCTCGGAAACGAGACCAGCCATCCTCGGAAATGTAGAGAAAGAAATAGCCACAATGTGGCATGTGTTGTCAACTGAAAATCGCATGTTTTGTGGTGGCTATCGAAATATTATGATGCCCTATTTTGCGGGTCCTTGATTGTCCTTGTCCCTTTACTAGTGTCCCGTGTCCACTCTTGCGCTGGTTACATCAGCATGGAATAGCAACTAGCCCGGTCTCACAGCATGCTTTGGTTTTGTCTGATGGGCCAACCCCTGTGGAAAATATTCTGTCAACTCACAGCTCCAAATAAAAAAAGACGGCGCCACTCTTGCAAAAAAATTACAGATAGGATACAAAAGGTGCATAGCAAGCGGCCTTTACTTGCGCATGTACTTTGCGAATACACTGTGTCAGCTTCATTTTCTCAATCTTGTTTCAGAGTTCAGCAAGAGTTCTTCGCTAAATTTGGAGGAGGAGAAAGGGGAGAAGATCCCTGGATGACAGTCAGCAGTGTGGAAGGTGACAATGATGCACTACTTAGCCGATTGTGATTCGCGCATGTACTTGGATTGGTCTCGAATATATGTGCTCGAGAAAGCAAATAGTTCTGCACAGCAACCGGACAAATTAATACAGAGCGATCCTGGTCGTGTCAACGCTCAGTCTAGAAACAAAATGAAGTTGCACTGTAAATACCTCAATGGGCCTTTTATTTTTACTAACCTGGAGCGCCGCTCTATTCCCAGGTGCCGGCATTTGACGAGATGGTGTGCGTAACAGCAGGCGTCAATGTGAACCTGATGGCGTCGTACGAAGTTTTCTTTTTGTTTTCTTTTGCTTCAATTTATGACAACTTTTGCGGTTGGCGGTTGCGAGCTGCAAGTGCATGTCGTCAATAATATTTTAACGCGATACCATTTAAGGTTCCGTGTCGCCAAAAATCCGGCATTGGCGTCCCGCGCCTACCGTCCTCCGTTGTTTCGGGAAAAAGTCATTTTAAACCAAGGATGCCTAATTACACATACCGAGCCACGCAGGTCCTCCGTGTAGCACAAGCAAGTTACTGAAATAATTGAATTTCTCTAAGTAAGATACACCAGAAAAGTCGTAAAGTACGACTTACACACAATGAAGAGACACTGGGCGTCGGAATCTAATTTAAATATAAGAGAATACATATTGATGTTACGAGAAAACTCAAACACAAACCACTTTTCCAGCATTTATAGTATTCCTAGACCAGCCACGGTGTGTCGGAGATCATGACGCTGCGCGCCTGGTTCCTTACAACATCTCCAGATGACGCTCGCCTCCGCGGCATCGCGGCGCACGCAAGATGCCGCGTTTCTATAAGAAAGCTAGTCTTCGCGCATGGCGTTCGCCGCCAGCGTTTCCCGTAAAACATTATGGTTACATAGGCCGCAGTTGCCGAGAAGCGCGAGAAGCAGTCAGGGACCTTCGAATTCTATCACGTTCCACTCTTAAAGGCGAAGCTTAAGACTCCTCGAAATTTCGACACGTATTTTCCGAGCAGCTTTATGCATTCAGCGTACCACAAAAGAACAAATATTGTGCGTGAACGCACTGTGCATCTGAAAATAGCTTAACAAAGAAAACGTCGCTCTACGGGGCTTATATGCAAGGCGTGATAACATATGGAAGCAGTTCCATCGCAGTACCATTGTGCACTGCAGTGAAGCACAATGTATTGCTGCGATAAAGTGAAAATCAGAGACAGCAGATCTGATATGCAGTGGCACCAGGGAACGCCCTGGCCTCTGCAGCTCCAATCCATGGACCATGACTTAGATACTGCGTTATCCGCTTTAACACAATCTCACGTGCTTTCTTGATGCCGACGTAACCCGGCATTTTTTAAAGTCGTCATGCAAACCCATCTCACAATACATATACACACACACATATATATATATATATATATATATATATATATATATATATATATATATATATGAATTATGGGTTATTACGTGCCAAAACCAATTTCTGCTTATGAGGCACGCCGTAGTAGGGGACTCTGGAAATTTTGACCACCTGAGTTCTTTAACGTGCACCTAAATGTAAGTGCACCGGTGTTTTCTAATTTTGCTCCCATCGAAATGCGGCCGCCGTGGCCGGGATCCCATCCCGCGACCTCGTGCTCGCCAGCCCAACACCATAGCCACTAAGCAACAACGGCAGGTATAGAAATATATATATATATATATATATATATATATATATATATATATATATATATATATTATATATATATATATATATATATATATATATATATATATATATATATATATATTGTTACGAGAAGTAGTAACAACATGGATTTATGCACAAGAGATCGATGATGGCGGTAGGGCAGTCTGGTCTCCAAAGCTCTTCGTTCTTTTCGTCCTCTATTCTTCCTCTCGCGCAACGTGAAAGATGGCCACAGGAATCACGCAAATCAACCAGCCACAGACTGCTAATCGGTGATTCATTTGAATGATCTACCGTAAAGACAACAGCGAAAGTTCTGTACAGCGAAAACAGCTGCAAGGCATTCCTCTTCCGTAACTGTATAATTGCGTTCAGATTTACTCCAACAACGGCTTGCGTATTTGACCAGGTTATCTGCGCCACTGTGACACTGTACAAGGACCGCTTCTACTCCGATTCCACAAGCATCGGAATAGAACTTCAGTCGGGCAAGGTCGATGGAAGTGGCGCGAGAAGGGGGCTGACGTTACTGTGAACTTCATGGGAGAGAAAGATGCGTGAAACTGTGGTGCCCTATTGAAGGCCGCATTTTTTAGAAGAATACCTCTGAACGGGTAAACGATGTCGCGAAACCGGGGAACAAAACGACGAAAATACGAACATAAGCATATGAGTGAGCGAAAATCTCGTGCTTACTGCGGTGACTTGAAGGAGCTGACCGCTTCAATCTTATGAGGATCGGGTATTCCGCCATTGTTTCGACTAAGTGTCTCAGGACCAGTGTTTGGCGTTCACCAAACCGTCATTTTTTAGGAGTTAAGAACCAGTCCAGTTTTTGCGATGCAGTCGAGAACAAGGCTGAGGCTGTCGTTATGTTCTTTAAGCATACGGCCGAATATTACATCATCGAGATAACACATGCATATGTGGCACTTAGACCACATAGTACTGTGTCCGTAAATATTTTGAATGAAGCAAGAGCATTGCAAATGCCATAAGGCATAACATTAAATTCGTATGGGCCATCTAGAGCCAAGAAAGCGCTCTCTTCCTTGTCGTCAGATGTTATAGGTATCTCTCAATACCCCACTCACCAATCCTGTGTTGAGCAATAAGAAGCACCATCTAAACAATCAATGACGTCATCGATTCGCGGTAGCTATTAGGCAACCTTCTTTGTCACTGCGAAGAGACGTTTGTAATCCACGCAGAATCTCCTGGAGCCATCTTTTTTTGAACCAGGATTACTGGGGCGGTCCATGGGCTCGAGCACTCTTGAACGACGCCTTTGTTCATCGTCTCCTTGACCTCTTCTGCAATCACTTTGCGCGTGGAGGATTACACTTGTCGGGCATCTGGCGGGTGGGATGGGGCAAAATGGGTTCATTCACTGCAGATCAGTGATGGTGGTAGCGTAGTCCGACCTCCATAGCTCTTCGTTCTCTTCGTCCTCTCTTCTTCTTCACTGCCTTTCGTGTATTCGCTTTACCACTGTATATATATATATATATATATATATATATATATAGAAGAAAGGTAGAAGAAAGGTTTTTCCCTTAACGCAACTCCTATCTTGCTCAAGTTGTAGACGAAGATCGAATAGTCTGACTCGTGCAGTTGACTGAAAAGGCCTTTTTCGTTACTTTATTAGTTTTTCGACGAAATATTGCCTATATGTCTTCGTCTGCTCCTCTCGGAGGCATCCCCGAACAATTACTGGAACCGAAGCTTGAAGGTCATACTCTGTCGCATTGCAGACGGCGGGATTGATGTAGCATGAATGTTTTGGACTTTAATCAAAGCGAGGTGCGTAGAAAAAGGCAAACTTGCAGCTGCTTTTCGACAAACTAGATAACTAACTGAAGTCTTATACAGGATAATCCTGACATAAACTGCGACATGTTTTGAACGATATTAAGGAACAGATATCTCTGTTTCTCCTCTCATGTTTTCCTGCAAGGTCGCACATATGGTCCGTGTCGTTCAATATACGGCAGAGTGGAAAAACAAATCTACTATTTCAAACAAGCTTAAGATCCAATGAATAATTGATCGATGCATGTAAACGATCCATTTAAGCACATCTTCTGTAAATGTCACTTAAATGTTAAAACATTCTATGTTCCTGGTCAGTTTGTTAGTTATAATAGGCCACAGTGTAATCAAAGGGTCCAGGAACACAGAACTTTAATACCGCATAATTGAACTTTTCAAAAGATGTTCCAACAGAAATCAGTATCATATGCAAAGCAAATTCTAGTTCATAATTACCTTTCTTGGAAAACATCAATTGAATTAGTAAACTCATACACCCATTCAGTCAAGAAGCACCAATCAAGCGACCACTCAGAGAGGTCACCCCCCGTTTCGCGCACCTCATATGCCGCATTTCTGGCTATGTATTCTTAATTAAGGATTGCCGTGCTCTCATTTTCCCAATACGAAAAGACAAAAAAATCTGGAAACACTCAGAAGGTGAAAATAAAACTTCATTGCCAGCAATTGGAAACTCTGTGCGAACCTACGTCGCCGCACGGGACAGAAGGCGCACCTATAGCTGCTCGCCCCATTATAAGTTTTCGCGATGACAGACGCAGTGACGTAAGGCATCGTGTGCCTTGAATAGGTGAACGGAGCCGGACTACGGTGAGAACGAAAGAAGATTCGAGTTAGACTGACCACTGAACTCGCCTAACTTTATTTCCTAGCTTGCACAGCAACGGCCGAAACAATGCACAATGCCGCAGTCCGGTATACTTCTACTTGAATGTTTACTTTTGTGTCAACGACTGTTCATCGAAGGCACCGACACTGGTAAATCTATTTGAGAGGTTCCATACGTGGATGTGCCGAAATTTTTCAAAACCATAAAACCTCTGCACTATTTCATTCAACACTTTAGTGTCCTAAATTATTATTACGTGCAGTAAATGCCGCAAAACCTAGGCACTTTGTCTATGCTCTCATGGACTAAAGATCGCATGCAATGATGAAGCTGTTTACGGCTGGTGAAAACTGTAGCGATCGTCTCAGATATGGGTATGGATGTATAACACGTGAGTTTACAGATATTGTTCGCGAAATAAGCGCTGAAATAAATGTCGGCGATAAGCTGTGCTTTTTTTTATGAAAACCACGTTCGTTTCAAGCCCGCAACAGCTATATAGGCTAACTGTTCATGTCTGACACTCTAAAGCGTAGTATGTTCACTTGTTTCTGTGCAGCTGCAGTTGTTCATTTGTAATGTTGGTTGCCGTAACATATGCATAATCTATTTGTACTTAGGTGGAACTGGGCAGAACTACACGCTAAAGTTTGCGAGCGACACAGAGAAGTGCGGTGTTCTTACATTTAACCTCGGAGGTGAGTGCGCTGTATTGTACAAAAATGGGTGAAATTGTTCACGACATATCATAAGAATGGCGCCATTGATTATTCGTTGGGGCATCAGCTGTGGCTGAACATGTAGTCGTTGTCTCGGGGTCTCTTTCGTATATATTACAGCAGTTATGTCGTAGACACTTCTACTCTTGATTCTGCCGTTGGCATCGTTAGTTTCCTAATACTACATCGTGAAAGCAAAGGAAGATCTCAAATTTCGACCCCAACTTCTGTGAAAAATGTTATGGGTTGATATTATTGTATACAGGCTGTCCCATTAATCGTGCACAAAACATTAATGAAAGACGAATCAAGCTTTGCGAATAAAACAAAGTGAATAGTGTTAGGAGTACTGTTGAGAAACAGTCACTTGTTGTATAATTGACATGGAACTTGTTATATAAGTATTTACAGAACTGTCTAATTACTGCTGTAATTGGCGAGATTTCATTTATGGTGTTCCAAGAAAACTTGCAAGATACATAATTTAAAACTCTCCCGCGAAACAAACATTGCGCGTTGATCAATCGCAGATGCATTGCCTTAGCAAGATGTATTGAAAGCATACGTGAATATATTAGCAAACATGTGTGAAGACTCCGCAACTACTTTAATTAAGCGCAAGACAAACAGGAAAATAAGGATTAAGAAGGGCGTCAGGCAAGGATACACAATTTCTATAAAAATGTACTCATTGCATGCTTAAAAAATTATATTATAGGGTTTAACGTGCCAAAACCACTTTTTGATTATGAGGCAGGCCGCAGTGGAGGACTCCGGAAATTTCGACCACCTGGGGTTCTTTAAGGTGCACTTAAATCTAAGTAGACGGGTGTTTTCGCAACTCACCCCCATCTAAATGCGGCCGCCGCGGTCGGGATTCGATCGCGCGACCTCGTGCTCAGTAGCTCAACACCATAGCCACAGAGCAACCACGCGGGTGATTGCATGCTTAGAAGTATTGAAGTTGGCAGGGGTTAGAAGTAAAGATCAACAGGGAAAACATCACCTCAAAGCTGCGCTTACCAGGTGACATGGTCTTGTTCAGAAAAGTGGGGGCTGAATGAGAAGAACATTGAAGATTTGTGCCAAGAAAGTATAGCGGTAGGGACGATAATTATTATGATAATGTAAAGCTAATTTTCAATAGCTGGGCAAGAGAACAAGAGTTTGTCATTGGCAGTGAACCTCTCGAGTATGTCCAAGGGTGCGTTGATCAGGTCAATTATTCATAGAAGGTCCTGATCATGTGAAATAATTTTTTTTTGTATAAACTTGGCTTGGAGCGCATATGACATGCATTACGAAATAAATACCGGCTGTTTACCAACATTGTTGTAAAAAAGATACAATCAGTGCATTCTACCGGTATTAATCTATAAGGCTTATTCATAGAGGCTAACAAAGAAGCTTCAAAATAAGTGAAAGACCGCGCAACGATCCAAGGAACGAAAGGCGTTTAGCGTGACGTCAAGTGACAGGAAGATGGCGGTGTGGATGAGAGAGCGAGCGGGTGTAGTGGATGGATGGATAGATGGATGCGAAACTTTAATAAGGTGCTGAGGTACGCGACTCAGCGCGCTGCTGGCCGCTCCCACGTTGGGACAGTCAGGCCTTGCCCGACCGCCGCATCGTGGGCCCTCTGGACAGCCCATAGTTGCACCCCGGCATCAGGGCTCTTGATAGCGGAGAGCCACCTGTCTTCATTGATTTCTTCTGTGCCTCGTAACGAGGGGCAACGCCAGAGCATATGATCTAGGTTAGCGATGTCATTGCAATGCCTGCAAGAACTAGTGGCATAGGTGTCGGGATAAATTTTGTGGAATAAAGCCGGGCTTGGATATGAGCCTGTTTGCAGTAATCTGAGTGTCAATGCCTGCGCTCTATTTAACTTCTTGTGTGGAAGGGGAAACTCTCTCCTGCCGAGATAAAAGTGCTGCGCAATTTCGTTATATGTGGTCGCTTGATCTCTATTCTCCACCGCTGAGGGCTGGCGTTGGAGTTCTCCATGGTCGCGGAAAGTGAGACCTCGCGCCTTGGAGTAAGCCAGCTCGTTGAGGTTGGTGGGGCCTCCCGTGATGGATCCCATGTGAGCGGGGAACCACGCGAGAGTGTGGGTGGTGATGCTTTTGCCTTCGAGAATGCGACAGGCTTCCTTACGCATTGCGCCAACGCTGAAGGCGCGGATGGCTGCCCTGGAGTCGCTGAAGATATTGGCATGTCCGTCATCCAGGAGGGCCAAGGCAATGGCCACTTGCTCCGCCGCACGCGACGACTTGCTTCGTACCGAAGCCGCGTTAACGGTCGAACCCCTGTGGTTGATTGACACTACCGTGAAATTGTCGCTGTTGTGATACTGGGCCGCGTCAACGAAGCAGCTGCCGCCAGGGAGTTCTGTTGCGCGGCGTAGGAGCGCCACCGCTCTGGCCTTCCTTCTTTCTACGTTGCGCTGGGGATGCATATTGCGCGGGGCGGGCGATATGATGATGTTATCTTTCTGCTCTTTCGATAGGCCTTGGTAGGCGTCTTTGACAGTGGCCGGGGGGACACCCATCTCAGTTAGGAGTCGTCTGCCCGCCGTGGTGCCGGAGAGCCCGAGAATCTGTGCCCTTTCTTGTGCTTCTGCAGTCTCTTCCAGGGTATTATGAATACCCAACTGCAGGAGTCGGTAGGTGCGTGTGTAGTTTGGTAGTCCGAGCGCGCTCTTGATCCCCCTCCTTATCATGGCATTTAGTTTGTCTCGCTCGGCCCTCTTCCAGACGTGCATGGCCGCTACGTACGTAAAATGGCACAACAAGAAAGCGTGGACTAGCCTTAACAGATTCTCTTCGCTCAGGCCTCTCCTTCTGTTAGCTACCCGTCTGATTAGACCGATGACGCTATCCGTCTTCTTTGCTAATTTGTGAATGGTGATGCTATTTGTACCTGTCCCTTCGAGTGTCATTCCCAAGATTCGAATGGACGCGACTTTGGGAATGGGATCTCCGCAACTGGTGTAGAGATTAATGTCAATTTTATTGGGGGGTTTCCAATTCTGTGGCTTGCGGCCCTTTCTACTTGGGCTGTAGAGAAGGAGCTCCGATTTCTTTGGGGAGCACCGGAGTCCCGTGTTGGTTAAAAAGCGCTCTGTAGTGTCGACAGCTTCCTGGAGAGCGGCTTCTACTTGTCCGTCACTGCCACCCGCGCACCAGACAGTGATGTCATCCGCGTAGATCGTGTGACCGATGCCCTGGACCTTGCCTAGATACCTTGAGAGGTCAACCATTGCGATGTTGAAGAGGAGTGGTGAGATGACTGATCCCTGGGGGGTGCCTCTTCTACTCAGCTCCATTGTCTCCGATTCCAAATCTCCAGCCTTGAGGATGGCGCATCGTTTGCTCAAGAAAGACCTGACGAAGGCATGGAAGGACGAGCCCAGGTCGAGCTTGGAGATGGCGTCGAGGACGAACTCGTGACGGATTTTATCGAAGGCCTTCTCCAGGTCCAAACCAAGGATGGCTCTCGTGTCCCGAGTGCAGCGTTCCAGGATTTGGATCTTGATAAGCTTCATGGCGTCCTGAGTGGAGAAGCCTGGCCTGAAACCTATCATGTTGTGAGGGAAAAGGTCGTTGGTCTCGATATACTCGGCAATTCTGTTATGGATGGCGTGCTCGGCCACCTTCCCTACACATGACGTCAGTGAGATTGGGCGGAGGTTGTCCAGGCTCGGCGGTTTACCGGGCTTTGGGATTAGTATGACCTTCGCCAACTTCCATTCTTCAGGTACAATTCCCTGCTCCCAAATCCGATTTATCTCATCTGTAAGAAACTCGATCGATGCGTCCTCTAGGTTTCTGAGGGCCTTGTTGTTAATGTGATCCGGGCCGGGTGCTGACCTACCATTGAGGTCATGTAGGGCGCGGCGGATTTCACTGATTTTGGAATGCTCGTCCAGCGCGGAGTTCGGCTTCCCTTCGTATACTGGGTATTCCGCCTCATCGGCCACAGTTTTGAGCGGCAGGTACTTCTTAGCCAACATCTCCAGCATGTCCTTATCCGAAGACGACTTCTTGGTTTCGTGGAGCGCTTTAGCTAGGACACTTCTCTGGTTTGACTTGGTGCCGGAGTCGTCGAGCAAGTGTTGTAGAAAATTCCACTTCCCTCCCGTGCGCATCTGCCCATCGATTGAATTGCAAATTTCGTCCCATTGCAGCCTAGACAGGGCTTGGCAGTGCTCGTCGATCTGCTTGTTGATCTCGGCTATCTTTTTTCTGAGCTTGCGATTCAAGCGTTGGCTTTTCCACCTCTCGAGAAGTGATTGCTTAGCCTCGAGAAGGTGCGCTAGCCTGCTATCCATTTTGTCTGTCTGTAGATCCGTCTCTATGGTTTTGGTGGTGGAGCAGATACCTTGCAGAATTAGTGCGCACCACTGGACAAGACTCTCCGGCTTTTCTCCACGGGAGGCGCGGGCCTTGCGAACCTCACGGAATTTGACCCAGTCAGGCACCGAGAACGCCTTCTTTCTTTTCTGCTTCACTTGTAAGCTGGTGACCGTGATGTAGTGATCACTACCGAGGTCTATGAGCAGATTCGACCACATGGCTGAGCCAGCGTTTTTAACAAAGGCGAGATCCCGGGCAGAGTCCCTGGTCGAGGAGGTGCCTCGTCTGGTGGGAAAGGCTGGGTCCGTCAATAGAGAGAGTCCCGCATCTCCCGCCTCCTGCCACAGGCTTCTGCCCTTGACCGTGTCGTGCGTGTTGTTCCACGCGTGAAAGGGGGCGTTGAAATCGCCGGCCACAACCAGGGGAGAGTTTGCGGCGAGTTTCGTTGCCCTAGTGATGATGGTTTTGAAACGTTGTCTGTGATAGCTGGGGCTGCTATAGACGTTAAGTATAAAAATGCTAAAAGTATTGGATTGGCTTGGGATGACTTCTACTAGGGAGGTCTCCGTCTTGCTAGGCCGGACCCCTAGATCGTGTGCGACGAAAGTGAACTTGTTGCTGACTAATGTGCAGATTCCTCTGACATCCCCACGGAGAGTAAGAGCTTTGTATCCCTGTAGTGAAACCTGATCAATCATCGTTTCTCGCAATAATATAACATGTGGCTTTTCTTTGTGAGTGCGAACAAACTGCTGCAGGGTGCATATTTTATGGCGCAGCCCCCTGCAGTTCCACTGCCAAATCCTAAATTGGGTGTGTGGCGCCATCCTTGCTGTATAGAGCGCCTTCCGGCGTTGCTACTAGGGCCTCGAGGGAGGTGGTTCTATTATTCGGTCCGGGAATGTGCAGTGGTGGCGGCGCAGGTACCAACGCGCCATCCGTGAAGTAAACTGGACGTACGTGGGTTGACGTCCTGATGTCCATTTGCTGCACCTTGGACTCTATCTCTGGCATTCTGTTTTCTAAGCATTGAATTTTGACATTTTGCGCGTCTAACTTCTAATCCAGGACCAAGAGTCGCTGATCCACTGCAGATAGTCGTTCGGTAATCTTCTTGATCTCGTAGCAGATTGAATTCAACATTTCTCTGACTTCGGACTTGGCTTTAGCCGGTACATTTTCGGGCATGCTGGGAACGGCCTTTCTTTTGGCTGGGTTGCCCGAGTGGCTCGCATCCACGACCATGGGAACGTCTGCGGTTTGGGGAGAGGGTGTCCCCGAAGGGGATGAACTAGGGACTGGAACGGCGTGAGGTCCCCGAGGGGTTTGAGGAGAGGGAGTCGCCGAAGGGATTCCTGAGGGGGTTGAACTAGGGACTGGGACGTGGTGAGGTTGATTAGCCTTTCTGAGCTCTGCTATTTCGGCTCGCATTAACTCGATTATGCTGCGCATCTCGGCATTTTAACGCGATAGCGTTAAGGAGCTCGTGTCGCAGAAAAGCCGGTGTCGTCGGCGTCGGTGTCGGCGTTTGCGGCGTTGACAGTGAGCGATAAATCACGGCAGGCGCTTCATAAATAAAAAGCAACTTCTAAGATTGGCCCGGTGGGAATCGAACCAGGGTCTCCGGAGTGTGAGACGGAGACGCTACCACTCAGCCACGAGTTCGATGCTTCCAAGCGGTGCAAACGCGCCTCTAGTGAATGCGGTGTTGCCTTCGAAACGAGCCGTGGAAAGTTATACTGCGGTGTATATCGGTAATTATGAACATGTAACGTACAGAAGTCACAATTACACGAGTTGTGAAGTGCGTTTCCGCTGCATTTCTTCTGCGCTTTCCGCACACGCAGAGCCATCTTGCGGCAAACACAGAAGACCCCCTCCTCTCAATGTACGGCGCTGCCCCGACAGGAGGCGCGCCGCGCGCGCATTGGGACCGCTGCCAGGCGCGTCGCGGGACTCCCTCTCCCCTGACGACGCTTCGCCGTGCTCCCGGTTTAGATTACTATCTATCTCTCTGCCCGTGCCGATTACGACGTTTGGCTGGCGTAGATCGTTTCCCCTCCGAGACACCGAGTTCTTTGGTTCGTTCCGTTCGCTCAGGCGCACGTTTCGTTGCCCCGCCGAACGCTGCGTTGCTCGACGCTCACCGCGTGATAGGTGGGCGCTAAGTCCGATGCGGGGCGCATCGTAAGTGATCGCTGTGCCGTAGCGCATTGTCTTATACCCCTTGGCGGGTCGACGGGAACGCTGTCGCGTCCCACTCTTGAAGGCGAAGCTTAAGCGTCCTCCAAATTTTTTCTTTTCTAAGCTGAGCTATTTCCGACAAACCATGCTCTGGCGCCACACCCCCAGTTACCTTTACGGCAGTTTACGGCAAGGTGTAGTGAAAATTCCAATTGACATTCGGAGGAAATAAATGGAGCTAGGCAGAGCATCTAAAGCATAGAGCAGTTGATCAGTTGTGTATTAGATTGGCATAAGTGCCAATGAAATACGCAGTCGAGGTTGGTAGGAATTTAGGTGAGCGGCTAAAATGAGAAAATTTGCAGGCATAATATGGAACCAGCTAGCCCAAGACACGTGTAATTGGAGATCACTGCCAGAGGCCTTTTCTCGGCAGTATACATAAAAATAGACGATGATGATTAGTGGTGAAAAAAGAAATCCTGCGAAACATGAAAGGCACCACGTCACTACGTGCCCGCATTCGCAGGATAGCATCACCATCAAACAGTCCGGGTGAGGAAGTCAGCGATTTATTAGTTGTAATACTGGGCTGATCAAAAACGATAAAAACACTCATGTTTTCCCCCGAGCCACCCACAGCTCATGCTTATTATTTCGCGCCAACGACTAAGAAAGTTGTTGCCCATAATGGCGAGTATGGAGATGAATAGCTTGCTTTCCCAATGAGGTGGTTTGATGGCGCCGCTATCTCGTGCGTGGGGGGCGTAGTCAGATTGTATTTTGCTATATTTCGCGAGAGTTTTATCTTCGCTAAAAGAAGGAGAACGTGCGATTTGTAGCCTGATGGAAGCACCATTCTGACATCCTTTACAATAATGAAAACGCTCAAATCGACATGTCTATTACTGCAACAACAAATAAAATGTTTCTTAATCCTATTGTTCAAATATTGGCTGTCAGAAATGAAAAACTATAGTCAGTTTGTTAACTTTTGCACAATAAAAATTTTTGTTTAGTCATAAATAATTCCGGCTTCATTTAAGGCTTCGTACAGGCCAGTTTGGACGCCTTGTATACAGACTCTAGTAATGTTAGACAATTTTTACGTATGCTTACCATACAATTCGGTTACGCCGTATTTAAAAGTCTGCTGGTATCCCTACCGAATTGAAGACCTTTCCGAAATCTACCAAAGATAATGATAATTGACAAATATTTTTTATTCACAGGACATTCCTTTTGTTCTGTGTTCGTTGTTCGCGCTTTGAAAAATATTTGTAAATTACGCACCAACTAGGCCCAAAGTTCTTCTAAGCAATAAAGTTAAGCTGGTAATATACTCAATTACCTATCCCTCGGGTATGGTTCATTCAGGAATATTTTTTCGAACGGCCTTCATAATATAGCTTCGTTTATAGCATTAAAGTGTCGCCCAGAATCTATCGAAAATTATCTCAATTGATTCTCAGCTTGTAGCGATGGCAAAGAATTGTACTTCCAATAACGCCATTTAGGGATTTAGCGCATTAATGGCCGATCTTGTTTCCCTGAAGACGAAGAACACACAAGACTCAACAATACAAGCGAGCACAGTCATCGCTCGTCGAAATCGAATCTACAGGTCAATATCAATCGGTGCTGCTCATGTGCGTTCAAAAGTATACGCGTCCATTCACTCTCTCGCACGGAATCTAACTCGACAAAGAATCGTTTGCTCTTAAATAAGCGATAACATTAGAGAAAGTTAGCATAGAGAAAGGCGCATCTCGCGTCGAGCGACGACTTTCTAACGCGTGTTAGCTGATAAAAACAGCCGTCGGGAAACAAGGAAAATATGCACGTGTCATCACTACCGTCTTACTGCCAAATGTCTCGCTCGTACCACCAGAACGTGAAACAAAAAGGGCACACAATAAAGGAACCTAACAAAGCAAGTAACAATTTAAATTTTCACATTTGGTTGTTTATAGCGCACATGAAACCTTTTAAGCTTCTCAACACGAACCACTGCAGGCAGTGCGTAGCATCGCTGTGATTGCATAATAATATCTGGAATCACCTGATACTCCAGTGCACCAATACGCCAGGGTATCTTGCGCTTCACTAAATAGCATCGCAAAACTTTTTTGCACAGTCCCCGTCGACGTATCGGCAACCAAAATCAAACACAGGCGCCGGGATGGTACACCACATAGCCTAGGCGAAGGTTATAATATATAACGTCGAGATTAGGTGTTTTGCTGCTTCTCGGTGCGCAGACAGGTGAGATAGCTTGTTCGGCACGCTGGAGGTAGGCTGCGACGTCGAAGCTGTCTTCATCGCCGACGTGCGGCAGCATGACGCCAAGCGTTGCGCCTAGCTTCCTTCATTAAACCCACTTGAAGGGTGTCGTTTGTGTTCTTTTTAGCACTGTCACATTGTAAGCGAAGATGATGTGGAATAACAACATCGCAGGTATGGCGCGTGCCCAACCGCTCCTCTTTTTTGACTACATACCCGCAGAAAGTTTTCTGCGAGCTATAACGGCTGAAGCAAATGGACGCATCGTCACGCTCCACTCCATCAGCTTGGGAGCGAAGCCCGGACACTCTTCTGCCTTTTGCTGCTAGCGCGAGGAGTGCGAGCATGCACACTAGCGTACATGATGAACAACTGTCAGGAATTGCTGTACTGAGCGGAACAAACGGTTATCTCGCATTTTCACTGGTTGCTGAGAGTAGAAAACGAGGGTAATTTAAAGAGGTTTTGCGTCCTGAAGGCGAGGATACCGTCTATAGGCTAGGCAACTACGGCTAGGCAGCGCTGGTGTGCCTGTGTAAACAGCGCCTGTTTCAGCGAGAGCAGGGGAAAAGTGAACATGTCCGCAATGAGACTACTAAAAGCCGATTGGAAGATTGGCGCAAAAAAAGCAGGGAAACGACAAAAAACGGGGACGTGCCAAATTCACAATTCGCAATAGGGGGTCAGAAAATGTGGTTGTGGGTGTTCATAGTGGCTTTCTCTTTTTTAGTTTTTGTAACTTGGGTAGGGCATTAGGCTGTATAATAGCAAGGGCCGTGGTGGCGCAACTCACCTGCCGGTTCTGAAGGGGACGCTCATAACATCCATCCAGCCATCCAACCAGAATTGCTTTCTTTATTTGAAAACATCGCCTTGGTGGTCGCTGCGGAGTACCGACTGTAGTTTCTGTGCAGTACAGCTGCATGCTCTTTCTTTCTCTCGTTGCTCGTGACGCACGCTCTGTGTTTCGAGCGGTACTACGAGAACTGCTTTGGAAACAGCAATGTGCAGACCTGGGTGCCGTTTTTTAGAAACAGTTTCACGCAGCATACTTTTCTTGCGGTGGGAAGTTTACGAAATACAAACGTCTGCTGTGCCTATGATGTAAAATATCCAATTAAATACGAACCTAAGACGTGATTAAAGAATGTTCCCCTAATCAGCGACTAGGTATCTTTCAATTGCGAAATTGAGGTAAACGTCACTTCAATCGACAAAGGCTAATGTGCTCAGAAATATGCTAAACTGAAAACCAGTACGCTTTTTATGATACTCATAAGCTTCGTGTTCTGGTAAATGTATTTCAATTTATTTGGCACATTCTTTTTTTGTGCAAGCTACGCTAAGAAACAAAGACATGATGTATTGTGAGACCAATTTCAAAAGCTATATACAAGGTACTCAAATCATCTATATAGTATTGCGATTGAATAAGGCAACTGTTTCATTAAAATTTCCGTCGTGCAACTTTCACGTGAATGCGTGTGTTAAAAAATCCCAACGTCAGATGGCTTGCATTCGCTCCCGACCTTGACTTCATTGTATGCTTCGAAAACTCTTCATATGAGAACGGCAGATGTCAAAACAAGTTTAACAGGCTGTTAAGGTATATCTATATTTTACGTTGGTTACATTTAATTATTTCAGATGCTAAAGAAAAAGACGTGGGACTACAGACAAAACTAAGTGTTTATAGATAAGCAGCGCACAACTGGCAATTGTATTTGCTGCCATTGATGTCGTACTACAACTGCCGCCTTACAAGCCGCCGATACAGATCTCGACACTTCATACTTGCCCTGTTCAGTGCGGCCAATACACACTGTCGAAATGACCGAATTTTGAAGTGAGCGCATTGTCTCCGAAACCATGACAATCTTTCTAGTCAGCTGGACTTCCAGCATGCTTCATCCGGAAAAGGCCCAGCATTTAGTGAACGTGCCCCTATATGCTCACAAATCTTTATTGCTGTTTGTAATCTTTATTGATGTTATTGCTTTATAACGGTCCTGGAGTACACCTCCGGACCGCTAGATTAACGACACGACTCGAATGAAAGGAAAGCAAGCAAAAGTAAAAACGTGCAATTTCACTCCTCCTACAGAATGGTCTCTGTCTATTCTATGAATTTCGCTGAGATGACCAGAATTTAACAGGCAGGTCACGCTGCTTCGTCTGATCACGGATGTTATGGCTCTAAACTACGCAATAATGTTTTGTACCAGGCTGGTCGGATGACGAAGGCATGCGTGCCGCCATTTAAACCTTAGCACCAGTAGCAAACGCTGTAAGGCAAAAGGCTGCGCAGTGGCTCTTGCGGGCGACCCTCGACGTTGGAATGCGCCCGCTAGGAGAGAAAATGGCGCTGATGTCATGGGTTGTAACCTGAGGCTGCATCATATATTGTAAATCTGTATATTTACAAACACATGCTGCCTTTCTTCAAAAATTTTGGTATCCGTTCAATTAGGAACCTACTTTGTCTAGGGCTGTTAAGCATAGATGATTTCTGCTCAGGTTTGGCTTCCTAGTTTCAACATGCGGCCTATGCGAATGAGTACATCGATCACTTATTGAACATTTCTTCATCAAGTATTTGGACTTGGCAATTTGTGGAGCAGGCAATTCTTACTTTTTCCTGAAATCTACCTGGATTGGTTGAAATGCGCTGTTCTGCAGAAGCCAGTTCTTTAAAATCAGTTGAAACAACATATAATAATGCAGCTGGTACACTTAACCAGTTCCACCATGCTTCAGGTGAAAAGTACTGTCAGAAGAGCTTTCCTGATCTTGTTGCAGTTAGCTTTCTTTTCTATAGTAAATTAACCTAACCTGTATGAAGAACACTAAAGGTTCGTTAGTAGGTTGTCGTGTGTGCTGGTCATGCCAATGGAACTAATAGCCTACGATAGCTCATTCCCGCACGCATTTTTTACATACGAATTGTTTCTTCTTTTACTACCTTGAAGAAATATTTTTAGCTGACCGGTCCATATATAGCACTTCCTTCTGCAGAGGCAGTTTACCTAAAGTACATTACCTGAACAGACGCGCGCTACTTTCAGGAAAACTCGGAATTTCCTTTGGACCGATTGCAATATAGTTACCTTTTCATTGATTTAGAATGCATGTTCCAAAAGCCGAATTGAATCTGAGGAGCAGTGAAGCCATGTCCGCTTGGTAGAGACTCTAGCACTAGGGCTACTTTAGAGATGTGCGATCTCCCTGAAGCTTTGCAAAAAAGCATTGGCATTCTTGCAATCTCCTCGGTCTGTTTTACGGACGTTTATGTAAAACTATTAATTAAAAGACAAGTTCGAGCTCTTCCTGTGGATGAGCTGAGTTAATCCGCACGGAATTTACAACAAAGGCATCGGTGACAATCGGAATGTCATGCGATTGGTCATTGCAGCGTGAACGTGAAGTTAGAGTCAACCAACAAAGTTATGTGCGAGACTCAGTCTGTCGTTTCGTATTTTATCCTCTCAAGCGTTTCCGACCCAGCTCCTACGACGCAGTCCATCCCTGGCAAAGCCCTTCTAGGGAAGAGAGCGCTACACTTCATTATCACTCTTATGCGGCATCACGTACTCCATGTGACATTGGAATTAATCATATGAAACAGAGGAAACAGGTGGGTTCGTTTTTAGAGGACAACATTTATGATCACCACATCCTTAGGTTACCCTACGAACACTTCACACCTTTAGAGGCACACTCTTTGTTGTTTAAGCACCTAGACACTACTTATCAAGATTACATGCACGGTGTAAATGTACAGGTTGGTCAGGCTGGTTTGAAGTGACAGCGCTGCTTCGTTTTGGATCCCTTCGCTTGAGGCAATGTGTCAGGCCTCTTAGACTACCCAGCGGTGTTCACATATCACAAATATTTCGGCTATAGCAGTTGCGCTGCGCTCACTGAAACAGCCCCTGCTACACTTCTGCAGTTTCGAAGCTGCACTTCGAAACTCCCTGTTGTGATCATCCTGAGAAATTTTGTCGCAAGTGGCTGCCGTTAATCACGCATTTCTTAAGCAAAGTTTACAATTTGGTCTGCCATTCGATCCCTTCCCTTGTTGGTAGTTGTGAGAAGGAAAAAGTGCGTGGTATGGGAAAGAAGTGCTCTGAAGGTCAACAACAGTAACAGCACCCATCAGCGACTAGATTTAAAAGGATGCAGCGTGGCCATTTTCGGTCGCCTTTAATCCTACCTCACAAGTCCTGTGTTGTGAAAGGCCTTAAATGATTTGAAGGTGTGCTATTTAATAGAAAAAGGAAGCGATCAACCTGCAATCAAGAATTGGTTTTCAAACATTTGCTAGCTACCTATTCATTTTGCAGAGAATGTCAATAAATTTTAGACAAGGAAAAACATTATGACCGACTGGGGTTCCAATGCTGCAATGAAGCCGGTAATTAACAACCTCCAATCAACACATTTTGTCTGAAGCGTTCATGCAGCATATAATGTTCCCGAAAAGACTGAAGAAAGCTCGTAAGGAAGTCTTATGGACCTCTAATAGCATATCTACGCGACACCAAACTTGTCCACAATAGCAAATTATTCCTGACCTGGGACGAGATGCACAGGTGGGACAAAAGCCGGCCTAGACTGCCGGGCAACACCCGCCTGTAGCAAACACCTTAACCAACGTAGCAAACACCTTAACCAACAATCCAAACAAGAACAAACTAGTCTCAGTTAAAACGTTAATGTATTTCATAAAACAGTTTGAAGACGAATATATTGGAAGATGTGCTAGTTTGTTTCTGCTAAGCAAACCACTGCTCGTAGCGATGCTACGGACCAATGCCGTTTCTCAACAGCTTTTGAAGCAGCAAAAATTGCGTTTTTCAGCAGTACATTGCACATTCGGAAGAGATTTATGGAAGTGATGGCAAACTATTATACGTGGCTTTTACAATGGGCAAATCAAATAAGAGCAATTCCTGGTCACTGGCTAATAAACTGAATGCGAACACGACAAATGACCTCCCCCTCAGCCCACCTTCATCGCAGTCCATACTGCGGACTTAAAGTGCTTTATAAGCAATTTATTAGTTCTAAAAGCACTGCGGTACTTTTCTGTGCTCCATGAAGATATCGGAAGCGTTTTGAGAGCCTTCAAGGTGATCTAGCCACTACAAATGCATTCTTTAAGACTTACTACTTTGTGAAAGAACGGTACGTCAGCGTTATGAAAAATTTACTTATTTTTTCCTGTGTTGATACTGCACTGATATACTGTGTACATGAAATACCGCGATGGTCGACACTGCCGGGTAATTCGCTTTCGCTCTTCGTGCATTTCGATGTGCGTCGCTGCTGTCCTGAAGTGCAGATATATACGTGCGAACTTTGACTGTGTAACGCTGTCTGATTCATTATGCTGAGCGAATTCAGTTCGGTAACTTATGTCTACGCGCGAACTGTCGCTGTTCCTTCCAGCAAGCACAAACGCTAATTTAGCGAGAGCGTTTGTCGTAATGGCAAGCATGGCTTCCACGAACTCAATCTTGGCTTCGACCAGCAATTCTAGCCAATGATCTCACGGCGTGTCATCAAAACGTTGTACTCATATGGGTATATTGGAGGCTATCTTGCCGAGGAGACCTGCTGCTTGCCACTGCGTCAGCTGGCAGTGAATTTTTATCACGGCCGTATGATGGAGCAAGGCCTAATCAGCGGCGCTTCGTCATTATCCAGAGGCGAATGTTCCTCGTTGGTGTCGAGTCCACCAAAATCTTAGAACAGGCCGTGGAACATTCTTACCTCGTTAAGTTGCCACTTCAACAAAAAAGGGGGATCCTTTTTTTTGTATGGGAACCGCGAGCGACTGCGTCGGCTCTGCACATACCATTCCCCTCTCCCCCTCCTCTCCTCCATTCTATCTATCTTCCCTCTGGACTAGCACGTTGGTAGAACGGTATATAAGCGCTTGCTGGGAGTCTCGGATTATTACAGCTGTGAAGAGGCTAATGTCGCGACGACCCGGGATACCCACAGGCCATTGTGCACATTCGATGCGGTTGCAGTCCACACGAGTTCCTGGCATATCTCTCTTCTCTGTCACGCTCCTGCCACGTATGTGCACGCTCTGAACCACCCACCGACGCGGTGACCCACCCACCGTTCAAAGAGCAGCAGTCACAACAGCAGCAGCAGCAGCAGTGGAAAAGTCAAGTAAGGGGCAGAAAACGGCTAAAATTCGTATATCAATAGCACATATTTTAAGGAGTAGTAGAGCGCTTAAGGGTAGAAAATGTGTGGTAGCGCCGTATGTGGCTTTCAGTACAAAGCGCCTTCCACACTTTGGTTTCTAGAACAATTATACTTTACATGTTGTTTGCCTTCTTGCAAACAGAGAGGGGGTGTAGTATATTTAGCATTTTGCGTAACTCCTTTAGCATATTTTGCAAGTTTGGTAGGAGTGGGCGTGATTTCTTTTTGCTAATGAGCGTCATTTTTCATTTTCAGGCTTGTACTTGTGCAAAATGTATGTGTGGGACCAAACTGTCGATACAACATTGACTGAATGCGAAAAGAACTATAATGCATTATGTAAGGAGTCGCATACGGTTTATTCAAGCGACTGCAAAGCAAAGTCTGTCCAAAATAATTAACAACGTTGTCGTGTTATACCGCTGGTGTCAATGTTATCCACTTGCACCATTTTTTTTTTCATTTCTACAGTTGGGACATTACACCGGCAATGTCCTAGAATAGTTTCGTAGCCATGTAAAACAGCAGAATAAATGTTTGTTCGGATGATGTTCGCTCCATGAAGCAGCTGAAGTTATTTAGGAACTCATTTACCTAAGTTCAAGTCAATAAAATTTTATTTACCAAGCTGTCACTGTAATTGCTGTAAATAACATGTTGCTATTGCTGGACAGAAACCAGTTCATGTGAAAACGATGGTCGACTAAGAAGTCAGAAACTACTACCTGCGTTGTCTGGATATAGGTTCCCAAAACATGCCACAAAATACATTGTTTCTGTTCATATTTTGTACAATTGTGCTGGGCGAAGGTTCTCAGGGGAAAATAGGTGACAAGTTCGAAGATTGTCATCGTGAAACTGCAGTTGACTCTATGTTGACTGTTAAATAGACTTGTTTTGAAAGATGACCAGTCCTATTCCGATATTGCAAGTTATTTGTTATATAGCCACTTGTGGTGTTGCACATTTCAGTTAAATAAGTAAGAAGCGACTACCACAGAAAACAATGATCATAGCAGTAAATGTTCTGCTGTCAATAAATGTTTAATCCCATAGCAACTTAACGGCTATGGTTTATTCATTTATTCTCCTTTATTTAATTATTGCCTAAAATTTGAGCTGAGGATCATCGGATAGTAGTTTAAAGAAATAGCTGCTGTTCTTCTGATCTTTCTATTCCATGACAGTTTTCACTAAGCCAGCTGCACAAGTTTTGCGATCTTGTCAAATGGCCACAACCACTTCTTTTATCGGCACACTGAACGCCCTGGCACTACACATCAGAAATCTTTTTCCCTCTCCATTCGCCCTTTGAAATGCACACTTCAAGGCATACCTGTATGATTGGCTATCTACAGCAACTCCCTTAATTTTTCCGGGAGAGAACGGCTCCTAGTGCTCCCCCAGCCTTGTCTTGGGGCATTTTGACTGTTCTCAGCGCTGTTCACGCAATTCAGCCAATGGCGCTTATAATCGAATCGGGTGTGGGAAGAGCCACACGGTCACTCGGTAAATGAACGACGGCCGCTGGCTTCATCAATTCAAGAACTGCGATAAATTGTTTGGCAATGAGCGACACAATAGAAATCAGACGCAACTGCTAGTTAATGAGAGATTTCTGAATAACGCGGCCTGTTTCTAGAAGCAGAAACGTGGCGATGCATGTGTAGCGTTGTGGCGTCATTGAAAAAAAATGGTAAACATTTCGATTTAATAAACTGTTCTTACCCACGTGCCTTTCGCAAGCTGAGCAATGTCGCGTCGAGTGGGCTGCCGCCTCCTATAGCAATTTCTGGGAATCAAGGAGCTGCAGCTCTTGTGCTACCAGTGTTCGCTCACGTGACTGCATCATATGCAGGAAGGTGCTTGAACGAATAAAAATAAAGGAATAGCTAGGTTATTCTTGTACCTCATGAACTAGGTGTTATTGTTACCTTCTACATTTGCTTTAATAATGTTCATCCAAGGCTACCACCACCGGACGTCTTCATGCTTCTGTGATCTCTCTTTCAGTGAAAGGCAGGTTCCGTGCAGATTTTCATTTTCTTGTTAAGTTTCCGACCTCGCTACAGAAGACGGCGTGAGTTCCTTTTAGCATCCGCTATGAAACATATTCTATAGAGTGAAGTTTGGCTGTCTTCATTGAGCAGTTTCGTCTGATGGGCGCGATAATTAAATTTAGCAGCTGAATTTTTCTCTATATGCTTATCAACGTCGCAAGACTCACATGCGCACTCTTCTTTGGCAAGTGTACATAATTTGGAACTGGTCTCGTGTGTTACTGCTGCTGAGTTTGTTTACGTAGAAGTGAAAGGTCAGGTATGAAAAATTACTCGGTGGTGTTGGGAAACCTGCGGTTTATTTTTAGAAGTCGCTTCCGGTACACACCGAGAGAGCGCCACGTTTGGTAGCAGAGTCTTTCGTTTCATTCATACTCTCTAGTCAGTTTCTGCAAAGTTGAATGTGTGGGCGATGGTCCTAGAGCAAGGCTGGCACTGGCTGTGCTTATTTTCCCTTCACCAGAAATGTTTCCTTGACACGCACCCCGATGGATTGCTTCCAGCGGCAGATTGTGAAAGGAAATTTCCGAGTTTCCTAAAGTAGGCTCGTAGAACTGCACGCACCAACTGTATGTATGCCACGAACATATCTAAGCCGTCTAGACTATTGTGGGTCGTAGGACTTGCACTTTCGAGACACCTTTCGGAGAAGCAGAGGATATGTCTGGTCGCACTTCTGCAGGCATTATCGATCAGCAGATGCATGTCTGCTAATCAAAGAGACGTGCACAAGATAAGCCACTCGACGCATCTTCTAATGCACCATTTGTTTTCCTGACACACTGGGTGCCTCGAAGGAGCGATAGGAAGGGCGAAAAGAGCCGCAAAACATTTCCTTCGCACTTCCGCTTGATGTTCCCGCACAAGCAAAAACAGTGCAAACAGGATGATGACCATGATATATCGACATCCGCTCCAAAACAAGGCGGCGGCAACTGCTCACCTAGCCTGCTTGATCAATTCAACTACTTTACAGTTATGCATCAGCCTAGCATTCTGCCCCTGTGACCTATTTTATTATTTTCTCTTTCTTAAAACCTCTATACCTGCCTGGTATAGCTACCTGCGCCCGTAACAGATACGGTCCTATGAATACGTTCCCTGCTTTCTTCCGCCAATACTCTGAAAGTCGTTTCCTTATCTCCACTGGACTCTGGTTAATATTTTGATCTGCTTTGTGTACCAGCGCATCTTGAGGGTGGATGTTTCCTACGGGTCTCGCTGGGGGAACGCGCCTTGGAATAGGATGTGCTAAAATGTCTCCAGATTTTTTGAAACCGTAGTGAAATAACCGGGTATAAAACTGCGGCGGCAACTGTCAACTGTGGCGTCTAGCCTATCCGCATTATGATCTGTGCGATGTCGCAGACCACTTTATAGAGCGACTGATCCAGCAGCCGTGCCTTGATCCCCACAGGTTGCAGTCGGTAGAGTCAATGTAAATGTACAAAGAAGTACAAATACATATCTCTACAATTAAGCAAAGATAAATTTCTGTACGTCTCTGGAGTGCGCGAAATATACTACCACTATTTTATTGGAGTGCTGTTCACCGCAAGTTTCCTCAATTGCGTATCGCATAAATATACCTTAATTCTTCGTAAAAGGCACTGCATATATACAGCAGTACTATGTCGCTGAACACTAGGTAATCAGAGAGCAATAAGCACCGCAAGTTTGTGGGAGCGAAACACAATCCGGTACTGAGACCCGTTTCTAATCTGCAATTGTTATTTTCGCTTGTTTCGCGCAAAGTAACAAAAAATCTTCCTGGCCATTCATCCGTCGATTTCTTCCACTACTGTTCGATGCAACATCTGAGGAGTGTTTTAAAATGAAATAGTCTAAAATGCCCCCAACATGTCCGTTCACCATCCTCCTAATTTTACAAGCGCCTACGCCATCAGTGTTTTCAAAAGTGTTTGAATTTTTAGAATAATAACAGTGGCTATTCGTTCCTGCTTTTCGTCTAACACCTTGCTGGTTTCCATACTGACGAAACTAACGCTAAAAAAGAGCGGGGTCCATAAATCATTCGGTTTTGGCATACCGAGCACTTAGCGTAAACACAATGTGCTGACTACGGAGATGTTGTCCAAACTACTCCTAATAAATCGAAAGCAAGCACAGATGTTGCCAAAGCATTAGAAATACAACTAGCGGCATGTCCTCTCACTGCATCCACAATATCCACAGTATCCACACAGTATAGTCTCTCTAATTTTTAGCCTTACGGATCCAGGGCTTACTGAGTTTCGGTAACAAAGCTTAATATTTGTAAAAGACGCTGCTGCCTCAATAAAGACACATGACATTGAGGGCCACCATGGTTCTAGGTATAAAAATAATTTCGCGTATGATGCAATGTGCATGTATGTTCAAGTGCGCCTTCGAAGGGCCTGCTAAGCAATACAATTCATAATCGTTGTGATTACTGAAGCACTTTTCTGCGGTATCCAATCGTGTGAAGAACGACGGTTGGCCAGCCATCGGTCAAGGAACATCTGTCTTCCACCCATCCCAAGCCGACGTCATTATTGTCTGGCCGAACAATGGATACCTAGCGAGGTGTTTTTTTGTGTCATTCCTATTTGATAATCAGGGTAGAACTTAAAAGAAAAACAGCAAGCTTGGGTGACCTTGTTGGATCTCATCCCCTTGGCCAGCTTCATTGACAACTTCAACTGCCTAGACATAAACTACATACAATAAAAGTGCACGTATATGATTCACAGATTTCAAACATTGCTCTCATATAACGCTTTCCTACACTCGGTCAGGAATGTGTTACCAAGCTAGCAAATTATTCAAACATATTGTCAACTTCGCAACGACTTTGGCTGGAGCGTTCGTGCCATTTTCCCTTATTTTGCTCATGGTAGCAGTCAGCGTTCACCTAGCACGGCCAGCTAAATCGTGCGCCGTTAGTAAAGCACATTTAAAGCTACGCAGCGCTTGGATACCTGATTTACTGCAAAAGCAACAACTAATGCACGATTTTTTTTTATTTTCATCAAGACGTCACCCATTACGTGTCCCTTACAGCTGCGAAACATAAAGAAAAATGCCTTGTTCATTTCACTTTGACACGGCCGAAGCATACTGCGGGCCATATGCCAACCTGAAAAATAGGAAGAGAATCACGGTTGAAAAATAAATTCTAATACTAACAATTCACCTACAATTAGGCAGTGTTGTTTCCTCGCGTACTGAAGGTAAACCATAATGCATGTGTTTCTTTCTAACGCTCTCACAAACCAAACGTGGGCCACAATTCAAACCTAATTGTGGCGTTCGGAGTTAGATCTGAGCACTGGCATTTTAGCATGCACCAAAATCATACTACAAAAGCTCTGCTGCGTTCCAACACCGTATAAGTAAGACCACCCTTTCTCACACTTGTACCATGTTCGTACGACCTCGTGTTTGCTACAAAAGTGTCATGGATGCGAATTGACATCGCCAGACCGTCCAGCAGACAGAAGCTACATGGCCTATGCTTGCTAGGAAAAAGTATCAGTGAATAAAAGAACACTTTTAAGAACAAGTAGAATACTATACTGGTAAACTTCACAGATATGATGTAATGGTTGCTTAGAGCGAGTGACATTGTAAAATAAAAAACCCTGATGTTCCAATATAGAATGGACGGCAAGTCACACAGTGCTATTGATGTAAACTAGAGGAGTACGTTGTAACCGCGGGATGACTCGTAGCCGATGCTATGGACAATAATCTTATTATTTTATTTATTTATTTATTATTTATTAGCTACTTGCATCGTCCCACAGGGCATTACAGCAGGTAGGTTACAGACTTGAATAAATACTTGAACAAATTATTTTAATGCGTGGAATAAAGCATCATTTTCTGTTATGTATACAGTGCTCGATGGCAAGCTGTTCCAATCTCGAACAGTTCGAACAAAAAAAGGAATAACGAAAGAAGTCACCCCTACAAAAAATTCCCTGACCTTCAAACAGTGTCGACGTCGCTTAGATATGTAGTGTGGTGCCTGGATATATTGTTCGCGGAATATACCAGTTTTTGAATAATAAATTTTTTATGAAGAAATCCTAATTAACACGGCAAGCTGGGCAAGTTGGTGATTGAACATGTTCCTATGGATGGGCAGCGGAACCCGGACGAAGGACGAGAGGATGTACACAGCGCTCGTATTGGACTTCATCTGGACGCTGCGCTCATATTGTGTACTTCCTCTCGTCCTTCGTCCGGGTTGCGCTGACCACCCATAGGAACATGAAAAATGTTAATCTGATATGCTTTCTACGATCCTTCAGCTTTTGCCATTTAAGTTTAGGTTTGCTTTCTGTCATGCTAAGCTGCCGACTATAGTTACCAAGAACAAATCTAACTGCCATATTCCGGGTTTATAAGCTCAGATGTGTGCGGGTCCTAACAAACACATCCGTATTCAAGTATTCAACCTACGTGACTGAAATACAACGACCTCTTTAGGTTATTCGGTAAATGCCTAAAATTGCGCCGCAAAAATCCCAATACTCATGCTGTCTTATTTCCAATATAGTTAACATGCTTGTTTCATTGTACATTACAAGTAAAAAACACACCTACATATTTAAATTTCTTGCTTATGTTTAGAGTTAAATCATGAATTCTATACCTTATATTAAGGACATATTTCATTTAAAGCTGAACCTGCAGCTACCTGTGCATATGAACACCCCAAAAATATATTTTGCTCTCAGGTTTATGGAGCACAAGTTTGTTTTGAGATGCCAAAGAAAGCCATTGTCGATACATAAAATATGGCACTTGTGCTACACTTTGATCCCGCAGCCGTCCTCCCAAGTAATAAGCCGAAATCACACACCTAAATTAATAACTTGCCTGCCTACGAAACAATTTGTCTAGCGGAGGGAGGGAAGCTTTCTGCGCGGCCGAGCAGTTTGTTTTAACCCGCAGCTCACGTGGGCATACGCCGACCTTGCACGTGGACAACGCCGACCTGCGCCGTTGCGCAAGATCGGCGCAACAACGGTGCGCCGCTGGCCGCGTCTTTCCGTCCCATGTAGCTGGGCGATATAGTGTGAAAAACTCTGCCCCATTCCCAAATTTCTTCTTCCAAATCTGGAAACCGAGAAAATGATGAAGCAGACAAAAAAATTAGCAGTTTCGCCCGGAAGGCGAAGCATCAATTGCGATAGTAAATTAGCCGACAGCCATACAAAGCAGGTATATATACTTTTATTAGCCGTATCAACTCATAAACTTGCGCTTGTTAACTCAATTAACAAGCACGTTGTCAGCGCGCACAGCAAACATGAACACATTACACTATATGTCTGCGGACACTCATTGTGAAAACGCTGGCGTGAGCAAATGCGGCAGCATCAGTGAGCAAACTGACTTTCGTGCTGTCTATCGCTTCGACGCAAACTGAGCGCCGAGAGCAGCCAGTACGCACAACGCTACTAGCCACACCTAGACTCAGCCACCCACGCAGATCGTTCTCAAGGTACGGCCGCACGACGACACGCAGCCGCCACATGCGCAATTGCAGCCAGAGTAGGTCGCCGCCCGCCTCCCTTCCTCCCTCCCTCAGGTGCCTTACAATGTTGGGTGCCTCGCGCAGACGAGGAAGGAAGACGAAGTGATTCTTGTATAGACCACTGTTTTTTCGCATTGCAGTATTTTTGGCTTCTTTCTGTGTTTTACTGGGAGACGCCGCTCCCATTGCCAGGGCAAGGCAAGTGGAGTCGGCAGAATGCCGACGCGAAGTGACTGTTTCGGCAGGCACCAGACCGAGGAAGATAACTTGTCCACCTAGTAAAGCTGACAGCGAGGACACTGTGTTGTACTCCTGCCCACGCGGTGATGCCTGAGATGACGAATGCTTGAAAGAGTGGTACGCCGAAAGGCCAAGAGAAGAAACATCAGTGGACGGTCTACGACAAGTAAGTCTACCGTCATGCCACAGCGAAGGCCATCGGCGCACACAATTCTTTTTTTGCCCGACACACCTGCCGACAGCCTGAACCGCCTTAATGGACAAGCAATTTCCGTTTCTCAGGGCGCTCTTGTCTCAAAAGAAATCAAGGATATCAGAATTAAAACTCGAAAGAAGCTCCTGGCTATTCATGTCCACAACCGAAGCGCAATAAATGCTTTGATGTCAGTAAAGCTCCTGGGCAACATCAATGTCAACTACCTCTTTCCGCAAGGCAACGAAACCACGGCTGGTGTCGTTTATGATACCGACGCATCGATTAGCGCCAGCAACCTGCCATTTATCATCAAACCTGCGACTGATGGTGTTGCCTTCCTACAAGCTCGTGCTTTGGGAAGTCGGCCTTTGTAAGGCTCGTGTTTAAAGGTAACTGCCTACGATCACATGTAAAGGTCGGCCACTTTTGGCACGTGGTACGATCTTTCGTACCCAAACCACTTCAGTGCAGAAAGTGTCAAAGAATTGGACATGTGAGTGCTCGTTGCCGAAATACGACGATATGCCCACGATGTTCCTAACAACACGACACTGACATTTGCCATGCAACAGAGCTCAAGTGCCCAAAGTGTCAAGGCTCGCATGCCGCATCCTCAAAAGTCTATCCACGCCTAAAGAAAGAGCAGAAAATCTTGAAAAAATGGCCAGAGACGGATCATCACACAGAGACGCTTCTGCAGCGATAAGGCGACATCGTGGCCGGAAACGAAAGTCTAGGAAATCCTCTTCCGGTTTAAGGGAAAAGTCTCGTCCGGCAACGCCACCTCTTGTTCCATCTGTCTCCAGTTAGAGTACGAATGTCAACGATAAAAGCGGCCATGCTATTCTTGATTCATTAAGTGATGTGTAGCCAGCACTGCCGAAGACATGCTACGCGCTAGAGCCACTGCACATGACTCGGCGCTTAACTTCAAATGTCACTTGAGTGGACTAAATGCGAGACAAGGATTCACAAGTGATTGCTATGCTCAAATCTCTCACGAAGTGCATGCTTCTACTACTTACAAACATGGACACTCCGGCAGCTCGAAGCGCACTGCGACTACTGGACGCGCTGATTCCACTACTTGAAAGCATCGCATAGCACCATGGCCCGCCCCTCGCTGCCCTTCCACAAGGAAGTCAAGAAAGCACCTCTATTGCAGTGGAATGCCCGTCGTCTCAAAACCGGAGATTGCAGGTTTTAGACACTTTGTTTTGGAAAATCGTTTTCCCATCTTCTTAATTTTCGAACCCAACGTACAGAGGCTTATACGCATTTCTGGCTATGAGGTATTCATGCCCTCTATCTGTGGCGATCTGAGCAAGGTAATTGTATATATTAGATGTGATCTAATATATATGTTGCACCCAGTCCCGACTCACGACGAGAACAAGTACGTTTGTTTAACTGTGAAAACGAATAAGCTTAAGTTCACAGTCGCGGCTGCTTACATTGCTCTTTCATGTGGCTTCCACTCTAAACGACTACACGACGTGCTATCAGCGACACGGGGCGCTATTATTTTCACCGGAGATTTTAATGCTCACCATCCGCTATGGGGGAGTTTGAAGGTGGACTCCAGGGGAAGGACACTAGCATCCTTTGCGACAGAGCACGACCTGTATTGCCTCAACGATGGCACTCCGTCATATTTACGCGGGATTACATACAGCAGATGCCTATACTTGATCCTGGTTTTTCGGGGTCTTGAAAGAAAGGTTCAATGGTTTCCAGACATCGAATCACATGGAATCGACCACATTCCGACGTAATTGAAGATCAAGGGACTATCTAAATGTTCATCTTCAACCCTCCGGCGAATTGACTGGTCGGCGTTTCAGTCGCACATGGAGGAAGTATATCGGCAAGGGAACCATTCAAGTCTGGTACTCGTAATTCAATAATCCATGCAAAAAGTTACGCGCCTTCTTCAGCCTTTCCCGAAATATGAAGAATTTGTAGAGGAACTGCACCAACTACGAGTGATTCGCCGGCGGGCTGAAAGAAGATACATTAGAACAAAATCCATCCACGACCTCAGAGAGGCAAGGCGGATGCAAAAGAAGATTCAACGCCGCATTGATGCACTACAATCTCAAAGATGGAAACGTTTCTGTGAGTCATTGGATCCACGTCTGCGATTATCTCAAATATGGAGAACTGTGCGTAGACTTTGCCTATCAACGCAACAGCGTGTTCCTTTCAAATCCATCATTTTGCACCAACGTCGCCGCGAAATCGACATGGCTGAAGAATTTTGCTCAAGACTTGCCAGCTCACAGCTCCAACGCGCACTTACACCATGTGCCACTCCTTTGCCACGGGATTCCTGCATGGATGTAACGTTTTTAGTGGAGGAGCTTGAAGCGGCACTGGCGACTTGCCGGCGTTCTTCTTCACCTGGGCCGGATGGCGTTATCTATGCGGCGCTCACCAATCTTGGGCAGAAAGCGCGACTCATGGTGCTAAACCATTAAAATATTCTTCGCGCAACGGTTTGTTGAGCCGGACGTTATTCAACCTAGTGCTTGTTGTCCTAGTCAGATGCTCGCCTAACACAGTTCAAGTATCAGCCTATGCCGAAGACATCTGTATTTGGGCGTCTACTGTAACACGACTGCCGGTGCGAGCACGGTTACGAAAGGCAGCTACCTTAACATCCCCGTACTTGCGAAAACAGATCTTTTAACTGTCTTGAGATAATTTCTGCCTTGTTACATTCACTTGAAAGGCAATGAAGCGTTTCTCTCTAAGTGTCAATGGACAAGCAGTTGCAAATGCACGGAAACACCACTTTTTTGTGGTAATTATTGACCGCGACCTATCATGGAGCCCGCACGTTTCATGCGTAAAGAAGAGGTTAATGACAATAATACAGCTCCTCAAATTTCTCGGCGGAAACTCACGGCGCACATCGGCGTGGTCAATGCTGCAGCTTTATAACGCCTTCTTCCTCGGTTTCGCAAGATACAGCCTCCATGTGCTTGGTAACACCTGCAAAACAAGCCTGCGTGTACTTCAGAGACTACAAGCTCAAGCCCTAAGGACGTGTGTTGGTCTTCGAGGGTGTGTCTACAGCGCCAACAATTGTCATAGCTCGAGATACCCCAACACCAACGTACTTGGCAACCGACACTCGCAGGGCGCCTATTCGGCACGTTGCCAGACTACCTTCTCACCATCTTGCCGCTGTACCCGCAGAAAAGCCACACGCAACTTTCAGCTGTATAATTGTTGCCGGTCGTACCTCATTGCCATCGTACTACATGCCTGCCGTAATACCATCCTCGCCTTTATGATGCCTGCACAGATCTGAAGTAGTAAAGACAACACTAATAGTTTTTTCACTTGAGAAACGAAAACCGTTTTCAGACACCGACTGCGTTAGTTTGTTTATTGTAATTTGAATTTGCCTTTCACATGATGTCATGTTCGATGCACGACACGCAATTTGTAGATCATCAACACATAATGAATGCTTTACAGAAGATGGAATTACCTTATTGACCGAGTTCATTTTGTCCACAAACAATGTTAGGCTTAACACGCATCCTTGTGGCACACCATTTTCCTGAATGAATACACCTGACAGCACCGTTACTAAACGTACTTGGAATGCTCGGTCCGACACGAAATCGACTAAGCATTTGAGCATTATACCTCAGACTCTTAAATCTGCTATGTCCCTTAAGAGACCAAACCTCCATGTTGTGTCGTACGCCTTTTCTAGATAACGAAAACAGTCAGACAATACTGCTTGGGTAGAAAGTGTTCTAGCCAGACTACGTGGTCCATTGTCGAGCAACCTTTCTTGTACCCACACTGATGTTTATCTAGCAGGCTTTGCGTTTGAAGGAGGTATGTCACTCTCATGTTTATAATGGCTTCATAAGACTTTGCAAGGCAAATTGTGAGTACTGTAGGCCTGTAGCTGGTTGCTGTTTTGGGAGGTTTTCGAGCTTTCAAGAAAGAGATAATGATGGCTTTCTTCCACTCTTTCGGCATTTCTCCCATTTCCCAGATTATATTAAAAAACGAAGCAAGGTTTCAACTGCATTAGGAGATAGGTAAGCGTGCATTGCGTAATGTACTCTGTCCGGACCAGGTGCTGTTTTGTGTCACTGGTGAGCGCTCTATTGATTTCCGGTAGTTTCAAGGAGGCATTATGCGATATCTCTGAACTTTCAGTGCTCGCAAATTTGAGTTTTTCCGCTAATTGCTTATATTTTAGAAATTCAGCCGAATAGTTAACCGAGCTTGATATGTCGTGACAATTCTGCCCTAATGTGTCTGCTTGTTCTACTAAATTTGTTTGTGTGCCTGGGGGTGAAAGTAGGGGTATCGTGTAATCACCTCTAAACTTACGAACCTGATCCCACATTGTTCTGGAAGTTATCGAGCTATTTATGGACGCGACATAATTTTTCCAGGACTGTCTTTCGGCTTGTCTGCGTGTGTACTTAGCTTTCGCTTTTGCTTTTTTGAAAGAGAGTAGACTATCTTGAGCGGGTATCGCCGACAGATACTGGACGCTTTTGTTTTGTAGTTTTTTCTTTGCGTATATTCCTTCCTCCACCAGGGTTTTAGGTTTTTTCTTATGAAGCCAGACGATTGTAGGATTGTTTCTGCTGCTGCAGCAAGTATACAGGCGGTCATCTTGTCAATATTTTCGTCTATGGTTAACTCATCTGATATATTATCCAGAGTTGCTTCTTCAGTAAAGAGAGGCCAGTCTGCTAGATGGAGTTTCCAACGGGGTGGCCTCAGTGGGATGGTGGGAAAAGGAGACGTTCTTTTAATGATAGCAGGCGTATGGTCACTACAATAGGGTTTCCAAATGTAGCGTTGTCATTACAAAAAAAAGAGGCGTAAAACCAGATCCCACTCTTAAGCTAGAAGAAGCCACACTACCAGTAAAGCAAGAACACAAGTTTCTGGGTGTTCTGTTTGATAAAAAGTTGAAATTTCTCGCTTACATAGAGAGCCGTAAAATAAAAACGAACGGCGCGCCTAACGTCCTCAAAGTCCTGTCCCGGAAGCATTGGGGCTCTGACCGTGAATGCCTGCTACGCATCTACCATACTTTGGTGCGCAGCATATTAGATTATGGTAGTATCATATACGGTTCAGCCAGACAGTCTTACGTCCGTCGACTTGATCCAATTCATAACCTTGGACTACCACTGGCAAGTGGTGCTTACAGAACATCACCTATCCAGAGCTTACGTGTTGAATGTAATGAGCCTCCTTTAGAGTATCGCAGAGCGCTACTAACTTTTTCTTACGTACTCAGAATTCAGTCCTCACCACAACACATACGCTTCAATATTGTCACGCAGTGTAACTCACGCCTAAACTATACAAACAAACCAAACACGATTAAACCGCTTGTCCTACGATATGAGGAATATATTCGGGATTATGACATTCCTCGCGAAGTCCTTAAGGTTGCGAGAAAACCACTGCGTTTGCCCCCGTGTCACGATTTTGCCTCGTTATGTGATTGGAGATTGACACAATTAAAGAAGAAAGACACCCCACACGAACACATTATACAAGAATTCCGCTTTCTACAGGAAAAATATCAAAATTACACGGAATTTCGCGCTCATGGCTCTAAAACAAAAGAACACGTGGGTGTGGGGCCGTAACAGAACATTGGGAAAGAAGTATTCGTTTGCCACAGCACGCCGTTTCCTACACAGCTAAAGTATATGCAATATGGACTGCGGTTAAAAAGATTATCGCAGAAAAAGATTTAAACACAATCATATACACTCATTCATTAGCAGGCTGAAGGCTCTTCACATGAAATCCGAATGTGAACCCCCTGATAGGGGATATCTAAACATGATAACAATAAACAAATACGGCAGGTCAATTAGGTTTTGCTGGGTACCAAGTCCTATTGGTATACCGGGTAACGAAGCAGCGGACAGATGCGCATCAGTGGCAGCGTACAAAGACATAATTAACGCAACACTTCCATATAAAGATAGTATCCGTGCCATTAGGAAGACCTTAACGTAAAAGTGGCAACACGACTGGGACCATTGTGCAGAAAACAAGCTACATCTTATTAAACCTGTAATTGGCGAATGCAAATCATGCAGTCACCAGTAATGGTTCTATGACGTGATCTTGGCTCGACTTCGAATCGGACACACGCATATGACGAACAATTTCCTCATTCGAAAAGAAAACCCGCCAACCTGAGAGAAATGCCCTGAACCTCTTACAGTCATACACATCCTAATAACATGTACACGCATCGACACACTGAGACGGAGGTTTTTACACAGCCTGTATAATTTGCACACTCAATTACACCTTGCCCTATTACTAGCACATGACCCCCTAGTGCCATTTGCTAACCGTTCTCAAATTCAGAGAACACGTGTTTTATAGTACGTAAGATAAAAGTACAGGGTATGCCACCGATGTGAAAGTGACATCAAATTTAGAGCTTCGCGAAGGAAAACGCTTTTGCCGCGACGACAAAACTTATGTCGTTGCGACAGAAATTCGTACATTTATAGCGCCGCAGAAGAAAGCGTCTGTCGTAGGGAGAGAGAGTTCGTCGTGCGAAGTCAAAGCCCTTGTCGCGATGGAAAGGTGTTTATTTGGCGACTTCAGAACACGTCTTGTCCCGACACAATGTTTCTTCTGTGGTTTCAGAACTATTGGTTGCAGTAACAGAGAGCTCCACCTGGTAGAGCTGCTGTTATTATTTTATGTGCTGCTGACAAAATTTGAAGGAGAAGACCTAACGGCAAACGGAAGGGTGAATACAGGGCCAAAATAAATGGCGCCGAACACGCTCATATGTCTTTGAGACTCCGAGATCACGAGCGGTTAGGACATCATGCAACTATACGAGTACAGACTCTCCAATACGCTTGGAGACCACCAGTAGCAGGGAAGGGCCATCAGGATGTATGTTATAACGGTACAATATGCCATCTTGGAGGACAAAGATACTCCAAAAAGGCAAACTTGTCTGGTCCATCATACTAAAAATGATGTCTCTCGGGTAAGGGTCGCGTCATTGCTCATCGGCGAGGTCAAGAAACGGTGTAAGCGCGAGGGCGCAAGTTGCCTCGCTGGTCGCAGACTGGTCTGGTGGCTCTACTGGATGACCTGGGAAATAATCAGCGCCCTCATGGAGTAGGCCCGTCTTATACACTACTTGGTAAGAGTAACCTTGGAGGCACAGAGGCCGCCGACCAGCTGGATCATTAAAGACGATCATTAAAGTACGTGGTGATTGGTGATAACCGTGAAAGGCCATCCATTGAGGTTAGGGTGAAACTTACCGACTGCCGAAACGATCGAGACGAACAAAACTGACTCGTTTACAAATTGCTGCAAATTTGCAAAATACATCAACATGCTACCCAACTAGGTATGAAGAAAGTTTGTTAGGACTCCTCATCCTTATACCGGACAACAGTGGTTATTTTAACGCGACAGCGTTAAGGAGCTCGTGTCACAGAAACGCCGGTGTCGTCGGCGTCAGCGGCGTTGGCCGTGAGCGATAAATCCCGGAAGGTACTTCACAAATAAAAGACATCTTGCAAGATGGGCTGGTGCGAATCGAACCAGGGTCTCCGGAGTGTGAGACGGAGACGCTACCACTACGCCACGAGTTCGTTCCTTCAAAACGAGACAAAATGGACTCTAGTGAATGCGGTGTTGCCTTAGAAACGTGCCGTAGAAAGGTATACTGCGGTGTATATCGGTAATTATGAGCACGTAACTTACAGAAGTAGCAGTTTCGCGAGTAGTGAAGTACGTTTCCGCTAAATTTTTTCTACGCTGTGCGCACACGCAGAGCCATCTTGCGGGAAACACAGAAGACCCCCTCCTAGCAATGTACGGCGCTGCCCCGACACGTGGTGCGCCACTCGCCCCATGACCGCGTCCGCCTTCATGGCGCGTCGGGGCCCGGCTATCTCTGCCGATCGCGACGTTTGGCTGGCGTAGTGCGTTTGAGTAGGCGGTGCGAATTGAATGCAATAACGCTATCGCGTTCTACTCCTGAAGGCGAAGCTTAAGCGTCCTCCAATTTTTTACAGGTTACCTTGTCTTTTCAACGCCTAAAAAATAGACGACTGATTTATTTATTTGTTCTTATAGTGAAATCCACATTCTACAGAGTGCTTAATTTGACATACTCCGTTTCTCTGTGATTTCATGTGATTCCATGGTTTGCATTGTTGATAGAGTTTGCTTTTGTTCGAGAGACGATCATATATATATATATATATATATATATATATATATATATATATATATATATATATATATATATATATATATATATATATATTTAAAGAGAGAGAGGGAGAGAGAGAAAGAAAGTTTATTTGCCATCATACATATTAGATCGTAGGGCGCAGGGAAAAGAGTATCTCACAGGCTGCACCAGCCCAACGCCCCTGATTTGTTTCTTTTGGGAGAAGTATCACAGCAACGCATCAACGCTTGCGCCAAATTGGCAGAGAGAGGAAGATGATGAAGTAAGAGTTCCTCGCCCCTTTTCATTTGATTAATACCTAAACAGAGTGTCCCATATATCATGCGCCAAATGCAGAAATAGGTAAATTCCACGTAGGTCCACCTAACGAAGTTTATGTTGTTGGCGGTTGCTTCGATATATTCAGAATTCTTTACAGCGAAGCTGTTTATGGCCAGAGTTCCGTGCATTTTTCGGGTCCTTCGAGAAATCAGTGTGAGCAAAAATTATGATAATGAGCAATGGCTCGCGCCATTATTCGCGCGTTCGTAGTCATTGTTCGTCATTGTTCGCGCGTTCGTAGTCAATAGCGCGATGCCTGGCCGACCCGCGGTGGAGATGCGCCTTGCCATCAAGGGGCCTGCACACACAACTTCGCTGGACATCCTTCTCCACAGTGTGGAGGGACACTGGGATTTGTTTTTCAGAGCCCAGAACATTATTTTAATCACGTCCCTTCAGATCTGTCTAAGCGAACGTCATACGGAAGAAGCTCCAACCTATCAATTTATTATTACAACAAACTATTATAATTACCCGCTTCATTCGGATTCAGCGGAACATGCTCTTTATGAAAAGTTGAAAGCATCATCGTAAAAGCTGATTTTTGCCTTTCAAGATGGACCTGTATAAAATATAACTAGAAACAAATTGTCCGATCAATTTGCCTTGTTACGCAAACAAGACTCTGAATTGTGGCTCGCCGCGCACCGTTAGTAAATTAGAAAATCGATCGTTTCGTTCTTTTTTGTTTTGTGCAAATGATGTCTGCGTAGCCAGATGACTCTTTCGTAGTAAAGTAATTTGAATAAGCTTTGTATGTTTGCAGGTGTTGACATAAAGAAAGGCGCACTGCCTAAAGCCTATCAATTGTGCAAATTGTGCTCTCTGAGCATTTCAATATTATTGTGTGTGTAATTTTTGTATTATGCACAAATATTACAGCAGAAAACATGCTCGCCCACCCCCTCTGTGGCCAGTTCTTATTTTTTTGTGGCAATGCGATTTTCACTGCTGTTTAAACACTTCTAGACGCTGTACGTCATATAAGTGTTATATTATAATAAATAAACAATGCATATAATAAACAATGCCTGACGCGCTCAGTTCACGTTTTTCTCAGCTTGATCTGACAGATGTTCTTTTGCGCGCAGCTGCTTAGCTTGTGCGAGAAAAAGTTTGTTTAATAGTCTTCGTACGCCATTCGCCCTACGTATGTGCATCGAGTGACCTTCAGAAAGCATTGCTGTTTTATGTTTTAAACAATATATCTGCGTCGTACTCGGAAATATTTTAAATTACCGAAATCAATTACTCGTTGTCGTTCCCTTTTAGGTATATGTAACACGCTTGCTTTGAGAGTTGTGCTATCCGCCCATCAACTTGCGCACGGGTCCCGTTTAAATGACAACTATGAAGTATTTCAACATTGCTGTGCTTCTCGCACTTCTCACCGTTGCTAATGCACTGAACTTTGAAGTCCTCCGCAAGGTAAGCAACATATATTTTATACATTACTCTACATTATCTTATTTTGGTCAATATCAGTGTCCTCAATAAAATAATTTCTGCTAAGGCGAAAAAAATTCGATATTTTCCCAAAAAGCCTAGTGCATGCTGTCCTCTTCGGTGTGTGTGTCCTTTTCGCACTACTTTTCTGTTTCCGTCTGACATGTTGTTGTAATGAACCTGCCAGACAGCGAAAGTAATATAACCCACATAACAATAGGCTAATTTCGATGATGCGCCATTCTGATTTCAGATAATGACGCGTTAGCATAATTAGTGTATAGGTTGAAGCAGCGCTAAGAAGACGAGTACGGGAAGCAAAAACAAACACAGCTGGGCGATTGCAATTTCCGATTCCTGCCCTTATCTTCTTCGCGCTTCTTCAAGTTAAACTCAAGACGGACTAACTTCCCTAAATCAAATTTTTTTTGGGGTACTTCGTGCGCTTTCCGGGGGCTTTGTATTTAAGCATCTGTGTGAGTTTCCATCTAACCATTTCCTTTTCTATGTGCGTCACTGGGTCGTTCCTGGTCGCATGGGCAGCGCATCGGGCTGCTGTGCTGGGTTAACAGCAATGGCACACAACCATTGCACCGACTTGGATCACTCATTACTTGATAATGTATACATACCTTCCGTTCTTACACGAACCTGTTTCATGCCGAGGTGAGTCACTGTAGAAGTGGCACAGGGTACGAACCGCATTTCGCAGACACTGTTCGACTACAACTTGGAGCACTGCATTTGTGCCAGATGGTCTGTGGTGGTATTTAATGAACGCCTTTGATGCCTACTGGGGTTACCCCGTTATGTGCGAGTAGGTGTGTGCCAACCTTCATACATACAGAGTCACCCAACATGGTTGACTTGTGTGTGCCACTCGGAATGTGCCGCTCAGCGATGGCGAAGCACATGCCTTAAATTTATCTGATGATGAGCGGAATCGAACCCACATAACAAAGATTCCTCAAGGACAGTAACCTGAAGCACTTCGTCCAAAAATGCCCTGCGTGTGTGTCACTTTTGAATGAACGCCTTTCGCGTTAACGCTTCCGCGAGCTCCACATGACTACGTTGGGTATGTGCCGCACTGCAACGAACGTCACCCCAACCTGGGTCACTTAGTATGTGCCACGTGATTGTGTGACAAGCGAGGGAGCAATTCTCAGTGTTTGCAGGCACCGGCGTGCCACGCTGTTCGTCTCGGAGGCCAGGCACGTACTCATACCAAGTCCCCTAGGTGGCCCAGCGTGTCCAGAAAGAAGCACTAGAGAGGAGCCCGGTTGTCACACGGCGCATTACTCAGCGTTCGCATGCAAAGACACGCCATGTATTTCGGACGTCACGCACGGATTTGACGATTACGGCTGTAGATGGCACCGACAGTTCCTAGTTAAGTGTGAACAAAGCTTCCAACTGATGTACAGGCTTTCCAAATAACTCGTTTGAATAGCGGCAATACTTTCAGCCACTACTTTGACTCACTGCCAACGTATCGGCGTCGACAGTCATCGTGACACGGGTTCTGCCGCAACCTTCTGTATCTTGGGAAGTCTCGGAAGACAACAGCAGTTTACGATGGGTAGCGAGGCACTGGAAGTGGTAAGGGAATCTATCTACTTAGGGTGTGTAGTCACCGCGGATACGGGGTCATCACACTGAAATAATCAGAATAAGAATCGGCTAGGGTACATTTGGAAAGCATTCTCAGATCATGAACAGCAGGCTGCCATTATCCCTCAGGAGAAAAGTGTATAACAGCTGTTTCTTACCAGTACTCAGCTACGGGGCAGAAACCTGAAGGCTTGCGAAAAGAGTTTTACCTAATTGAGGATCAGCCAACGAGCTATGGAAAGAAGAATGATGAGTGTAACGTTAACAGATAGGAATAGAGCAGATTTGGCGAGGGAACAAGTGCGAGTTAACGACATCTTAGTTGAAATCAAGGGAATGAAATGGGCATGGGCAGGGCATGTAATGATGAGGGAAGATAACCGGTGGTCATTACGGGTTACGGACTGCATTCCAAGAGAATGAAAGCGTTGCAGGGGGCGGCAGAAAGTTAGGTGGACGGATGAGATTAAGAAGTTTGCAGGGACAACATGCCCACAATTAACACATGACCGGGGTAGTTGGAGAAGCATGGGAGAGGCCTTTGCCCTGCGGTGGGCAAAGCCTGGCTGATTATGATGATAATGATGAATAAATCACGCACATACACTATAGATCTTTTTAAGGCCGATCGTGACCCAAATAAAAGTGAACAGTGTGCTACTGCCCTCAATAATTATTTTTCACCATTGTTTTGTGGCTTGAGAAGCTTTTCCGTTTAAACCGCCCCCAACTTCCCCTTGAACAAGATGCCTGAACTATTACCGTTCAAGGTATACATAACCTAATTAATAGGCTCAAACTATCTTCAGGTCCTGGGTGCGACCAAAATCTAGTGAGCTTCTTAAAATACTATTTCACCATAAGTTAAACAATTGAACATAACATTTACGCATTACTTAAACTTAAGTTAGGGCCCCAACGACTAGAAAAAAGCGGAAATAATCCCTATTTTTGAAACAGGTGACTGCACTAACGATAGCAATTACCACCCAATTTTTCTGACAAGCATTTCGTCTAAATTACTGAAAAACATGTCAGCGTGCGGTTTATAGACTGCCCTAGGATAAATTAATTCCTTTTACGCCAACCAGCACACACTTATAAAATTTTTATCGTGCGCAATTCAACTCGCCGAGTTTTCTCATGACCTTTTACATTACATGGACATTCACATACAAGTAGACACCATATTTAGACTTCTCGAAGGTGTTTGATCGTGTAATTCATTCTCGTTTGCTTAGTAAACTATCTAACCTCGGCTTACCACGGAACCTTATCTCAGGGAATGAGCACTTTCACAACGGACGGAAGCCATGCACTTCCGCTAATAACAATCGCTCGCCACTAACGGACGTTCTCGCTGTGGTCTGTTCTACTGTTTCTTCTATTACGCAAAATCCCGCCACGTGCTTCTATAACCACAACAGAATGCGTCCTCTCAGCTGAGCCATACGAATGCAATAGCGCGTGTAGACGACCACACGGCATATGTGAACTCAGCTTTTTTTTTTCTAATGCAGTAGTGTTATGGAATTTCCTCCCAGAACACAGAGTAGCATACGCCGAACGGGAAAAACTTCGCAAAAAAACTAAGAATGCACTACGAAGCCCCAGACGACCACAGTTTCTTACACTAACACATCTTAAAAGTATCTGCCTGCTAGAATTTTTTTATATTTATTCTACTGTTTACCTTTCTATTTGCGATGTATTATCAACTGTATTTTTTACTTCCCCGACAGTCTTTCTGCTATATTTTTGTTTTTCATTTTGGTTTAAATCACTGAAATTCACATGTCTTTATGTCCCGCTTTATGTAATGCCTTCGGGCCTTTAAGCAGAAATAAATGAAATGAAAATGAAGTGTTATACCTTGAGACTTACACCTTTCGTTCTTTATTCAATCCTCTATTCAAGGCACATCTAGAAGAAGTATGTCTTAGGGGAGTCGTCTGAAGGCTTACTTCAATTGCCTGCTTGGGCTGAGCGACTCTTACATGTGCAGCAATATGACGGAACGGAGATAAAACATTTCAAACAACACCCACCTACATAAGAAATAAAAAATCCACATTTTGTGCATAAAACTGCGACAAATCACAAACACTGAAGGGTTCAGCTCCTAAAGCAATATTTTGTTTGCATTTTTCTTCAACTAGCAGTAGGTATTCCGAGGTCTTTTTTGAAGATTTGCTTGAAGGTATAGCAGATATTCTATATACAGCCAGATGGCTTAATAAGAATATGTAGCAATACATAATGAGTTGTCCGTGTCATATTGCATTATCACTCCTAACACTAATGCTGAGCATAACCTACTGAGGTAACACTTAGAAAAGACATTAGAGGGTTGCAAAGTCTTATTCTTTTGAGTGAATGTTCTTGTCAAAGGTATGGTTACGTGCGGCTTCTCTGCATTAATGAAGAAGGCGACGTTCGCCAGGAGGTTGCGCCTGATATTGCTTCGGTCATCTTGGCTTCCTGCTCCTATAAATGGCGTATACATAAAGAGTGTCTTATATTTATTATGTTTGTTACCCGTCCGATATTACGCTCCATGCGGACATTGTGGTGAAAATTTCTGTTGTCATAGAACACGTGGCCTTTTATAGCGTGAGCATTATTCAGTATTTATTCATTGATTATTCAAGCACAGTTGCAAGCTTCACTTATTATAAGGAGGTTCGGGAAAACCAGCTGCATGCCACCGCATGCTTCGTTCACGTATTTTTTTATTTGCTTTGAGACTTATTTTTCTGCTGTTATAAAACACCAATTCTTTCATATCTAATCACTACATAATCCGCCCAGCCGCAATTACTGCTCAGAATGGTGACCTTGATTATCGACTACGCCCCGTTTGCTCTGTAATTGTTGTTTTTTTGCTAATTATAATATACTTTGGAAAAATATAATTGAAGGTCATGATGATAAGACGAGGTGTAACGATCAACGAATTGTTTATTTTTTAGAGAGAGGGCTCACATAGAAACGGAAACACTAATCGCCCACTCGTATTATAATCGCGATGGAAAGAAATCTTACACAGAAAATAAATTCTTGAATATCTGAAGTCTGGTCATCGTACACAGACGACGAAAAGCGAACGTTATTATTCGATGCTTTCCGCAGGCCTTGAACACTACCCAAAAAGTTTGGTTGAAGAAGCGAAGCTTTCCGATACCGGATGAGAAGTGTACATACGCTTCAAAGTTGTTTTTGAACCAAACTGATTACAAGTTCCGACTACATTATGAAATCGGCAAAGAAAAGTAAGTAGTCTTCCTTCTACATTTAGCATGAAGCTTCCCGTTCCTTTCTAAATGAACCAATTTATTTCGCGACATGTATTTCATCAAATAGAGAGAAAGAAAAAATACTGACCGCGAGACCTAAAAAAATACCAGAATAAAAACACGCGATATGGCAACCAGTGTGTAAGCGTAATATCGAATAGAAATACCCTCAACACCAAAACGCACACCGATGCAATCTATGAATAGAGCAAATTGTTCTATTTTCTTGAGTTTGTTTGTTCTTTCCTTCCAAAATGGTAATGAATCTGAGCCGATAGTCGAGCATAACACATGAGTGATATCTTTTGGTGAGGGTATTTGTGGCTACATCAACCTGAACTCAGCAGGAGTCGTGAACACAATGTCATATAAGACCTTTTTGTAGAGCTCTGTAGAAGAAGTGTAGTTCTTGGACTGATGCAGGGCCTGAACTGTGGATAGCAACCAGTGATGGACGATGTAAACTTTGTTTTAGAAGCTGTACAGCTAAAGAAAGAGCGGATAATTTACAAGAGCCATTTCGTGACATCGCTCATACAAGTTCCTTGAGCGCTGACGAGTCAATGGCAAAAATTTTGTAGCTTTATATCTCCGACAGTACCTCTTAAAACTCGAAAAACTACTTTATTGGTACAAATATGCCACCGAGAGCGACAAGTGGCACAATGGCAAAAAAATTACTGAATACGGATTTGTTTCAGTGGCGTCATCTGCTAGCCTTAAACTTTTCCGTTATTCGTAAAGATGGTCAATTTTAGAACCAGCGGAAAGCATTAAACGCCGTTCTCATTTTACAGAAGCGGTGCAAAAAGCTTATACATCGTGTTTAATTTCAAATTGACGCATAGTTGTTTCATCGAACAGTTTTAAAATCTGCCTTAGTAGTCCTTATGATGGCGAGAACTGCACGCTCAGATCCTGAAGAAGTTCAGCAGCGATCCCCAATAACGGTAAGTGGGTTCCTTGGGTGTCTTTCAAACATAGGGATCACCCGCCGTGGTTGCTGAGTGGCTATGGCCGACCTCAGGTCGACCTCTCTGCATTCTTTCAAATTATCTTTCTCTTTTCTAACCATTACAATTAGGAGAAGACAGCGACAGCAGGAAGTTACTCAAGGCACATTTCATTTCTATACTGAAAGCAGCGTCGTGGCAATGGTCGTTATATCACGTCAAGAGCTCACAACGTTAAACACGTGTTCCGTTTAACCCCTGAAATCGCACACTTGGTTATGGAGAACAGCGTATTGGAGGGTTCCGCCTAAATATTAGCGAAGTTATTTTGTTTACCGTTCGCCAAATACACGGTACGCGAGGTTTTCTCTTTGCACCCAAAGAGACTGCAGCCGTGCCGGCAGGCGTCACACGCACGACCTCGTGTTCAGCAGGCGCCACCCCATTGACAAGGCAAGCTCAAGTTTCCACCTGCCAGGCCCGAGCATACTGCTTCCTTAGTGGGAAGACGCCGTCGAAGCAATCGCTGTAATTCCAGTACCATGTACTCCTAACAACTTGGGTATTCTACGTTATCTTCACAAATAGTTCGGCTGTCTGTGGCGCGGCCGCGTTTTGTTGGCAATTCACAGTTGTGTCTGTTTAACATTAAGCATTTACTAGTTTGGTTGGATGTCATGCGCCTTTGCAAGTCTAGGTATTATCAGAACGTTACGGTTTGCAAAGGACATTTTTCCCTGTGTTAGATATTAATAAAGGGAAAATCAGGCATCCACCCGTTCGTACCAAATACAGATACGCAAACAATTATAAAGGTGCTGGGCAACCACCAGACGGGAGGATGACTATATGCCTATGACTCGACTCGTATGAGCTCGTACTCGTGTTTCCCGCGTCTTTGTTCTTTGCACGAGAAAGAATGCATGAACCAAACCTGCTTTCAAGCAGTAACTGCTCTTGTGCTCCTCTATTGGCGTTGCACATAGCTTCGTCGTATTTGTGCGATCTACTTTTCACGTTGTCAATAGAATTTTATTTTCGCCCCATTACGACTTTTGTGGGAATTCGCTCTAGAAGATGTTCTGTGTTTGTAGTTCTTTTCACTGGTCCCAGGCCTACAAGCACTTCGATATATTTCAGAAGTTTCAACAGCGCGGTATGACACGAGCCCTTCAGAGAGAGAACGGCTCTGCCATTCACCTGCAATCTCACATGGTTAACGCGCCAAAAAAAATAGAAAGAGAAGAGTTCTTCAGTGAAGAGCGCCTCTTTCTCTTCACATTCTGTTCGAAGATCATTAAAGAAAATGAGAAAAGTGGCTGAGAGGAAAGCGTATCGTGCGCCCATCGTGTACGTCTCTGCTTGCCGTCCCAAGCAGAGGGGCGCAGTGGAGTGCAGCCATCACCCGTTGCCACCAACGCTTGTTTCGATAACTCAGCTGGAGAAAGCTACGCTTCCGGTATTGCCTCCGTATGCGATGTTAATAATGAATATTAGAAAAACGTTTTTGTAAGAAGGGGGCCCCAAACGTCTCTTTCTCAATTATGCCTAACATACTGGTATAGCGTTGACTGCTAGCCCACATGGTGTACCATGGAGTGTCGTTGAGCGGAATGAATGCGAGAAGAAACGATGTGAGCAGAACGAGGAACAAACTGTGTGGGGCGTCTGTCCTTTCGACATCGTTTCTTCTCACCCTCATTACTCTCAACGAGACCCCATACTTGAAATTAGCTTCTGATTCGTTGGTGCTGCTGTCTTTCTCTTTCACCCATATCGATATTTGCAAGAAGCGTGCAGAGAGGGAAAAATAAACTTAGGTTGAAGTCACTACGATAGTGTTAGCCGGCTACACACTCCAAATCGTTGGTAAAAGTAAATTACTAACAGCGTGCGATCGCCGAGCTGCAATGTAGCAGACAACTACACGAACACTGCAGCCATATAACCGCAGATGCTAGTGCTATCTTTAATAGTACATTAGCAATGGGTCTCTAGAGATAATCATGAAAAGAAAAATGAAAATAAGCAAAAAGGGAACTATAACCACAGCATATTTACGAAACCCCAATTGTGAAGTGGAGACTTGTATGTTTTTAAGCATTTTCCTTCTGCTGCTCACACAATTTTACTTCAATATTAAGATATTTCAGCGTTCATATCTATAACAGCGGACATTTTAATACCCATTTACAAGACACTTACATCACCTAATTTCCATCAAAAAATGATAAAATCTTTTCACTACACGACTCATGCCCGATCCCCCAGAATGGGTCGCGCCGTTTCACTAAGAAACAAGAAGGAGGACAACAAGTTGCCGGTAGTAATAGTAGCAGCTAGCTCTGTGACGAAAGAAATCTAGAATGCACTTAGCGGAAGTGAGGTGGTACAACCTGGTAGAGAGGACATCTTTATTCTGTAGGTAGTGTGGCGAAGGTAAACCGGAGGAATAGTGCAATATTTAGGGCCTAGCTATTTCAATAAATTATCCTCAATGGTTTTTATTGAATAAATTATTGAGGGCATTCGTTGGACCGGCCTGCCAGTGCTGAAAATATCTGCAGCTGGTAGGGGTTTAAGGCTACAGGACATGTTTTCTGTTGGTTCGTCATATGCCACTGTGTAAATCTACGCATGAATGAATACAAGAAGAAAATAGAGTCACTTCGTATGCTTCATTCATAAAATTTAACGCCTAAACTCAATAATTAGAAATGCTGCAAGGGGGTGCTCTGGAATACGTTTGACGGCTTGTTACGCGAGCCTTTGTGTATTTTATCCTTCTTACTGACTCTTATGGTAACGGCGAAACTCCTGCAATAATCCACGCATGTCCTGGCTGCACATGAACAGCTGCAATAAAGAGTCGGAGTGTACTTCCGGCTCACGGCCATGTATTCATCGAGGCGGTCACTGTTCATCCCGATCAAAGCATACCTAATGGTGGTCTTACCATTGCTGCACGTAGTTTTCTCGAGCGCACGCGCTCGGATTTCTCGGAAACTAGACCAGCCATCCTCGGAAATGTAGAGAAAGAAATAGCCACAATGTGGCATGTGTTGTCAACTGAAAATCGCATGTTTTGTGGCGGCTATCGAAATATTATGATGCTCTATTTTGCGGGTCCTTGATTGTCCTTGTCCCTTTACTAGTGTCCCGTGTCCACTCTTGCGCTGGTTACATCAGCATGGAATAGCAACTAGCCCGGTGTCACAGCATGCTTTGGTTTTGTCTGATGGGCCAACCCCTGTGGCAAATATTCTGTCAGCTCACAGCTCCAAATAAAAAAAGACGGCGCCACTCTTGCAAAAAAATTACAGATAGGATACAAAAGGTGCATAGCAAGCGGCCTTTACTTGCGCATGTACTCTGCGAATACACTGTGTCAGCTTCATTTTCTCAATCTTGTTTCAGAGTTCAGCAAGAGTTCTTCGCTAAATTTGGAGGAGGAGAAAGGGGAGAAGATCCCTGGATGACAGTCATCAGTGCTGGAGGTGACGATGATGCACTACTTAGCCGATTGTGATTCGCGTATGTACTTGGATTGGTCTCGAATATATGTGCTCGAGAAAGCAAATAGTTCTGCACAGCAACCGGACAAATTAATACAGTGCCATCCTGGTCGTGTCAACGCTCAGTCTAGAAACAAAATGAAGTTGCACTGTAAATACCTCAATGGGCCTTTTATTTTTACTAACCTGGAGCGCCGCTCTATTCCCAGGTGCCGGCATTTGACGAGATGGTGTGCGTAACAGCAGGCGTCAATGTGAACCTGATGGCGTCGTACGAAGTTTTCTTTTTGTTTTCTTTTGCTTCAATTTATGACAACTTTTGCGGTTGGCGGTTGCGAGCTGCAAGTGGATGTCGTCAATAATATTTTAACGCGATACCATTTAAGGTTCCGTGTCGCCAAAAATCCTGCATTGGCGTCCCGCGCCAACCGTCCACCGTTGTTTCGGGAAAAAGTCATTTTAAACCAAGGATGCCTAATTACACATACCGAGCCACGCAGGTCCTCCGTGTAGCACAAGCAAGTTACTGAAATAATTGAATTTCTCTAAGTAAGATACACCAGAAAAGTCGTAAAGTACAACTTACACACAATGAAGAGACACTGGGTGTCGGAATCTAATTTAAATATAAGAGAATACATATTGATGTTACGAGAAAACTCAAACACACACCGCTTTTCCAGCATTTATAGTATTCCTAGACCAGCCACGGTGTGTCGGAGATCATGACGTTGCGCGCCTGGTTCCTTACAACATCTCCAGATGACGCTCGCCTCCGTGGCATCGCGGCGCACGCAAGATGCCGCGTTTCTATAAGACAGCTAGTCTTCACGCATGGCGTTCGCCGCCAGCGTTTCCCGTAAAACATTATGGTTACATAGGCTGCAGTTGCCGGGAAGCGGGAGAAGCAGTCAGGGACCTTTGAATTCTATCACGTTCCACTCTTAAAGGCGAAGCTAAGACTCCTCGAAATTTTGACACGTATTTTCCGAGCAGCTTTATGCATTCAGCGTAGCACAAAAGAACAAATATTGTGCGTGAACGCGCTGTGAATCTGAAAATAGCCTAACTAAAAGAAACACCGCTCTATGGGGCTTATATGCAAGGCGTGATAACATATGGAAGTAGTTCCGTCGCAGTGCCATTGTGCACTGCAGTGAAGCACAATGTATTGCTGCGATACAGTGAAAATCGCGGACAGCAGATCTGATATGCAGTCGCACCAGGGAACGCCCTGGCCTCTGCAGCTCCAATCCATGGACCAGCGCTTAGATACTGCGTTATCCGCTTTATCACAATCACACGTGCTGTCTTGATGCCCACGGAACCCGGCATTTTTAAATGTCGGCATGCAAACCGATCTCACAATACATATACAAACATATATATATATATATATATATATATATATATATATATATATATATATATATATATATATATATATATATATATAGCCCACAAAACAGGCTGCACTTATAGCACAACGATGGCGGCGAACACAGTCGGCGATCGTCGAAAACCTGATCAGCGGGTCAAGCGCGTCGGCTTTTATAGAGCACTCGTCGAATGTTCCAGACTAATCGTTCGGACCCGCGTGCCATCCACAAAGTTCTACACCATTCGCGTTACGCGATGAAATCAGGTAACACAACGTTCGGCGACAACAGAGAGCCGGGTGGAAGCATCGATAACTTTCCAGAAACATCGGATACATTCAGGCGCGTCCCTCGCTGTGCGATAACATTTAGGCGACAAAAGTTGTCGCCCGATAAAGACAAGTACACGTGTCAATATATATATATATATATATATATATATATATATATATATATATATATATATATATATATATACCTGCCGTAGTTGCTTAGTGGCTATGGTGTTGGGCTGGCGAGCACGAGGTCGCGGGATGGGATCCCGGCCACGGCGGCCGCATTTCGATGGGAGGAAAATTAGAAAACACCCATGCACTTACATTTAGGGGCACGTTAAAGAACCCAGGTGGTCAAAATTTCTGGAGTCCCCTACTACGGCGTGCCTCATAAGCAGAAATTGGTTTTGGCACGTAATAACCCCTAATGCATATATATATATATATATATATATATATATATATATATATATATATATATATATGCATTAGGGGTTATTACGTGCCAAAACCAATTTCTGCTTATGAGGCACGCCGTAGTAGGGGACTCCAGAAATTTTGACCACCTGGGTTCTTTAACGTGCCCCTAAATGTAAGTGCATGGGTGTTTTCTAATTTTCCTCCCATCGAAATGCGGCCGCCGTGGCCGGGATCCCATCCCGCGACCTCGTGCTCGCCAGCCCAACAACATAGCCACTAAGCAACTACGGCAGGTATATATATATATATATATACATATATATATATATATATATATATATATATATATATATATATATATATATATATATATATATATATATATATTGTTACGAGAAGGAGTAACAAAATGGATTTATTCACAGGAGATCAATGATGGCGGTAGGGCAGTCTGGTCTCCAAAGCTCTTCGTTTTCTTCGTCCTCTCTTCTTCCTCTCGCGCAACGTGAAAGATGACCACAGGAATCACGCAAATCAACCAGCCGCAGACTGCTAATCGGTGATTAATTTGAATGGCCTACCATAACGACAACAGCGAAAGTTCTGTACGGCGAAAACAGCTGCAAGGCATTCCTCTTCCGTAACTGTATAATTGCGTTCAGATTTACTCCAACAACGGCTTGCGTATTTGGCCAGGTTATCTGCGGCATTGTGGCACTGTACAACCATCGCTTCTATTCCGATTTCACAAGCATCCGTGTGAACTTCAGTCGGGCAAGGTCAATGGAAGTGGCGCGAGAAGGGGGCTGACGTTACTGTGAACTTCATGTGAGAGAATGATGCGTCAAACTCTGGTGCCCTATTGAAGGCCGCATTTTTCAGAAGAATACCTTAGAACGGGTAAACGATGTCGCGAAACCGGGGAACAAAACGACGAAAATACGAACATAGGCATATGAGTGAGCGAAGATCTCGTGCTTACTGCGGTGACTTGAAGAAGCTGACCGCTTCAATTTTATGAGGATCGGGTATTCCGCCATTGTTTCGACTAAGTGTCTCAGGACCAGTGTTTGGCGTTTACCAAACCGTCATTTCTTAGGGGTTAAGAACAAGTCCAGTTTTTGCGATGCAGTCGAGAACAAGGCTGAAGCTGTCGTTATGTTCTTTAAGCATACGGCCGAATATAACATCATCGAGATAACACATGCATATCTGGCACTTAGACCACATAGTACTGTGTCCATACATATTTTGAATGAAGCAAGAGCATTGCAAAGGCCAAAAGACATAACAATAATTTCGGATGGGCCATCTAGAGTCAAGAAAGCGCTCTCTTCCTTGTCGTCGGATGTTATAGGTATCTGTCAATACCCCGCTCACCAATCTTGTGTTGAGAAATAAGAAGCACCATCTAATCAATCAATGACGTCTTCGATTCGCGGTAGCTGATAGACAACCTTCTGTGTCACTGCGAATAGACGTTTGCAATCCACACAGAATCTCCTGGAGCCATCTTTTTTTGAACCAGGATTACTGGGGCGGTCCATGGGCTCGACCACTCTTGAACGACGCCTTTGTTCATCGTCTCTTTGAACTCTTCTGCAATCACTTTGCGCGCGGAGGATTACACTTGTCGCGCATCTGGCGGATGGGATGGGGCAAAATGGGTTCATTCAGTGCAGATCAGTGATGGTGGTAGCGTAGTCTGACCTCCATAGCTCTTCGTTCTCTTCGTCCTCTCTTCTTCACTGCCTTTCGTATATCCGCTTTACCGCTTTATATATATATATGCACATTGATGAAGCTTCATGGAACTCGTGCATACTATCGTAGAAGAAAGGTTTTTCGCTTACCGTCACTCCTATCTTGCTCAAGTTTTAGACAAAGATCGAATAGTCTGACTGGTGTGGTTGACTGAAAAGGCGTTTGTCGTTACTTTAACAGTTTTTCTACGAAATATTTCCAATATGTCTTCGTCTGCTTTTCTGGGAGGCATCCCCGAACAATTACTGGAATCGAAGCTTCAAGGTCATGCTCTGTCGCACTGCAGCTGGCGGGATTGATGTAGCATGAATGTTTTGCACTTTAATCAAAGCGAGGTGCGTAGAAAAAGGCAAACTTGGAGCTGCTTTTCGACAAACTAGATAACTAACTGAAGTCTTATATAGGATAATTCTGACATACACTGCGACATGTTTTGAACGATATTAAGGAACAGATATATTTGTTTCTCCTCTCATGTTTTCCCGCAAGGTTGCACATATGGTCCGCGTCGTTCAATACATGGCAGAGTTGAAAAACAAATCTACTATTTCAAACAAGCTGAAGAGCCAATCAATAATTGATCGATGCATGTGAACGATCCATTTAAGCACATCTTCGGTAAATGTCACCTAAGTGTTAAAAAGTTCTAGGTTCCTGGTCAGTTTGTTAGTTATAATAGGCCACAGTGTAATCAAAGGGTCCAGGAACACAGAACTTTAATACCGCATAATTGAACTTTTCAAAAGATGTTCCAACAGAAGTCAGTATCATATGCAAAGCAAATTCTAGTTCATAATTACCTTTCTTGGAAAACATCAATTGAATTAGTAAACTCATACGCCCATTAAGTCAAGAAGCACCAATCAAGCGACCACTCATAGAGGTCACCCCCCGTTTCGCGCACCTCATATGCCGCATTTCTGGCTATGTATTCTTAATTAAGGATTGCCGTGCTCTCATTTTCCCAATACGAAAAGACAAAAAAATCTGGAAATACTCAGAAGGTGAAAATATTACTTCATTGCCAGCAATTGGAAACTCTGTGCGAACCTACGTCGCCGCACGGGACAGAAGGCGCACCTATAGCTGCTCGCCCCATTATAAGTTTTCGCGATGACAGACGCAGTGACGTAAGGCATCGTGTGCCTTGAATAGGTGAACGGAGCCGGACTACGGTGAGAACGAAAGAAGATTCGAGTTAGACTGACCACTGAACTCGCCTAACTTTATTTCCTAGCTTGCACAGCAACGGCCGAAACAAGCGCACAATGCCGCAGTCCGGTATACATCTACTTGAATGTTTACTTTTGTGTCAACGACTGTTCATCGAAGGCACCGACACTGGTAAATCTATTTGACAGGTACCATACGTGGATGTGCCGAAGTTTTTCAAAACCATAAAACCTCTGCCCTATTTCATTCAACACTTTAGTGTCCTAAATTATTATTACGTGCAGTAAATGCCGCAAAACCTAGGCACTTTGTCTATGCTCTCATGGACTAAAGATCGCATGCAATGATGAAGCTGTTTACGGCTGGTGAAAACTGCAGCGATCGTCTCAGATATGGGTATGGATGTATAACATGTGAGTTTACAGACATTGTTCGCGAAATAAGCGCTGAAATAAATGTCGGCGATAAGCTGTGCTTTTTTTATGAAAACCACGTTCGTTTCAGGCCCGCAACAGCTATATAGGCTAACTGTTCATGTCTGACACTCTGAAACGTAGTATGTTCACTTGTTTCTGTGCAGCTGCAGTTGTTCATTTGTAATGTTGGTTGCCGTAATATATGCATAATCTATTTGTACTTAGGTGGAACTGGGCAGGACTACACGCTAAAGTTTGCGAGCGACACAGAGAAGTGCGGTGTTCTTACATTTAACCTCGGAGGTGAGTGCGCTGTATTGTACAAAAATGGCTGAAATTGTTCACGACATATCATAAGAATGGCGCCATTGATTATTCGTTGGGGCATCAGCTGTGGCTGAACATGTAGTCGTTGTCTCGGGGTCTCTTTCGTATATATTACAGCAGTTATGTCGTAGACACTTCTACTCTTGATTCTGCCGTTGGCATCGTTAGTTTCCTAATACTACATCGTGAAAGCAAAGGAAGATCTCAAATTTCGACCCCAACTTCTGTGAAAAATGTTATTGGTTGATATTATTGTGTACAGGCTGTCCCATTAATCGTGCACAAAACATTAATGAAAGACGAATCAAGCTTTGCGAATAAAACAGAGTGAATAGTGTTAGGAGTACTGTTGAGAAACAGTCACTTGTTGTATAATTGACATGGACCTTGTTATATAAGTATTTACAGAAGTGTCTAATTACTGCTGTAATTGGTGAGATTTCATTTATGGTGTTCCAAGAAAACTTCCAAGATACATAATTTAAATCTCTCCCGCGAAACAAATATTGCGCGTTGATCAATCACAGATGCATTGCCTTATCAAGATGTACAGAAAGCATACGTGAATATATTAGCAAATATGTGTGAAGACTCCGCAACTACTTTAATTAAGTGCAAGACAAACAGGAAAATAAGGATTAAGAAGGGCGTCAGGCAAGGATACACAATTTCTATAGAACTATACTCATAGCACGCTTAAAAAATTATATTATAGGGTTTAACGTGCCAAAACCACTTTCTGATTATGAGGCAGGCCGTAGTGGAGGACTCCGGAAATTTCGACCACCTGGGGTTCTTTAAGGTGCACTTAAATCTAAGTAGACGGGTGTTTTCGCAATTCGCCCCCATCTAAATGCGGCCGCCGCGGCCGGGTTTCGATCGCGCGACCTCGTGCTCAGTAGCTCAACACCATAGCCACAGAGCAACCACGCGGGTGATTGAATGCTTAGAAGTATTGAAGTTGGCAGGGGTAAGAAGTAAAGATCAACAGGGAAAATATGACCTCAAATCTGCGCTCACCAGATGACATGGTCTTGTTCAGAAAATTGGGAGCTGAATGAGAAGAACATTGAAGATTTTCGCCAAGAAAGTATCGCGGTAGGGACGACAATTATTATGATAATGTAAAGCTAATTTTAAATAGCTGGGCAAGACAACAAGAGTTTGTCATTGGCAGTGAACCTCTCGAGTATGTCCAAGGGTGCGTTGATCAGGTCAATTATTCATAGAAGGTCCTGATCATGTGAAATAATTTTTTTTTTGTATAAACTTGGCTTGGAGCGCATATGACATGCATTACGAAATAAATACCGGCTGTTTACCACCATTGTTGTAAAAAAGATACAATCAGTGCATTCTACCGGTATTAATCTATAAGGCTTATTCATAGAGGCTAACAAAAGCTTCACAATAAGTGAAAGACCGCGCAACGATCCAAGGAACGAAAGGCGTTTGGCGTGACGTCAAGTGACAGGAAGATGGTGGTGTGGATGAGAGAACGAGCGGGTGTAGTGAAAATTCCAATTGACATTCGGAGGAAATAAATGGAGCTAGGCAGGGCATCTAAAGCGTAGAGCAGTTGATCGGTTGTGTATTAGATTGGCATAAGTGCCAATGAAATACGAAGTCGAGGTTGGGAGGAATTTAGGTGAGGGTATAAAATGAGAAAATTTGCAGGCATAATACGGAACCAGCTAGCGCAAGACACGTGTAATTGGAGATCACTGCCAGAGGCCTTTTTTCGGCAGTATTCATAAAAATAGACGATGATGATTAGTGGCGAAAAAAGAAATCCTGCGAAACATGAAAGGCACCACGTCACTACGTGCCCGCATTCGCAGGATAGCATCACCATCAAACAGTCTGAGTGAGGAAGTCAGAGATTTGTTAGTTGTAATACTGGGCTGATCAGAAACGATAAGAACACTCATGTTTTCCCCCGAGCCACCCACAGCTCTTGCTTATTATTTCGCGCCAACAACTAAGAAAGTTGTTGCCCATAATGGCGGCTATGGAGATGAACAGCTTGCTTTCCCAATGAGGCGGTTTGATGGCGGCGCTATCACGCGCGCTGTGAGCGTAGTCAGATTGTATTTTGCTATATTTCGCGAGAGTTTTGCCTTCGGAGAACGTGTGATTTGTAGCCTGATCGAAACACTATTCCGACATCCTTTACTATGATGAAAACGCTCAAATCGACTTGTCTATTACTGCAACAACAAATAAAATGTTTCTTAATCCTATTGTTCAATTATTGGCTGTCAGAAATGAAAAACTATAGGCCGTCTGTTAGCTTTTGCACAATAAACATTTTTGTTTAGTCACATAAATAATTCCGGCTTCATTTAAGGCTTCGTGGATGCCAGTTTGGACGCCTTGTATACAGACTCTAGTAACTTTAGGCAATTTTTACGCATGCTTATCATACAATTCGGTTACACCGTATGTAAAAGTCGGCTGGTATCCCTACTGAATTGAAGGCTTTTACAAAATCTACGAAAGATAAAGATAATTGACAAATATATTTTATTCACAGGACATTCCTTTTGTTCTGTGTTCGTTGTTCGCGCTTTGAAAAATATTTGTCAATTACGCACCAACTAGGCCCAGACAAAGTTCTTCTAAGCAATAAAGTTAAGCTGGTAACATACTCAATTAACTATCCCTCGAGTATGGTTCATTCAGGAATATTTTTTTGAACGGCCTTCATAATATAGCTTTGTTTATAGCATTAAGGTGTCGCCCAGAATCCCTCGAAAATTAACTGAATTGATTGTCAGGTTGTAGCTATGGCAAAGAATTGTACTTCCAATAACGCCATTTTGGGATTTAGCGCATTAATGAGTGATCTTGTTCCCCTGAAGACCAAGAACACACAAGACAACAATAGCAGTGAACACAGCCATCGCTCGTCGAAATCGGGTTTACAGGTCCATATCAATCGGTGGTGCTCACGTGCGTTCAAAAGTATACGCGTCCATTCACTCTCTCACATGGAATCTAACTCGACAAAGAATCGTTTGCTTTTAAATTAACGATAACATTAGAGAAAGTTAGCATAAAGGAAGGCGCATCTCGCATCGAGCGACGACTTTCTAACGTCTGCTAGCTGATAAAAACGGTCGTCGGAAAACAAGGACGATGTGCACGTGTCGTCGCTACCGTCTTAGTGGCAAATGTCTCGCTCGTACCAAGAGAACGTGAAACAAAAAGGGCACACAATAAAGGAACCTAACAAAGCAAGTAAGAATTTAAATTTTCCCAGTAGGTTGTTTATAGCGCACATGAAACCTCTTAAGCTTCTCAACACGAACCACTGCAGACAGTGCGCAGCACCGCTGTGATTGCGTAATAATGTATGGAATCACCAGATACTCCAGTGCACCAATACGCCAGAGAAATTTGCACTTCACGAAATAGCATCGCAAAACTTTTTTGCATAGTCCCCGTCGACGTATCGGCAACCAAAATCAAACACAGGCGCCGGGAAGGTACTCCACATAGCCTCGGCGAAGGTTATAATATATAATGTCGAGATTTGGTATTTTGCTGCTTCTTGGTGCGCAGACAGGTGAGATAGCTTGTTCGGCACGCTGGAGGTAGGCTGCGACGTCTTAGCTGTCTTCATCGCCGACGTGCGGCAGCATGACGCCAAGCGTTGTGCCTAGCTTCCTTCAGTAAACCCACTTGAAGGGTGTCGTTTGTGTTCTTTTTAGCACTGTCGCATTGTAAGCGAAGCTTATGTGGAATAACAACATCGCAGGTATGGCGCGTGCCCAACGTTTCCTCCTCTTTGACTACGTACCCATAGATAATTGTCTGCGAGCTATAAAGGATGAAGCAAATGAACGCATCGCTCCACGCAGTCAGCTCGCGAGCGAAGCCCGGACATTCTTCTACCTTTCATTGCTTGCGTGAGGATTGCGAGTATGTACACTAGCGCACATGATGAGCAACTATGAGGAGTTGCGGTTGTGAGCAGAAGAAATGGTTATTTCGCAGTTTCACTGGTTGCTGAAAGTAGAAAACGAGGGTAATTTAAACAGGTGTTGCGTCGTGAAGGCGAGGATACCGTTTATAGACTCGGCAACTACGGCAAAGTGGCGCTGGTGTGCCTGTGTAAACAGCGCCTGTTTCAGCGAGAGGAGGGGAAAAGTGAACACGTCCCCAATAGAAATTACTAAGAGGTGATCGCAATAATGGCGGAAGAAAAGTAGGGAAACGACAAAAAACGGGGACGTGCCAAATTCAAAGTTCACAACAGGGGGTCAGAAAATGTGGTTGCGGGAGTTCATAGTTGTTTTCTATTTTTGATTTTTTTTAACTTGGGTAGGGCATTAGGCAGTATAATAGCAAGAGCCATGGTGGCGCAACCCATCACCCCGTTACAACGGGGACGCTCATAACATGCATCCATCCATACAACCAGAAGCGCTTCCTTATTTGAAAACATCGCCTGGGTAGTCGTTGCGGAGTACCGACTGTAGTTTCTGCGCAATACAGCTGCATGCTCTTTCTTTCTCTTATTGCTCTTGACGGCCGTGCTGTATTTCGAGCTGTACTATGAGAACTGCTTTGGAAACAGCAATGTGCAGACCCTAGTGCCGTTTTTTTAAAACAGTTTGACGCAGCATACTTTTCTTGCTGCGGGAAGTTTACGAAATACGAACGTGTGCTGTGCTTATGATGTAAAATATCCAACTAAATGCGAACCTAAGACGTGATTAAAGAATGTTCCCCTGATCAGCAACTAGGTATCTTGCAACTTCGAAATTGAGGTAAACGTCACTTCAATCAACAGAAGCTAATGTGCTCAGAAATATGCTAAACTGAAAACGAGTACACATTTTACGATACTGATAAGCTTCCTGTTCTCGTAAATGTCCTTCAATATATTTGGTACGTGTACGTACATTCAAGGGAACACTTTCTTTTTTTTTTATGCTAGCCACCCTAAGAAACAAATACATGTTGCATTGTGAGACCAATTTCAAAAGCTATATACAACGTGTACACATGATCTATATTGTATTGAGGTTGAACAAGGCAACTGTTTCATTAAAATTTCTATCGTGCAAGTTTCACGTGAATGAGTGTGTTAAAAAATCACAACCTCAGATGGCTTGCATTCACTCACGGCCTTGAGTTCATTATATTCGAAAACTCTTCATTGGGGAACGGCAGATGTCACAAGTTTACCAGGCTGTTAACGTATATTTATTTTTTGCGTTGGGTATATCTTAATATCGCAGATCCTAAAGAAAAAAAAAACGTGCGAAAACAGACAAAACTAAGTGTTTAATGATAAGCAGCGCACAACTGCCACTTCTATTTGCTACCATTGATGTCGTGCGACAACTGCCGCCTTACAAGCCGCCGATACAGATCTCGACACTTCATACTTGCCCTGATCAGTGCGACGAATACACACTATCGAAATTACAGGGTTTTGAAGTGAGCGCATTGTATCCGAAACCACGACAATCTTTCTCGTCAGCTGGACTTCCAGCATGCTTCATCCGGAAAAGGCCCAGCATTTAGTGAACGTGCCCCTATAGGCTCACAAATCTTTATTGCTGTTTGTAATCTTTATTGATGTCATTGCTTTATAACGATCCTGGAGTACACTTCCAGACCGCTAGATTAACGACACGACTCGAATGATAGGAAGGCAAGCAAAAGGAAAAACGTGCAATTTCACTCTTCCTACACAATGGTCTCTGTCTAATCTATGAATTTCCCTGGGATGACCAGAATTTTACAGGCAGGTCACGCTGCTTCGTCTGATCACGGATGTTATGGGTCTAAACTACGCAATAATGTTTTGTACCAGGCTGGTCGGATGACGAAGGCATGCGCGCCGCCATTTAAACCTTAGCACCAGTAGCAAACGCTGTAAGGCAAAAGGCTGCGCAGTGGCTCTTGCGGGCGACCCTCGAAGTTGGAATGCAGCCGCTAGGAGAGCAAACGGCGCTGATGTCATGGGTTGTAACCTGAGGCTGCATCATATATTGTAAATCTGTATATTTACAAACACATGCTGCCTTTCTTCAAAAATTTTGGTATCAGTCCAATTAGGAACCTACTTTGTCTAGGTCTGTTAAGCATAGATGTTTTCTGTTCAGGTTTGGCTTCCTAGTTTCAACATGCGGCCTATGCGAATGAGTACATCGATCACTTATTGAACATTTCTTCATCAAGTATTTGGACTTGGCAATTTGTGGAGCAGGCAATTCTTACTTTTTCCTGAAATCTACCTGGATTGGTTGAAATGCGCTGTTCTGCAGAAGCTAGTTCTTTAAAATCAGTTGAAACAACATATAATAATGCAGCTGGTACACTTAACCAGTTCCACCATGCTTCAGGTGAAAAGTACTGTCAGAGGAGCTTTCCTGATCTTGTTGCAGTTAGCTTTCTTTTCTATAGTAAATTAACCTAACCTGTATGAAGAACACTAAAGGTTCGTTAGTAGGTTGTCGTGTGTGCTGGTCATGCCAATGGAACTAATAGCCTACGATAGCTCATTCCCGCACGCATTTTTTACATACGAATTATTTCTTCTTTTACTACCTTGAAGAAATATTTTTAGCTGACCGGTCCATATATAGCACTTCCTTCTGCAGAGGCAGTTTACCTAAAGTACATTACCTGAACAGACGGGCGCTACTTTGAGGAAAACTCGGAATTTCCTTTTGACCGATTGCAATATGGTTACGTTTTCATTGATTTAGAGCGCATGTTCCAAAAGCCGAATTGAATCTGAGGAGCAGTGAAGCCATGTCCGCTTTGTAGAGACTCTAGCACTAGGGCTACTTTAGAGATGTGCGATCTCCCTGAAGCTTTGCAAAAAAGCATTGGTATTCTTGAAATCTCCTCGGTCTGTTTTACGGACGTTTATGTAAAACTATCAATTAAAAGACAAGTTCGAGCCCTTCCTGTGGATGAGCTGAGTTAATCCGCACGGAATTTACAACAAAGGCATCGGTGACAATCGGAATGTCATGCGATTGGTCATTGCAGCGTGAACGTGAAGTTAGAGTCAACCAACAAAGTTATGTGCGAGACTCAGTCTGTCGTTTCGTATTTTATCCTCTCAAGCGTTTCCGACCCAGCTCCTACGACGCAGTCCATCCCTGGCAAAGCCCTTCTACGGAAGAGAGCGCTACACTTCATTATCACTCTTATGCGGCATCACGTACTCCATGTGACATTGGAATTAATCATATGAAACAGAGGAAACAGGTGGGTTCGTTTTTAGAGGACAACATTTATGATCACCACATCCTTAGGTTACCCTACGAACACTTCACACCTTTAGAGGCACACTCTTTGTTGTTTAAGCACCTAGACACTACTTATCAAGATTACATGCACGGTGTAAATGTACAGGTTGGTCAGGCTGGTTTGAAGTGACAGCGCTGCTTCGTTTTGGATCCCTTCGCTTGAGGCAATGTGTCAGGCCTCTTAGACTACCCAGCGATGTTCACATATCACAAATATTCGGGCTATAGCAGTTGCGCTGCGCTCACTGAAACAGCCCCTTTTACGAAACACTGCCGTGTTGGCGGACTCTACAGCTGCACTTCGAAACTCCCTGTTGTGATCATCCTGAGAAATGTTTTCGCAAGTGGCTGCCGTTAATCACGCATTTCTTAAGCAATGTTTACAATTTGGTCTGCCATTGGATCCCTTTCCTTGTTGGTACTTGTGAGAAGGAAAAAGTGCGTGGTATGGGAAAGAAGTGCTCTGAAGGTCAACAACAGTAACAGCACCCATTAGCGACTAGATTTAAAAGGATGCAGCGTGGCCATTTTCGGTCGCCTTTAATCCTACCTCACAAGTCCTGTGTTGTGAAAGGGCTTAAATGATTTGAAGGTGTGCTATTTAATAGAAAAAGGAAGCGATCAACCTGCAATCAAGAATTGGTTTTCAAACATTTGCTAGCTACCTATTCATTTTGCAGAGAATGTCAATGAATTTCAGACAGGGAAAAACATTATGACCGAATGGGGTCCCAATGCTGCAATGAAGCCGGTAATTAACAACCTCCAATCAACACATTTTTTCTGAAGCGTTCATGCAACACATAATGTTCCCGAAAAGACTGAAGAAAGCTCGTAAGGAAGTCTTATGGACTTCTACTAGCATATCTACGCGACACCAAACTTGTCCACAATAGCAAATTATTCCTGACCTGGGACGAGATTCACAGGTGGGGCAAAAGCCGGCCTAGACTGCCGGGCAACACCCGCCTGTAGCAAACACCTTAACCAACGTAGCAAACACCTTAACCAACAATCCAAACAAGAACAAACTAGTCCCCGTTAAAACGTTAATGTATTTCATAAAACAGTTTGAAGACGGATATATTGGAAGATGTGCTAGTTTGTTTCTGCTAAGCAAACCACTGCTCGTAGCGATGCTACGGACCAATGCCGTTTCTCAACAGCTTTTGAAGCAGCAAAAATTGCGTTTTTGGGCAGTAAATTGCACATTCGGAAGAGATTTATGGAAGTGATGGCAAACTATTATACGTGGCTTTTACAATGGGCAAATCAAATAAGAGCAATTCCTGGTCACTGGCTAATAAACTGAATGCGAACACGACAAATGACCTCCCCCTCAGCCCACCTTCATCGCAGTCCATACTGTGGACTTGAAGTGCTTTATAAGCAATTTATTAGTTCTAAAAGCACTGCGGCACTTTTCTGTGCTCCGTGAAGATATCGGAAGCGTTTTGAGAGCCTTCAAGGTGATCTAGCCACTACAAATGCATTCTTTAAGACTTATTACTTTGTGAAAGAACGGTACGTCAGCGTTATGAAAAATTTACTTATTTTTTCCTGTGTTGATACTGCACTGATATACTGTGTACATGAAATACCGCGATGGTCGACACTGCCGGGTAATTCGCTTTCGCTCTTCGTGCATTTCGATGCGCGTCGCTGCTGTCCTGAAGTGCAGATATATACGTGCGAACTTTGACTGTGTAACGCTGTCAGATTCATTATGCTGCGCGAATTCAGTTCGGTGGCTTATGTCTACGCGCGAACTGTCGCTGTTCCTTCCAGCAAGCACAAACGCTAACTTAGCGAGAGCGTTTGTCGTAATGGCAAGCATAACTTCCACGAACTCAATCTTGGCTTCGAGCAGCAATTCTAGCCAATGATCTCACGGCGTGTCATCAAAACGTTGTACTCATATGGGTATATTGGAGGCTATCTTGCCGAGGAGACCTGCTGCTTGCCACTGCGTCAGCTGGCAGTGAATTTTTATCACGGCCGTATGATGGAGCATGGCCTAATCAGCGGCGCTTCGTCATTATCCAGAGGCGAATGTTCCTCGTTGGTGTCGAGTCCACCAAAATCTTAGAACAGGCCGTGGAACATTCTTACCTCGTTAAGTTGCCACTTCAACAAAAAAGGGGGATCCTTTTTTTTGTATGGGAACCGCGAGCGACTGCGTCGGCTCTACACATACCATTCCCCTCTCCCCCTCCTCTCCTCCATTCTATCTATCTTCCCTCTGGACTAGCACGTTGGTAGAACGGTAAGCGCTTGCCGGGAGTCTCGGATCATTACAGCTGTCAAGAGGCTAATGCCGCGACGACCCGGGATATCCACAGGCCATTCTGCACATTCGACGTGGTTGCAGTCCAAACGAGTTCCTGGAATATCTTTCTTCTCTGTCACGCTCCTGCAACGTATATGCACGCTCTGAACCGCCCACCGACGCGGTGAGCCACCAACCGTTCAAAGAGCAGCAGTCACAACAGCAGCAGCAGCAGCAGTGGAAAAGTCGAAGGAAGGGTCAGAAAACGGCTAAAATTCGTATATCAATAGCACATATTTTAAGGAGTAGTAGAGCGCTTAAGGGAAGAAAATGTGTGGTAGCGCCGTATGTGGCTTTCAGTACAAAGCGCCTTCCACACTTCGGTTTCTAGAACAATTATATTTTACATGTTGTTTGCCTTCTTGCAAACAGAGAGCGGGTGTAGTATATTTAGCGTTTTGCGTAACTCCTTTAGCATATTTTGCAAGTTTGGTAGGAGTGGGCGTGATTTCTTTTTTCTAATGAGCGTCATTTTTCATTTGCAGGCATGGACTTGTGCAAAATGTATGTGTGGGACCAAACTGTCGATACAACATTGACTGAATGCGAAAAGAACTATAATGCTATATGTCAGGAGTCGCATACGGTTTATTCAAGCGACTGCAAAGCAAAGTCTGTCCAAAATAATTAACAACGTTGTCGTGCTATACCGCTGGTGTCAATGTTATCCACTTGCACCATTTTTTTTTCATTTCTACAGTTGGGACATTAAACTGGCAATGTCCTAGAATAGTTTCGTAGCCATGTAAAACAGCAGAAAAAAATGTTTGTTCGAATGACGTTCGCTCCATGAAGCAGCTGAAGTTATTTAGGAACTCATTTACCTAAGTTCAAATCAATAAAATTGTATTTCACAAGTTGTCGCTGTAATGGCTGTAAAGAACATGTTGCTATTGCTGGACAGAAACCAGTTCATGCTAAAACGATGGTCGACTAAGAAGTCAGAAACTACTACCTGCGTTGTATGGATATAGGTTCCCAAAACATGCCACAAAATAAATTGTTTCTCTTCATATTTTGTACAGTTGTGCTGGGCGAAGGTTCTCAGGGGAAAATAGGTGACAAGTTCGAAGATTGTCATCGTGAAACTGCGGTTGACTCTATGTTGACTGTTAAATAGACTTATTTTGAAAGATGACCAGTCCTATTCCGATATTGCGAGGTATTTGTTATATAGATACTTGTGGTGTTGCACATTTCAGTTAAATAAATAAGAAGCAACTGTCACAGAAAACAATGATCATAAGAGTAAATGTTGTGCTGTCAATAAATGTTTAATCCTAGAGCAACTTAACGGCTATGGTTTATTCATTGATTCTTCTTTATTTAATAATTACCTAAAATTTGAGCTGAGTATCATCAGATAGTAGTTTAAAGAAATAGGTGCTGTTCTTGTGATCTTTCTATTCAATGACAGTTTTCAGAAAGCCAGCTGTACAAGTTTTGCGATGTTGTCAAATGGCCACAGCCACTTCTTTTATCGGCACACTGAACGCCATGACACTACACATAAGAAATCTTTTTCTCTCTCCGTTCGCCCTTTGAAATGCACATTTCAATGCATACCTGTATAATTGGTGACCTTCAGCAAGGCCCTGCATTTTGCCGGGGGAGAACGGCTCCTAGTGCTCCCCCATCCTTGCCTTGGGGCATTTTGACTGTTCTCCGCGCTGTTGACGCAATTCAGCCAATGGCGCTTATAATCGAATCGGGCGTGGGAAGAGCCACACGGTCACTCGGTAAATGAATGACGGCCGCTGACTTCATCAATTCAAGAGCTGCAATACATTGTTTGCCAATGAGCGACACAATAGAAATCAGACGCAACTACTAGGTAATGAGAGATTTCTGAATAACGCGGCCTGTTTCTAGAAGCAGAAACGTCACGATACATGTGTAGCGTAGTGGCGTCATTAAAAAAATTTTCAAACATTTCGATTTAATAAACTGTTCTTACCCGCGTGCATTTCGCAAGCCGGGCAATGTCGCGTCGAGTGGGCAGCCGCCTCCTATAGCAATTTCTGCGAATCAAGGAGCTGCAGTTCTTGTGCTACCGGTGTTCGCTCACGTGACTGCATCATATGCAGGAAGGCGCTTGAATAAATAAAAATTAAAGGAATAGCTAGGTTATTCTTGTACATCATGAACTAGGTGTTCTTGCTACCTTCTACATTTGCTTTAAATATGTTTATCCAAGGCTACCACCGCCGGACGTTTTCATGCTTCTGTGATCTCTTTCAGTGAAAGGCAGGTTCCGTGCAGCTTTTCAATTTCTTGTTAAGTTTCCGACCTTGCTACAGAAGACGGCGTGAGTTCCCTTTAGCATCCGCTATGAAACATAATCTAAAGAGCGAAGTTTGGCTGTCTTCATTGAGCAGTTTCTGCTGATGGGCACGATAATTAAATTTAGCAGCTGAATTTTCTTCTATATGCTTATCAACGTCGCAAGACTCACACGCGTACTCTTCTTCGGCAAGTGTACATAATTCGGAACTCGTCTCGTGCGTTACTGCTGCTGAGTTTGTTTACATAGAGGTGCCAGGTCAGGTATGAAAAATTACTCGGTGGTGTTGGGGAACCTGCGGTTCATTTTTGGAAGTCGCTGACGGTACACACCGAGAGAGTGCCGTGTTTTGTAGCAGAGTCTTTCGTTTCATTCAAACACTCTAGTCAGTTTCTGTAAGTTTGAATGTGCAGGCGATGGTCCTAAAGCAAGGCTGGCACTGGCTGTGCTTATTTTCCCTTTACCAGAAATGATTCCTTGACACGCACTCCGATGGATAGCTTCCAGCGGCAGATTGTGAAAGGTAATTTCCGAGTTTCTTAAACTAGGCTCGTAGAACTGCACGCACCAACTGTAGGTATGCCACGAACACATCTAAGCCGTCTAGACTATTGTGGGTCGTCGGACTTGCACTTTCGAGACACCTTTCGGAGAAGCAGAGGATGTGTCTGGTCGCATTTCTGCAGGCATCATCGAGCAGCAAATGCATGTCTGTTAATCAAGGAGACGTGCACACGATAAGCCACTCGACGCATCTTCTAATGCACCGTTTGTTTTCCTGACACACTTGGTGCCTCGAAGGAGCGATAGGAAGGGCGAAAAGAGCCGCAAAACATTTCCTTCGCACTTCCACTTGATGTTCCCGCACAAGCAAAAACAGTGCAAACAGGATGATGACCATGATATATCGACATCCACTCCAAAACAAGGCGGCGGCACCTGTTCACCTAGCCTGCTTGATCAATTCAACTACTGTACAGATATGCATCATCCTAGCATTCTGCCCCTGCGACTTATTTTATTATTTTTTCTTTCTTAAAACCTCTATACCTACCTGGTATAGCTACCTGCGCCCTAACAGATATGGTCCTATGAATACGTTCCCTGCTTTCTTCCACTAATACCCTGAAAGTCGTTTCCTTAGCTCCACTGGACTCCGATTATTATTTTGATCCGCTTTAAATACCAGTGCTTCTTGAGGGTAGATGTTTCCTATGGGTCCCACTGGTTAAACACGACTTGGAATCGGATGTGCTAAAATGCCTCCAGATTTTTTAAAACCGTAGTGAAGTAACCGTGTATAAAACTGCGGCGGCAACCATCAACTGTGGCGTCCAGCCTATGCGCAATATGCTCTGCGCGACGTCGCAAACCACTTCATAGAGCGACTGATCCAGCAGCCGTGCCTTGATCCCCACATGTTGCAGTCGGTAGAGTCAACGTAAATGTACAAAGAAGTACAAATACAAATCTGTACAATTAAGAAGAGAGGAGTTTCTGTAAGTCTCTGGAGTGCGTGAAATATACTACCACTATTTTATTGGAGTGCTGTCCACTGCAAGATTTCTCAAATGCGTATCGCACAAATATACCTTAATTCTTCGTAAGAGGCACTGCATATATACTGCAGTACTATGTCGCTGAACACTACGTAATCAGAGAGCAATGAGCACCGCAAGTTTGTGGGAGCGAAACACAATCCGGTACTGAGACCAGTTTCTAATCTGCAATTGTTGTTTTCGCTTGTTTCGCGCAAAGTAACAAAAAATCTTCCTTGCCATTCATCCGTCGATTTCTTCGTCTACTGCTCGATTCAGCATCTGAGGAGTGCTTTAAAATGAAATAGACTAAAATGCCAGCACCATGTCCGCTCACTTCCCTCTAATTTTGGAAACGCCTACGCCATCAGTGTTTTCAAATGTGTTTGCGTTTTTTAGAATAATAACAGTGGCTTTTCGTTCCTGCTTTTCGTCAAACACGTTGTTGGTTTCCATACTGACGACACTAACGCTTAAAAAATGAGCGGGGTCCATAAATCATTCGGTTTTGGCATACTGAGCGCTAAGCGTAAACGCAACGTGCTGACTACGGAGACATTGCCCATACTAGTCCCAATAAATCGAAAGCAAGCACAGAAATTGCCAAAGCATTAGAAATACAACTAGCGGCATGTCCTCGCACTGCATCCACAATATCCACAGTATCCACACAGTATAGTTTCTCTAATTTTTAGCCTTATGGATCCATGGCTTACTGCGTTTCGATAACCCAGCCTAATATTTGCAAAAGACACTGCTGCCTCAATAAGGACACATGATATTGAGGGCCCCCACGGCTTCTAGGGTTAAAAATCGTTTAAAGTATGCTGCAATGTGCATGTATGTTCAAGTGCGCCTCCGAAGGGCCTGCTTAGCAATACGATTCATAATCTCTGTGATTACTGAAGCATTTTTCTGCGGTATCCAATCGTGTGAAGAACGATGGTTGGCCAGCCATCGGTCAAGGCAACATATGTCTTCCACCCATCCCAAGCCGACGTCGTTATTGTCTGGCCGAACAATGCACACCTAGCTTGGTGATTTTTGTATCATTCCTCTTTGATAATCCGGGTAGAACATAGAAGAAAAACAGCAAGCTTGGGTGACCTTGTTGGGTCTCAGCCCCTTGACCAGCTTCATTGACAACTTCAGCTGCCTAGACATAAACTACATATATTAAACGTGCCACGCATATGATTCACATATTTCAAACATTGCTCGCATATAACGCGTTCATACCCTCGGTGAGGAATGGGTTAGAAAGCTTGCGAATCATTCATACATATCGTTAACTTCACAACGACTTCGGCTGGAATGTTCGCACTAGTTTCGCTTAATTCACTCATGGTAGCAGTCACCATTCACCCAGCACGGCCAGCTAAATTGTGCGCCCTTAGTAAAACACATTTAAAGCTACGCAGCGCTTGGATACCTGATTTACTGCAAAAGCAACAACTAATGCACGCTTTTTTATTTTCAACAAGATAGCACCCATAACGTGTCCCTTACAGGAGCGAAACATAAAGAAAAATGCCTTGTTCAGTTCACTTTGACACGAGTAAAGCATGCTACGGGTCATATGCAAACCTCTAAATGGGAAGAGAATCACGGTTGAAAAGTAAACTCTAATACTCATAACTCACCTACAATTAAGCAGTGTTGTTTCCTCGTGCACTGAAGGTAAAACATAATGAATGTGTTTCTAACGCTCTCACAAACCAAACCTGGGCCACAATTGAAACCTAATTGTAGCGTTCGGAGGAAAATCTGAGTCCTGGCATTTTAGCATGCACCGAAATCATAGTACAAAAGCTCTGCTGCGTTCCAACACCGTACAAGTAAGACCGCCGTTTCTTACACTTGTACCACGTTCGTACGACCTCGTGTTTGCTACAAAAATGTCATAGATGCCAATTGACTTCGCCAAAGCGCTCAACAGACAGAAGCTACATGGCCTATGCTTGCTAGAAAAAAGTACCAGTTAATAGACAAACACTTTTTAAGAACAAGTACAATACAATACTGGTAAACTTCACCGATATTACGTAATGGTTGCTTAGAGCGAGTGACACTGTAGAATAAAAAACCATGATGTTCCAATGTGGAGCGGATGGCAAGTCACATAGTGCTCTTGAAGTAAACTACGGGAATACGTTGTAACCGCGCGACGACTCGTAGCCAATGCTATGGACAAAAATCTTATTATTTTATTTATTTATTTATTATTTATTTGCTACTTCCATCGCCCCGTAGGGCATTCCAGCAGGTAGGTTACAGACTTGAATAAATATTGAACAAATTATTTCAATGCGTGGAAAAAAGCATCATTTTCTGTGATGTATACAGTGCTCGATGGCAAGCTGTTCCAATCTCGAACAGTTCTAACAAAAAAAGGAATGACGGAAGACGTCACCCCTACAAGAAAATTCCCTGACCTTCAAACAGTGGTCACGTCGCTTAGATATGTAGTGTGATGCCTGGGTATATTGTATGCGGTTCATACCAGTTTTAGAATAATACATATCATTGAAGAATCCTAATTAATACGGCAAGTTTCGCGAGCTGGTGATTGAACAAGTTCCTATGGATGGGCAGTGCAACCCGGACGAAGGACGAGAGGGTGTACACTGCGCTCGTATTGGACTTCCTCTGGACGCTGCGCTCATATTGTATACTTCCTCTCGTCCTTCGTCCGGGTCGCGCTGCTCAATCATAGGAACATGAAAAATCTTAATCTGATATGCTTTCTACGATCCTGCAGCTTTTGCCATTTAAGTTTAGGTTTGCTTTCTGCCATGCTAAGCTGCCGGCTATAGTTACCAAGGACAAATCTAACTGCCATATTCCGGGTTTATAAGCTCAGATGTGTGCGGGTCCTAACAAACACATCCGTACTCAAGTATTGAACCCAGGTGACTGAAATACAATGGCTTTTTTAAGTTACTCGGTAAATGACTATAATTGCGCCGCAAAAGTCTCAATACTCATGCTGACTTATTTCCAATATATTTAACATGCTTGTTCTATCGTACATTACAAGTAAAAAAAAAACCTAGATATTTAAATTTCTTGCTTATGTTTAGAGTTAAATCATGAATTATGTACCTTATATTAAGGACAGATTTCATTTAAAGTTGAACCTGCAGGTACGTGTCCATATAAACACCCCCGGATTATAATTTGATTTCAGGTTTATGGAATTCAAGCGTGTTTTGAGATGTCAAAGAAAGCCATTGTCGTTACATAAAACATAGCACGTGTGCTACACTTTGATCCTGCAGCCGACCTCGCAGGTAATAAGCCGAAATCTTATACCTAAATCAATAACTTGCCTGCCTGCGAAACCATTTGTCTAGCGGACGGAGGGAAGCTTCATGCAGGGCGAAGCAGTTTCCTTTAACTTGCAGCGCACGTGGGTAAACACCGACCTTGCTTATAGCCTCCCGAAGACATGCGCAGTTGCGCAAGATCGGCGCAACAACGGTGCGCCGCTGGCCGCGTCTTTCCGTCCCATGTAGCTGGGGGATATAGTGTGGAAAACTGTGCGCTATTTGCCAAATCTCTTGCCCGAAGCATTGATCTCGGGCGGGTATCTGCAACACGAGACAAAGAAGAAGCAGACACAAAAGTGCAGTTTCGCCCAGACAGCGGAACTAATGTGACAGCGGAACGGCGGAACAGCGAGACAGCGGAACTTCCTTAATGTGCACCTAAATTTAAGTACCGGGGTGTTTTCTCTTTTCCCTCACATACAAATTCGGCCACCGGCGCCCGGATTCGATTTCGCGACTTCTTGCTCAGCAGACCACCACCATAGATCTGGGAATCATGCGCTAGTTGGGGCAAACTTAGTTTGTATACCTCCTGCGCTCAAACGAGCGGTTCCACGAGCAACAATTTCTTCTCGGCAACATGTGCACTTCACTTTGAGAGGAGCATGAAAGAAAAGTAATGGCATCATCCGATAAGTGTACTTTTTTTCGTAGTAAGTGAGCTTTAGTTATATGATTTGCCGGATAGATAGCACGGGTAATCGGGGCACCTCTGCTGGCGTTCAAAAAGTTTTAAATTAGTGTCAAGCTAGTAGCGGACTCAAACGTCTAGTCTTTTCCGGATGTGCGGTTTGATTTTGTACGAAACCACGAGGTGACAAAAGCTTCGTTAGTTTCCGTTCTCTCTCGGCATTGAAAGCGCATGCGCAGTGATTCAACAACGCGCAGTCGAGAATACATGCCAGTTATAGGACATTGGAACATCAGGCATGGCTGAGGAAAGCAGCAACGAATACACGCCTCTTGATTTCAGCATTTCAGCAACACCAAGTACAAGCTGTGGCGGTACCCAGGATGCTTCAAGTACTTTGAGCGCCTACAATACGTGAGCTTTACGGCTTGTAAATTTTTTTCATTGAATAGTGTTACGCGTATAGACGACCCATATAATAGGCTTTAACATCTGTACATTTTGTCTCACCTAAAACGGGTGTTTTTTACAGTGAGCTTGAGCTTTGAAATCGGAGGCTTTCTTGATCAAGACGCGTCGACGCAAGCGCGCTGCGAAATTATTGCCATGTTCAGCGCAGTGTTAACTGTTTAGCGTTCAGGCTAAGATTTTGAAGAACATAAATCAAACGTATACTTACAGAAGAAAATATTTTTCATTGACGTATAATTTTTGCATTGTACATATGCGATGGGGTGCTATAGCTCGAAGCCCCGGGTACAATTCCAGATGGCACCACCGTATTTCGATGAAAGCGCACTGTAAACAGGCTCTTGATTACATGCATTTAGGTGCTCGTTACAGAAGTTCGGATGGTCAAAATTGGTCAATGGTATGCGTTTTATGAGGTCATTCCTCTTCCGAGAAAATCCTCTTAATTGGTTTTAACTGCACTGTACAATTTCTGAGCCGAACCATACGTTTTTTAGACAACTCGTCAAGGTGCACAACAATACTGCCATTTGCCAATTACCAAAAAAAATGTGACCAAGTGGCTACTGCCCCCTTAAAGCTTTACATTAATAAAACGTAATCCCCGTGCATGGAAAGTCACAACTTGGTTTAAGACGATTGTTCTTCCGTATAAATGTGTTTCTTAAGGACAAGTGCGCAAGCAAGCACATTTTTCCCGCTTGGAGTTGTGTTGCTAAATAAGGTGTTTCTTTCTCCTTTTATTGTTTTTTGACAGCTTAAATATAGATTACTTAGTTTTAAATAGTTTTTTTCTTTTTTCAAAGAGCAAAGTGTCGTGAGCTAATACCACAACGATAAAGAAGTGGGAATTCATGGTATTCTACGGTACCCTTTACCATTTGAGAACAGATGCACTAGCACGTCACATTTCAGCTATTTTTCTGGCTAAGCATTGTCTCAGTCATAGGATGTTTTTCATGCGTTCTCACAATAAACTTTTTTCTTCGAAGAATTCTTAAAGGGGCTCGGCGAGTGACCCAGAAGCAAACTTAGCAACGCTTGAATACACATAATAATGGAGTGCATTCTAGTTCATCATTACTTTATTAGAAATCGTCATTTTGTTCGCAAGTACGCAAAATCATACTTGGCTAAGAGACAGAAATCTGCTTTTATTCCTCAGAGCAAGTCATTTGAGCCCATATATTTAAATATTACCTGCGATCCGATACTTCTCATAGCTGCCGGATCCATCAGTCATGATTGCAATTCGCATGACGCCCCATTCACCATGGCGATGTCGAACCACATCAGGGAGGTACAAATACTGGTTATTCTAGCATCAGCGCAGGTTTGCATCATAATTGCAGACACCATCTGCACATCGTCATTGTAATACTTCAACCTGTTTTATTCATGACAAAAACATGTTGCATGCTTTTAAATATTTTATTCCGAAATTACTCTCAGAATTCTGCCAATGTAGCAAGTGGAGTAAACGTTTTAAATTGCAAACTACATAGGACACTTTGTAAGTACTTTCACAGTTAAACTGACAGTATTCGTGCAAGTCAACGCGCCAGTTCGCCTACGGTTGATGAGTGCTCTGCACCATAAATTGCCCCGAGTGTGCCGTTCATATTATGCCAGCCAGTATAGTCAGTCTTTTATGGGAACGAACCATTGCGAGTAGCATGTTTCCAAAACATGATTTTCATTTTCCCGAACGTTGTTCAATAAAGACAATCTCACCTATTTTTCTCACAGCTGGTAACTGACTGATCAATACTACGTTACCTGTAGGACTTCTGAGGACGCCTTGCATTACCGGAGGAACACGCAGCGCCCTCCGATGACCGATGAGACTTGCAACGTCGACGGTACGTAGGCGATTGTCACTCACCTTCACCACAAATATGGTGGATCGCCCCTATGTTACCGTGGTAGCCGTACATTTTCTGTGTATGAAGATGCACTTTACCAGCAAGGCCAAGAGGTTTCCGAAAGAGCGAGCTTATAACTTTCCTTGCTAAGAAATATGTGCTTACACGAATATATGCAAAATCATTCATAACCTATGCAGTAGAGGTTTTTGAATGAATTTGTTCTTGTATCGGTGGGCTCGTAAAGCAGGCTCCAACAGGATATGAGCAGAAGCAGAGACTGTACATTCCATGCAGTGATTAATTCGCTTGTAAATGGAATCATCGCTTGACCATTGGTCTAGCGAGCTGGTTGACAGAGCAAGTGCTTTGATGTGAATGCCGTGTGTGATGTGTAATTAGCGCGGCGATTCAGATGTCTATACCGGAAGGTCCTAACGGTGCTCTTACGTTGTAGGCACAGTGTGACGATTGCTCACCCATAGCATGTTATGAGCAGCAGACATATCCAGCTCCGGCCGAATGCAGAAGTTATAGCTTGCAATTTGGGGAATCCCTCAACAGTTTCCATTGGAGTTCTTGGTTTTTTCCTACCAAGGAAGCCAAGCCACAGCCGCCGCATAAACAACCTTAACGAGTTAATGAAAATGAAACGCAACGAGAAACAAAATTGTTGGGTAGATGTTTGCGCTCGGTTACCATAAACTTTCACCAAACATCCCAGCTATGCGCTACTGAAACGTAAACATTATTCGTATTGAATGAGTAACAAACACAGTTACGTATGATTTCCGATGAGTGTGCCACTACTTCCAAATTGTAACGCTGTTTTAACGAGAAAATCTAGGTCATCCTGAAACACCCGCCTTCGAAATTGACCATTCTTTTTTGTAACGGGATTAGCTTTCCTTGGATGTGTCAAGCATTATTCGTTCTGCCAGTATCTGCGGAACCTCTTTCACAGGCCTGACGAACGTTGCGACTTTAACGGCGCGACTAATGATGTTTAAAATGTCAGAAAATAAAAAAATGGGTTCCTTAACTTACGCCTATGCTGTCACACTGTAGATCAGTCGAAGTAAAAGATGAAGCTCAAATCTTTACTTCCTGTGGTGCGGAATCCGCGTTGAATGTTTTCTGTAGCGTTCGAAGGCATTGACACTAAGGCATGTGGGTGTAGTATTGCCGTAAACTTTCTCAGGAGATTCGCCCCCCTTCATATTGTAAATAAAGATGCATTAAAAATACCCTCCACCACTGAAGTTTTAATGCTAATTGTAACTTAAGGGCTCTCACGGTTTCCTTTGTTTCACGCAATTTCTGCGCCGTTAAAGGGAAGATATGCACCTAGCCACAATACGCACTTGCAGCGCTAACCATGCAGTCCACACATTTAACCTGCTATGTGGCTTTCCGTTTGATAGTTTAGTGAGATTGACCCGTGAATTAACACTTCCGCATTTCTTTCCAAGCTAATGTGCTGTCTGCAATACGACTCTTACATATTCGTACTGAGCAATCTTTTCGAAAGTTGTCCTATAGTCTGTTCATGACCTACACAGGAATATTGGCGAGGGCAGCCGTTTTAGCGCTCGTAAATGGCTGCTAAACAAGCAGTGCTAACAGCCGGTGCTTATGAACTTCGGCTACTCGATTCACCTAATCGGGTTGGTATAACGAGTTTCTGAAAGACGCGGACATCGTTCCATGACGCACATATGTGTCATAGAAGGTCATTAAATTAAGGGCGTACATCACATATAAAATTTAAAATCCCTCGGTAGAAATGCATCCTCTCACTTTTCCGTTGTCGTCGTCTGTGTCAGGCTATGTCTGTTGCTCGTAATAGATGAACAATAAGGAAGAACTCACTGAGGCATCTAGTCTACTTATTACTTGATAATACAGAATATATTGGGTCAAGGGTTTTACGCCCACGAAAATGACATGTCGTTTTCCACTTCGGGCAATGTCCTGTTCTGCCCGTGGTTTGAGATGACACATAATAATCTCCAGAAGAATCCAACATTACGCAATCTCCATCGCGCTCGGCTTCCCCATCGCGAGGAAATTCTTGGATGTATTGAAGACATGGTTGCAGAAAGCAAAAAGCACCGCGTACGGAATAACAGGCGTAAAGTTTCCCGACCGCTGAGAGATTCTTCTCTTGCACCGTTAGCCTGAAATATTCGTTTCCCATATATTGCCGCAGCACTACCACGAATGAACACCTTTACTATACTTTTGTCCCACACAGGTGTCACTGACAATGGCACCACAAATTGCCAGCACCTGGGGTCCATCAGGAGCATCCATAACGCCAGGCCCAGCAGAAGTCGCGCTGGCATGGAGGAAGCATCAGCCAATTCTGAAGATGGCGCCTCGTAAGTTTACCTTAGGTTTCATTGCAACGCAACTAAGGGACGACAGGAATGGCTACCCATGTAACAATATGCCTCTAGTGGGTAAATCCTCCTTGGGAGGGCAAGCTCTGATGGCTGAAACAGCTACTGCATCAGCAGTTTTGAGTGTTCGGCCGCTGCAGCCAGCCTTGACTGGCTTCATGGTTCCAACAGCGTGACGAGACACCACATGGCACTGTGCACACCCCATGCGGTAACCACGAAGCTACACAAGCTCACCCGATTTTCAATCCTGCTAACACCACGCAATTTGCGGTACACTTGCAGTTTTGTATCTTGCATACACACTGCCCATTGTGGAATATGGAAAGATTGTGAAAGAGAGACGCTAATCGGAACCGATGCTCATGAGCTGAAACAGGGTATGTCTGTTTTTCTGTAAACTTCATCTAAGATTTACGCTGGCACTGACGCTCTTGCACGAGGGACAAATGTTGCGATGACCTAAATACCAAATATCAGCTGCTGTTTAGACAATATGGCGCTGGCGCAAACAAAAACCTTTAGTTCAGGATCTCATACCTAAGTAAATTGGAAAATATAAATGAATGTGGTTTGTACACACTGTGCGAGTATCGAAGGTTGTGGAATTTTAAGAAATGTGATAATGTCGTAACAAAAGCAGTTGCATTTCAGATTCGTCATATACTTAAAAAAGCGTTAAGAAACTCTGGTAACAAAATTACATCTTTATAACTCAGCAATGAAAACACCCACGATTCAATCACCTGCAGCAAATAACACATTTAGAGCGCTCAAAATTCTTCTATTACACAGTACTCTGAAATTTTGTGTTTTGTGGGGAGATCATTCGCCAGTCCTCGGACACATTGTATCGACTTCAAGGAAACCGCAAATGAATATAAATAAAGTTTTCCACTTAGGATGCTCCAAGAGATGCAAGTAATGGAGCTGCGATATATATATTTTTCCTGCAGTTACCTTTGTAATGTCTATGCGTTTATTCTTTTTAAACTTTGTCTATTTCGTAATATTTACCACTTGCAAGACTAAGTAAAATTAATGAAGAATGATTTTCCGGCATTTAACTGGCTCTATCAAAGAAAATTTGATTGTTTAATAGTTATAATTTCTTCGTTAAATAATCCGGTATCGATGCCGGCCAAGTTGGCATGATTAGAGACGACGTGCAAGGTAACACCACAGGACTCGCACCGAACCATAACAGTGCTTGAGCCATGTAAACAATCGCAACCAGAAGAAATACAAGAACACAAGAAAAAGCACATTACCACAAGAACAGCGACCAATGTTCATCTAGTGCTTAGCGTAGACATTCAAAACGAGCAATAGGCTGTAGAAAAGACATAGATTGCACGCTGTCTGTGCTAAACTGCACGTTGTATTTTTCTACAGTAAACGCTAGAAAACATGTCACACCAGCAATGCCTTAACTCAACGCTTGCAGCGTTCGTAAACTTAACGAGAAAAAAATACTAACTTTTTTGGCGACATATTTCATCCAGTCTACATGAAAACGCTGAAGTATTTGTCCTATCTGTTCTTGTTGCGTAAGGGGGAGTAGATTAGGTTGTAGTTAGCTCAATGCCTTCGGCAGGAACAGTGCGCAGTTTGAGTGTGAGTGAAATGCTGAATGACTTCATACAAATACTCTAGGAAAACTTCAACCCGGAAGTGTTTCTCCGTATTCGATATGTACGGCTTGCGTTTAGACGTATGAAGTCGGACGGGGTTGTCAGTACACGCACGCGTCTCGGAACAAAAGCGGATAGTTTGCCTGCACGCCATTTCTATTTCTTAAAACGAGAGCCTCATGTGGCTAGTTGCAATGGTTTATACCCGCAAGAAAGCGGCTGTAGTGAGAGCAAAAAATCATCATCAGGAATGGCTCACATCGCCATAAGCAAGCAAGGATGTAATAGGTGAATATGAACTAAAGAAAGAAACATCCATCAAACGTGCGAACGAATGTGTGACGAAAAAAAGAGCAAATGAAAACAAGAATGGCATAACCTTGAGGTATTTCATTAGCTTTTATGTGACGTTAGGTGGTAAACCTACAGTCACAAACGTTTACTTCATACTGCAGCTGACTATGTCTAACCCGTCAGATCATACAGTTTTGGGCATTAGCACTTGTGCAGCAGGCCTTCCTCTTCAGGTGTTAGTAGAGTGTAACAACCTGGCGAACTTTTTTACTCTTCTTACCGTACAATTCATGCTGAAAAATTCCCCGACCATTAGAACAGCAATTAATGCGAAGTTTGAAAAAAGTTGCGTACGTGTTTTCATTTCGCAGTATATTGAGGCATATTTTTTTAGAGAGACGCGCAGCAAAGGTCAATTGCGACGTCTTTTGTAAATAACTGATCGAGGGATCAAGTTTAATATCTGGTGCTGTTTGGCTTCTATAAAATCCTAAACGATTCGCGTCACGCATAAAATCCCATTGGAAAACAATCCAAGACCAAGACAACCGAACCAAGCAATTAAATAAAGCCAAAGCGAGAGCCGATACGAGCTAATCTTAGCGCGAAATGAGCGCTCTGGCTGAGACCAGATGCTAGTACAAAACGAGCGTTCGGATGGGTCCCCATGAAACTAATTTTCCGCGCTCTAGTCACTGAAGGGGCAGCTCTAATTGGTTTCCGGTTCTCGACTGTTCAAGGCTAGCGTCTTCTGCCACTCCACGTTGCCCATTTCATCTTTCGCTGTTGTGCTCGTTCGCTCTGTAACGCCGCCGAACCTCGCCACAGGAGCTGGTTATTAAGAGCTTCGCAATCAAATGGAGACGTATTTTAGCCTACGCAAAACATTATTTTTGAATGCCAAATGCCTCACTTTGGAGGGAAGGTTTCTGGACCTTTACCTGAACACTCCTTGACAGCGTGTTGAAGATGGATTTGTATTTTTATTACTTAGACCAGCTTGGTTTTTAGCTTACCATCACTGACAAATATTTCTACTCTCCTGCCCCTGTTTCATGTAGGCTATACATGGTGTATTAGACAATGCAAGGTTTCTGTTATGCTTGCATCTCGAACGAGGAAACTTCTTTATTTTCAGTTTAGCATGGCAGGCCACCGAAAGCACCAGCGTTCAATTACTGCCAATCTAGAGCCCAAATCGAGCGCTAAATATCAATGAAGCAACTTAGCACAGAAATTGAGCTAGTCGCCTTAAAATTAACGCGCGATTTCGTATGCCAAACTCTCAATTGCTAAAAATGTGTTTTTGTCGTCAAATAAATAGAGTGAGCAATTTTGAGCTGCTTTGTCCGTGTACTTGCAGGAATGCTACTGGAACTGGAGGAAGAAACCAGCAAGAAACCTGCGGTGTCAGAGCAAGTGATCAATCGTCTGTGAAGAAGTCGAACCACAAATGCGAAACGTGCAGTAAATTATTTAGCAGTGCTAATGCTCTAACTCGACATTACCGCACGCATACCGGTGAGAAACCGTACAAATGCGAAATATGCGACAAATCATTTTCGCAGAAGTCAAATTTGCGTATTCATGAACGGATTCACACAGGCGTGAAACCCCATATCTGCCAAATATGTACTAAGGCATTCATAACCAAAGCGGAACTTCAACGTCATCTCACATCACACAGTAATGACAGACCTTTTGTTTGCGACGTATGTAATGTCGCCTTTAAGCGCAGCTGTCATCTCAAAAATCACTGCCGAACAATTCACGGGGTTAAAATGCCGTAAGAGCGCAAGCAGGGTGAATTTCGGTTCGCAAAGAAAGAAAACCTCGGAACCCACCTCTGTCAGAATTTCAGGTGCTGCTTGTGTGGAGATTCGTTTAGAGATGCACCTGGACTGATTGTCCATCTCATGATGAATACAGGATGCAGTTGTAAAATTGTGACGTAAGTGGCGCAAGTGCAGTAAATGGCCCACGGTTTCCGCATATGAACGTGACCATGAATCCGTGCAGGAAAATAACGCTGGCATTAATCCACAGGGGTGACAACTAACCGAACTCATCGTGTAGAGAGACGGGCTTTCTTTAACGCTCAAAACTGCTGAATGAAATGGGAGACTTATAATAAGCCGCTTAATTTTTTTGAAATTACGAGAGAAAACGTCTCCAGCAGAATATGGGATGCTGCAGACCCTGGCTAGAAATCACTGTTTGCGGAACTACGTTGTTTGCGAAAGCAGCTTTAGCAAACTCATTTCTAAACAAAGCATAATGGGCTGCAATTTGATGTTTCGGGCTAATAGAAGGTTGAAACATTCGCACAAGATCCTGACACCTCGTTTAGTTTCGTGCAAGCGTTTTGACAGTGTAATAGAAAACAAGCTATACCTCACCGTCCTTTATACATTCTGCATTTCGAATAGAATGCAGCACCACTCATTAGGAGCCATTTAAAAAAGGAAACAGTGTTCTTTTCAACTAACAACTAATCTCTCATGATGATTGAGATCCTTAGGCCTTGCTGCCTTTCAGATACTGTTTTTGCGACAATATATAGACACAGGAATGGGGGAATTTATTTGCCATACAATGGTGCTCAATGCACGTATTTTTGTGTGCTCTCTTTGGCTCTAGTCATACCGAAAATTTTGTGCTTTATCATCCTGATGACAACAGACTGTATTGGACTAAAATCCTTTGGAGCTTAAGTATATATGTTCTTCGACTACAAATATTTCAGTTATTGTTGCATTCAGGTGGAACCTCAGTCAATTTTAAAGCTCAATTTCTCATTCACTTGGAAGTCATCTTTTTGGACGTGCGCTCCACTCTAGTTACAGCTATGGAATTATTTAGCCTGATGTGACAAACGTATCCCTACGGGCAATGACACAACGATTGAGTTGTAGTTTTTAGCTATATTATTGACCCACGTACTTCTATATCTTTTTCCTGTGAACGCTTTTCACCGAAAAACATACGTTAAGCTGCAGCTCAGCGCATGGGGTACCAGCATGTATCAGAACATTCTGCAATATTCTCGTTGATTATAGCGTCTTCCTATTTTGTAGTCGAGCCTCTTGTAATCAAATTGCATGTACAACGAAAATACACTTACGAATTCCAGAAGACACGCGAGCAGCAACGATCACGCTGGAATCCTCTACGAATATTGTGAGAATAGCCGACGCTGCCTAATCGCAAATCATTTGTTCGACGATCGACTCATGCACGCGGCACTATTTTTCTGCCCGAATGTAACTTGTTTTGTTGGTTCTGGTTCTCCCAGTAAAGTGTCTTTAATGCCTCATGGTTCTTCTGACTGTGTTGTAACATTCTACAACGTGATGTCTAGTAAAGGTGCTTCGTGGAGACCGAATATACCCTACCAGCCATCAAAATACCTTACCGTCGTCCTAGACGACGGAGCTAGCCACAGGCTACGACTACGGCCCGAGCACGCACCTCTGCACGAGACGAGTAGGAAGATCTTGGCCCAGACAACTGCCGCAGTGAGAGCGCACATGTCACCTGCAGCGACGTGTGCTGCGAAAGCCAAGGAAGTCACTGATCATTCGCGGATCATTGTTTGGAGATCTGAAAAGCTGGCCGGAAACCTGCTATGAACCACTACGTTTAACAATTGAAACTGCGACAAGCTGCGGTTTCGCAGCTTACAAAATTTTTTACACCATTTCACCAATTGCAACATTCCCACAAACATTCACGAGCGTCATGCTTAAGGAGCGGGCTGAAGTTTAACGAGAATACCGTGGTCTTCTGTGCAGAAACCAGCTGTTAACTCAGCCATGTCACTCCGCATATGTCCGACATGAGAACGTTTTTCCTCATTTGCTGTTTTGAATAAAGTTGTTTGTGCCGCATCAATACGTAAACCGGCCAGGACATTTACGAAATTTCTAACGGGAGCCACGGGCATCGAAATGACGTTGCAACTGATGTGGTGTCGGAGCAAATGCGAATTGCTCCGACACCACATAACGTGCGTGCCTCGACGGAGCATAGCGTGTGAAGGGAACACCTACAGACGGGATGACGCGCGAGGTGTTTCGTGAAGGGAGAGGGGGTCGCCGTGACGCCTTGTCACCTTCGTTTTCGGGTGCCTAACTGTGTTCTAGGGGCGTTCCTTGCCCGCGCAAGCAGTAGCCTGCGTCCTCACTTCGCCTGTTTAATTTCTCAAAAGAAATTAATACAGAAAGAAAGCAAAAAATAAGTTTGCAAGAAAAATGTTCGAAGTAGTGTTTCAAACATGCAATTTCATGCTTAAAATTTAGTGTCTTGCCCACTGAGCTAAACCAGCGCCTCCAACATAACAGGCCTGTGCCTTCTGCATTATGATACTAGGCTGCTTGGAGCGAAATTTTCATTTCCAAGTTCAGTGTGACAAAAACTGACGTCAACCTCACCGCAGCTAACTCGGGGCATCCACTTCAGATTCTTGGGTTGTAGGGCAAGGTAGCATGTCACGTATCGAAGTTCACCTTGTTTGGGCTATCTACGAGGCGTTGCCCAGGCGTGTCTCAGTGCATTCCCTTGCCCGTGAGGAGTTAACTCGAAGGTTCACTCAGCGACGTTCAAATGAGCATTAATGCTTCCGCATTCGCAAATCGCATGCAGGGCTTAGGTATCCTCGGATATTTAAAGAATCGCCATATCCAACTTGACGTTATGTAAGCGAGCTTAGCATAGGTGACGCAGTGGCATAATTTAGGGCTTTTATTATTAATGCAGCAAAAACTTTGTGGGTGCTTAAGCTTCGTCTTTAAGACCGAAACACGATAGCATTCAAAGGTTCCCAACTTATTTTCACGCTTCGAGGCAACTGCAGCTGATGCAACCATGTTTTGTGGGAAATGCAGGAAGTGAATGCTATACACTAAGAGGAGCCTTCTGGTAGAAACGCCACCTCTAGCGTGAGCCGATCCCAAAAGTTGCGCACAGCCACGCAAAAAAAAAACTACATTATGAGGTTCCTGGTATATTTTGGCACGTTTACTATTTAATAACTGCGAGTCGGCCTAGTTGAACAGATTCATTATTTAAAAATGTGTGCGCAAATATAGAGGAACAAGTTAAACGGCAACACAAGGATGAGTGGTCGTCCTTGTGTCGTCCTTTTCTTTGTCCCATTACGTTTGCGCAAAAAACGTGTTTACTATTTCAATCTCAGAATATTCAACATGGCAGGTATGCGCTGTCGGTGTTATCGACACTTGTTTGTGGGCTTACATTTTCAAAATTCCGAAGAATAACCTTGTCAAGAATGCAAGAAAAGGTATGAGCAACTTTAGTGACAGAGCGGTGTGGCACTATAACCCGCACATACAGCAAGTCATACAGCAATGCGTGACATGTACACGTACTTCAATATGTATAGAACGATGTGTGGTCAACTGAGGGGCCCGTATTTTATTATACAAAAGAAGCCAACAAACGCCGATACGAAGGACAACATAGGGGAAATTACTTTTGCTTACTAGCTGAATTAAAAAAAAATAATTCTTAGAATTGAAAGTGGATGAAAACGCAACTTTCCGCAGGTGGGAAATGACACCACGTCTTCGCAATACGCGTGCGACGCCTTATAACATACGAGAATTTTCGCTCACGGGGACGCCGGCGCAGGATGCCGACGCCGACAACGCATTTTCTGCCATGCATGAGGCCCTCCCTTAGCGCTGTCGTGCTAAATTTCTCCTTCCACAAACGAAACACAATACACGCAAAGGACGGGTCACCTGGGGGAATGAGCATTGCAAAAAGAAACAAAATAATGCACGGTGCATACTTAGTCGACACCCAAGAAAGTAACCTATTATAGAATCAGAAAGGTATGTCATAGAGGAGCCGACATAAGGGCAAGCTGAAGAGCAAGCTGGCGAAAGTTTGAAGTACCAAAGTTTGCCGCAATATCTATTTTTGTTGATTGGCGGGCAGGTCATCAAAATGGGAACTTTGGGTATGGTACGTATTTCCTTCACAACCAGTAATTTTGCCACCTAGTATTGTATAAACCTAGGTGGAATGCGAAAAGGCACCTAATAATAATAATAATAATAATAATATTTGGGGTTTTACGTGCCAAAACCACTTTCTGATTATGAGGCACGCCGTAGTGGAGGACTCCGGAAATTTTGACCACCTGGGGTTCTTTAACGTGCGCCTAAATCTAAGCACACGGGTGTTTTCGCATTTCGCCCCCATCGAAATGCGGCCGCCGTGGCCGGGATTCGATCCCGCGACCTCGTGCTCAGCAGCCCAACACCATATCCACTGAGCAACCACGGCGGGTAAAAGGCACATAGGACAATAGAAGTGAACGAAGGCACAACGCTTCACTCCTGTTGTCCTACGTGCCTTTTTGCGCTTTGCCAGAAGTTATGCATCACCAACTAGCCCATCTGTCTGTTTTCTTGAGGAAATCAATTACTGGACTACGCTTGTATCACCTAATGAGCCTCTGTGGGCTTTTATGTGATGTGCATTGCGGATGTAGACTGCTCAACATTGCGGCAAACAAGAAGAAACACTGTTAACATTCATTTCCAAGTAAGATATTGCATAAATAAGAGCATTTGCTGGCCAGTGCCACGCAGCGGCAAACGTGTTGCGTAAGTTGAGTTAAAAGTTTAATTACGAGCTTTTGGTAATTAAGTGAACAATGTCACGATATGCTTGCACTGAACATCAATGCTTATTGACTGATTTACTTAGAAAGCATTGAGCGTACTAAACGTGAAAATAAATGCCCCTCCGTTTAGCATTCGGAGCACGTATTGCTCTACGAATGCTACACACTGTAACGTATATCCTTTCCGAAAAGTGGTAGCGAGAAATCAATTAGTTGCGGCAATGCGCATACCCGCCGTGGTTGTTCAGTGGCTATGGTGTTGGGCTGCCTAGCGCGAGGTCACGGGATTGAATCCCACCCACGGCGGCCGCATTTCGATGGAGGTGAAATGCGAAGACACCCATGCGCTTAGATTTAGGTTCACATTCAAGAACCCCAGGTGGTGAAAATATCCGGAGTCCTCCACTACGGCGTACCTCATAATCAGATAGTGGTTTTGGCACGTAAAACCCCATAATGTTTTTTTTTTCTTTTGAGGCAGAGCGCGAAAGGGCACAATGGACACTAGAAGTGAACGTAGGCACAACGCTTCACTCCTGTTGTCCTACGTGCCTTTTTGTGCTTTGCCAGAAGTTATGCAACACCACTAGCCCATCTGTCTGTTTTTTTTAGGAAATCAATTACTGGACTACGCTTGCATTACCTAATGAGCCTCTGTGGGCTTTTATGCGACGTGCACTGCGGATGTAGACTGCTACCCTTATGAGAGACTGCTTTGCTCTTCAGCTGCAATCACCCTGTTGGCGAGACTTTTCACCTTGCTTACGCAATTAAAACACATAATTTACTTCATCAAGTTAACGTTGTACGAGTCCCTAGCGTGTTAGAATCGCCTCGTGATGCAGTGTATAATGTATGTTCTGCTACCACAGCTACAGAAAATAATGATAGCAGACGGAGGCGTTATGTATAAAACGCTCAAAAAACATCAACGTCTTAACTTTCCTCGATTTGTTCTAAAAATGCATTCCTGCTTGCACCAGCGGAAACATTTGTACCGCAACACTTTTCATGAAGCAATAAAAGCACGTGTAAATGGCACCTGTTCCCCTTGTAATTCAAACACTGGTGAAAGCAGGAGCGTGAATCCGCTCACAGCGAGAGCACAGTGAAAACTCACTCGACTGCTGACTCGGCTTGTTTCTGCACGCAGAGCCTTATTTGATGTGGCTCCATACTCGGAGCTGTTAGAAAGGTTTCGAACTTCGTTCTATTCAATCCACATTTCATTAAAGCATGAAATACACAAATATATGAGATGCGGAGTGGGCAGCAGCGTATTTTGTTTACCGACAGCACCACTCTTCGTGCGGGGCGTGAAACGCAATTGACGACTTTGGAGCAGTCACACAAAACTGTCCTCAATGAGAGGGGTCTGACTGACATACGACTATGCATGGCGCATGAGCTTTCGCTACCGATGAACCAAGGCAAGTGCGAAGCAGTTGCAGTTCCGTATTGCTAGTGGTTAGCGAAGAAAGCACTGGAAATTTTGGGCAACAGAACAAAGCAAGCCCCGCTCGTCAGGTGATAAAAAACTGCCTGTGCCAGAGAATGGCACAGAAGTCAGCAGCATCGTAGCCTCTGGTAATAAAGAAATTACGGCGTTTTACGTGCCAGGACCACTTTCTCATTATGAGACACGCCACAGTGGAGGACTCCGGAAATTTAGACCACGTGGGCTTCCTTAACGTGGGCTGAAATCTAAGTACACAGGGGTTTTCGCATTTCGCACCCATCCGAATGCGGCCGCCATGGCTCGGAATCGATTCCGCGAACTTGTGCTCAGCAGCCTAACGCCATAGATTTTGTAATCATACGCTAGTTAAGGCTTACTAAGTTTGTATACCTGCTGCGCTACGACGAGCGCTTCCACGAGCAACAATTTCTTCCAAGCAAGCTGTGCTCTTCACTTTGAGAGAAGCATGAAAGAAAAGTAGCGATCTCATCCGATAAATGTACTTATCTCGTATTGAGTGAGGTTTAGTTTGGGTAAATCCTTTGGCGGAACGCGAGAACGGGTATTTCGGGCGCCTTTTCTGCAGTTTAATAAGTGGCACATTAGCGTCAAGCTAGTGGCGGTCTCTTACATATAGTTTTTGTCCAGGTATGCGGTATCATTTTAATCGAAACACCGAAGTTATAAAAGTTTGATTAGCTTGCGTTCTTTTTTGGCGTTGAGTACGCATGAATGGTGATTAAACAACGCGCAGCCGACAATACACGCCAGTTATAGGGCATCGAAACATCAGGCATGGCTGAAGACAGCAGCAACGAATACACGCCTCTTGACTTAAGCATGAAGGACAAAGCAACACCAAGTACAAGTCATGATGGTAACCAGGGCGCTTCATCTACTTTGGGCGCCTACACAACGTGAGCTTTACCGCTTGTCATTTTTTTTCATTCAATAATGTTACCGCTAGACACGACCCATATAATAGGCTTTAAGATCTGTACATTTGTTCCCAACTAAAACGGGTCTTTTTTACAGAGGGCTTGAGTATTGAAATCGGTTGCTTTCTTAGATCAAGACGCGTCGACACAAGGGTGGTGTGAAAATATTGCCATGTTCAACGCTAAGTCAGTGGTTTAGTGCTCAGGATAAGATTTTTCTGAACATGAAGCGAAGGTATACTTACAGACGAAAATATTTTTCATTGATGTATATTTCCTGAACTGCACAGACGCGATGGGGTGCTATAGTTTGAAGTCCTGGGAACAATTGCGGATGGCACCACCGTATTTCGATGAAAGCGCAAAGTAAAAAGGCTCTTCTTTACTTGCATTTTTGGGACTCGTTACAGAAGCCCCGATGGTCAAAACCTATGCGCAGTCCGCCTAAACTTGGTATGCGTTTTATCAGGTCATGGATCTTGCAAGAAAACCTCGGAATTAGTTCTAACCACAGTGAAGCATTGGTGTGCCGAACCATAAGCGTTTTCTAGACAACTCGTCAAATTGCGCAATAATACTGTCATTTGCCAATTAACAAAAGAATGGAACCAAGTGGGTACTGACCGCTTAAAACATCACTTTACTAAAGAGTAAGCCCCGTGCATGAAAGCCCACCACTTGGTGTTTAAAGCGATTGTTCTTCCGTTTGCCTGTGTTCCTTAAGGGCAATAAATGCGCATTAGAGGAAAGCACACTCTTGCCGCTTGAATTGCTGTGGCTAAAGAAGATATTTGTTTTTGTTTTAAAAGTTCCTTGACAACCTAAATATTGATTATTTAGTTCTAACTTGTTTTGTTTTTTTTTCAAATAGGAAACTGGGGTGAGTTAATACTACAGCGATAAATAAGTGGGAGGTCGTGTTATTCTACGGTACCCTTTACCATTTCTGAACGAATGCAGATGCACGTTGCATTTCAGCTATTTTCTTGCTAAGCATTGCATCAGTCTTAGGATATTTTTCATGCGTTCTCACAATAGACATTATCCTTCGAAGATCCCTTTATAGGCTCGAGCGAGTGACATAGAATCAAACTTAGCATCGCTTGAAAACAAACATTTAGGAACTGCATTCTAATTCATCATTATTTCATTCGAACTCGTCATTTTGTTCGTAAGTATTCAAACTAATACTTGGCTAAGAGGCAAAAATGAGCTTGTATTACTCAGAGCTAATAAATTAATTCCATAATTTTAAATATTACCTGAAATTCGATATGTTCCTCATACCTGATGGATCTATGAGTCATGATTGGAATTGGCGCGAAAACGCCACATTCACCACGGCGTTGACGAAACGCATCAGGGAGGCACAAGTACTAATTAGTCTAATATAATCACAGGTATCCGTCATAATTGAAGAAAGCATCTGCACAGTGTCATTGTTATACTTCAACCTGTTTTATAGATGCAAAACAACATGTGCCATCTTTAGAAGACATTATTCCAAAATTATTGTTAGGATTCTGTAGCTGCAGCAAGTGGAGCAAGAATTTTGTAAAGCAACCTACATTGGACACGCTATAAGTAATATAACCCTGAAACTGATAGTGTTCGTGCAAGTCAATGCGCCGTTCCGTCTATCGTGGATGAGTGCTCTGCACCATGTATTGCCACGAGTGTGCTGTTCGTCCCATGCCAGCCAGCATAGTTGGTATTTAATGAGAACGAACCATTGCAAGTAGCGGATTTACAAAACAATTCTTTTCTTTTTCCAAAATTTGCTTTAATAAAACACAATTACATGTTTTCTTTTCTCACAGCTAGTAACTCCCTCACGAACACTTTATTAATTGCAGTATTTCCGACGAGGCCTTGCGTTACCAGAGTAACACGCAGCACACGCCGACGACTGATGAGATTTGTAACGTCGACGGTACGTAAGCGATGGTAACTTGCCTTTACCACAAACATGGCAGATGGCCCCTACGGTAACCGTGGTAGCGGTACCGTTATTGCTTATATAGATGTACTTTACCAGCGCAGCCAAGATGGTTCCCGCATGAACCAGTTTATAACTGTCCTTACTAAGAGAGATGTGCTTATCTGAATATATACAAATTCATACGTAAGCTATGCAGTAGAAGTTTTTGAATGAATTCATTCAGGAATCGGTGGGCTGGTATAGCACGCTCCTAGATAAGGGCGGAAGCCGAGACTGTGCGTTCCATGTAGTGATTATTTCACTCGTAAATGGGATCATCGCTTGACCATTGGCCTGCAATTTTATTTACCAAGCAGGATCTCAGGGGGTTTGACCTGTTAGCATCGTGTTAATGTCTCCCTTATACCGATCAAGCTGGGTGACAAAGCTAGTGCTTTGATTCGAATGCAGAGTTTGATGTGCAATTTGTCCAGCCTTTCAGATATCTATACCGCGGGTCGTAACGGTGCTCTACCGTTTTAGGCAGAGTTTGAGAATTGCTCGCAAATTGCATGTTACGAGCAGAAGACGTATCTCGCTGCGGCCGAATGCAGAAGTTACAGCGCACAATTTGGGGCACACCAAAACAGTTTATATTCTAGCTCTTCGTTCTTTATACCCAGAAAGCCAAGCTGCAGCCGCAGCATAAACAACCTTAAAAGTATGAAAACATAACGCAAGGAGAAAATTATTGGTTAGTTTGCGCTCTCTTGCCATAAATGTTTACCAGATATGCCAAATATGCGCTTCTGAAACTTAAACATTATTCGTATTGAATGAATAACAATCACAGTAACGAACTATTTCCACTGAGTGTGTCATTACTTCAAAATTCAAACGCTTTGTTAACTAAGAAACCTACGTCATTCTGAAACACCGGCATTCCATCTGAATGCTCTTTTTTGTAAGGTGATTAGGTTTCCTTGGATTCGTCAAGCATTATTCGTTCTGCCAGTGTTTTGCGCAACCTCTTTCGCAGGCCTGGCAAACGTTGCGACTTTTACGGCACAACTGACTTGAGAGTGCGACACAATAAAAAAATGAGTTCCTTAAATTACGCCCATGCTTTCGCACTGTATTTTATTCGAATTCAAAGATGAAACCGAAATCTTTAGTTCTGGGGGTTGGGAATCCGCGTATAATGTTTTCTGTGGCGTACCAAAGCATAGACACCCAGGCATGTGGGTGTAGCAGTGCCGCAACATTCTTAGCGATGTCCCTTTCCCCTTTCATACTTTTAATAAGGTGTATTCGACAATACTGCGTGTCCATGAATTTCTTATGCTATTAACACTGGCATCAATAGTCACCCTGAGGAGGTTTCTGAAGTAACCTCTGCCTTTCAGGTCCTCTCATGTGTTCCTTTTTACTTAATTTCAGCCAATTTCTGCGTACTTAGCGAAAACGTGCCACTGCCTACAATCCTTGCAGCGCTATCCACACAGCCCACACTTTTAAGGTACTTTGACGCTTTCCGTTGCACCTTTTAGTGGCATTTACCCATGAAATAATATTTCCGTTTCTTTCTAGGCTAATGTACTCTCTGCAATACGACTCTTACATGTGCGCATTGAGCAAATTTTTCTGAAAGTTGTCCTATAGTCTATTAATGGCCTACGCAGGAACACTGGCGAGGACAGCCGTTTTAGCGCTCCTAAATAGATGCTAGGCATTCAGTGTTGCAGCCGTTCCTTAAGAAATTCAGCGACAAGAGTAACGAAATGGGTATCGGATATTCACTTTCTTAAAAGTGAGTAAGTCTTCGGATGACGCACCCTTCTGTAATAAAAGGACAATGAATTAAGGGCATACGTTGAAAATATAAAAACCCTCAGTGGAAATGCATCCTCTCAGTATGTCGTGCTCTGCGTCGGGCTATGCCTGCTGCTCGTAATAGATGAACAATAATCAAGAGCTTCTTGAGGCATCTAATGTGCTTATTACTTGATAATACAGAACATAATGGGTCAAGGTTTTTACGCCAATGAAAACATGTCTTTTATCATTTCGAGCATGGCCGGGTTCTGCCCGTGGTTTGAGATAAAACATGATGAGCTTCAGAAGAATTCAACAATGCACAATCTTGATCGCGCACGGCTTCCCCATCGCCACGAAGTTCTTGCATCCATCCAAGACATAGTTGCAGAAAGAAAAAGCACCACGTATGGAAGGGCAGCGGTAAAGTTCCCATACCACGAAGTTTCTTGCCGTTAACCATAAGCACAAAATATCTATTTCCCATGAATGGCTCCTGCACTACGGTAAAGGAACACCTTTTCTATACTTCTATGCCATACAAGTGCCACTGACAATGGCAGCACAAGTTGCCAGCCCCTGGGGCCCATCAGCAACATTGATAACGTAAGGCCCAGCATAAGCCGCGCTGGCATGGAGAAAGCATCAGCCAATGTTGAAGACGGTGCCACGTAAGTTCACATTTATGAAAATTCCATTAAATGACAACTCAACGACAACAGGGATGGCTACCAGTGTAACACTCACGCCTCCGCTCGGTAATTTCTCTTTTGGGAGTGCTATCTCTGATGGTTGAAACAGCTACTGCATCGGCAGTTTTGAGCGTTCGGCTGGCGCGGCGGGCCTCGACAAACTTCATGGTTCCAACAGCGCGGCCGGAGACCACACGGCACAGTGCACGCCCCATGCCGCAATCACGAAGCTATACAAGCTGGCCCGAATTTCCATGTTGTTAACACGCCCCAATGGGCGGTAGACTTGCTGGTTTGTGGCCTGCTTACTCGCTCCCCGTTACGGAACATGTAAAGATTGTGAAGGAGAGGCGCTCATCGGAGCTCAGGCTGACGAATTGAAACAGAGTTTTATTGTGTTCCTGTAAAATTCCTGAAAGAATTACGCTGGCACTCACGCACTTGTGCGAGGGATAAATGTTGCAATAACGTAAATGAAAAATATCAGCTGCTTTTCAGACGATATTGTGTCGGCGTAAAAAAGCAGCTTTCGCTCAGGATTTACGGCATAAGTAATTTGGAAAAGAGAAATAATTGTGCTTGGCAGCACACGGTAGGTGTATTGAAGCTCGTGGCATTTAAAGAAATGTGATGTCATAATTGAAGGAGTTGCATTTTAGATTCCTCAAATACTTGAGAAAACGTTGATAAACTCAAGTAACAAAACTACATCTTTAAAACTCAGCAGTGATAACACCGCTACGATTCAATCAACTGCACCAAATAACACATTGAAAGCGCTCAAAAATCACGTATTACGCAGCGCTATGAAATTTTCTGTTTTATGGGCAGATCATTCGCCAGTATTCGGACACATTGTATTGATTTCAGGGAAATTGCTAAAAAATAAAAGAAGTTGTCCACTTGAGATGCTCCAAGAGATGTAGCTAATGTAACTGCGATATATAATTTTTCGTGTAAAATGAGTAAAAGCTTTGTAAATTCTAACCCGCAGGGGTAGCACGCGTGTGGTGTATTTCTACACCACGTACCCGAGCACACGTGAGTTGGACCCATCTGCGTCTAACCTTGCGCGGCTTTGCCATGTCCAGAAAAAAGGGTATCCTGCGGGTTGAGCCGATGTCGGGAGGTTGGACCTTTACGGCCCCCCGGCGGAGGCAACACCACTTTGGCCTCGGCTTCACGTAGACGCAACCCCCGGACTGACCCACCCGGAGGAAATTGGTAGTTGCCTTTTCTTGTCCCCCTCTCCATTCTGCGTCTTTCTCTCTTTCTTGCAATCTTTACTGTCTTCTCCTCTCTTCTATTTACTTCCGACTTTCCTGGCAGCGAGGGTTAACCTTCTGTGGGTGGCCAACCTTGGGTACTCCTGATTGGGGTATAGTAGCACCGTACAACTGGCGAGGGCTTGTCCTACTCGTAAGACTTGCCCGGTCCCCATGTTGGGCTCGATGGTGGGCGGTGGGCGCTGCTGCCGAACTCAAGACCCCTATATGGCTTCTAGTCAACCACTTTCCCTTGATCGCCTTCTAAAAGGATGGCGCACCGACAACAAGCTTCACAAGCTTTAGGCGTGCAAGCAGTGTGGATTTCGGCCCACATAGAAAGAAAACCTCGACGCACATCTCTGCCAGAATAGTAGCTGCCAACTGTGTGGAGATTCGTTTAGAGATCCATTTACACGATTGCACATCTCGACACGCATACGGGTGGGCAGTCGTAACAGTGTGACCAGTGCGCAAGTGTAGTAAATTGCCCATGGGCTTTGCAAGTGAGTGGCACCATGAAGCCGTGCAGGAAAAAGAGTGCTGACATTCTCCCGCATTGGTGATAAACTACCCCAACGCATCATGTGGAGAGACGGGCTTCTTTTGAAGTTTCCTCAGTGAAAGGCAAGACGTAAAGGATGCCGCTTGGTTTTTTCAAATTACGTGAAAAAACGTCGTCTCCAGCAGAATTTGTAATGTCTGAATGTCGAAGTATACTGCAGGTCCTGGCTAGAGCTCATTGTTTGCATAACTATGTTGTTCGCCAGCGTAGCTTTAGCGAATTCATTTCTGGACAAACCCTAATGGGCTGCAAATTCGTGTTTGTGTCACTAGAAGGGTGAGACGTTCGCACAAAATCCTTGACACCTGGTTTAGTTCTGTACAAACATTCTGATAGTGTACTACCAAAAAAACTTTACCAACCTACCTTTTAATTATTCTCCAGTGTGAATAGCAGAGAACGCCTCTCAATAGGAAACATTTCGAAAGCACTGTTTTCTTGTCAACTCAAAAAATATCTGCCAATAATTAAGGCCCCTAGAACTTGCTGCCTTCCAGAGAGCTTTTACGAAAATATGTAGACATAAACATGAAGACATTTATTTCCTTTAGAAATTGTTCAATGCACGAAATGTTCTGGTTCTTTCTTCGGTGCTTGTATTCATAGCGAAAAGTTTTCTTCTTTATCATGCCGATGTTAACACGGAGACTGAAGTAGACTGAAATCATATGTAACTTCACTATATGTGTTCTCCCAAAACGAATATTTTAATTGTATTAACGTGGAACATCTGTCAATTTTAAAGTACAGCTTCTTATTTACTCCGAAGCCGCCTCTTTACCCTTGCGCTCCATTACAGCTGTAGAATTTTTAGCCTGATGAGACAAACGTGTCCATGGGAATTAGATATATCTTAAGTTATATTATTGACACGTGTAGTTCATATGTCTTCTTACTGTGAGCACGTTTCACGGGATGCACTGCTCTTTGCATGACGCGCCTGCATGCATCAGAAGTTGATCCAAAATTTTGTCTTTTTTTCTGTATTGTTCAAGTTTTCTCACCAAATTGCACGCGCAACGTGAATGTATCTGTGCATTCTGGAAGGCACGCGAGCACCGGCGATTTCGCTGGAATTTTCTACGAATGATGTGTGAAAAGCCGACGCTCGTTAATCGCAAATCACTTGTTCGACGATCGAGTCATGTGCCCGGCACTATCTTTCTACCCGAATGTAACGTGTTTTGTGGGTTCCGGTTCGCCAAATAAAGAATGTTTCGTGAGTGATGGTTCTTGTTACTCTGTTATTCATCGTATCTACAACGCCACATCTCGTAGAGGAGCATTGTGGTGACTGAATAAACCATACCAGCCATAAAAAATATTGGAGGACGCTTAAGCTTCGCCTTCAAAAGTGGAACGCGATAGCTTCATCGCACCCCATTCGCGCCGCCCATTATTAAACGCAAGGGTATTGGGGCGTCCTCGTACCAGTCCCCGCACGGCCCCAATGCACTCAAACGAGATGAACGGGAGAAGCGGGCGAGTGGTGCGCCAACTGTCGGGGCAGCGCCATACATTGCCAGGAGGTGGACTTCTGTGTTTGCCGCAAGATGGCTCTCCGTGTGCACCAAGCGAAGAAATGTAGTGGTAACGTACTTCGCTAGTCGTTTAACTGCGACTTCAGTAATTTACATGCTCATAATTACCGATATACATCGCAGTACAGCTTTCTACGGCTTGTTTTTAAAGCAGCACCGTTTCCACTTGAGCGCTTTTGTCCTGCTTTGACTCATAGAACTCATGGTTGAGTGGTAGCGACTCCGTCTCGCACTCCGGAGACCCTGGTTCAATTCCTACCCAGCCCATCTTGGGAGTTGTTTCTACTTGAGAATTGCCTTCTGAGATTTCTCGCTCATGACCGACACCGACAACACTGTCTTTTCTGCGACACGAGCTCCTTAACGCTGCCGCGTTAATAATGCGAAAGTTGTCATGGACGAGTGAGCTAGCCGCTGGCTACGCCTACCGCCCTAGTACGGAGCTCTTCCCGAGAAGACTAGGACGATCGTGGCCCCGACAACTGCCACAGTGAGAGTGCCCGTGTAATACGCAGTGACGTGAGCTGCAAAGCCAAGGAACCCACCGATCATTAGCGGATCATCGCTTGGAAAGCTGGCAGGAAATCTTTGCAGAACCGCTATGTTTAACAATTGAATCTGGGATGAGCTGCAGTTTCGCATCATACTTCTGCAAACATTCGCGAACGTCATGCCGAAAGAGAGGGCCGAACTTGTATAAAAACGCTGAATGAGAACACCTTGACCTTCAGGGCAGAAATTCAGCCACGTCGACCCGCACATTTCTGAGAGGGAAGCGTTCTTCCTCACTGCGGTTTGAAACAAGTGGGTTACACAGGATGGATACGTAGACCAGCCAAAACCATTAGTATTTTCCTAATGGAAGCCACGGGTATTGAAAAGACGTTGGAAAAGCGCACTCAGCAACATCGTCACCTGGTGTTCTCGCTGATGTGAAAAATTCAGACTATAGGCTCCGACGAACTCCGCAAGACCCCCATAACAGTTTCACGCGAAGAACTACTTAAGATGTTCTCTTCCACGCAGCCAGCAGCCTTAATTGCTTACGTTGTCTGAGGGAAGTCCAACAGCTATTGGCAGTCCCCGAGTTTCTGCATCCGAAGCCTGGAGTGCTCGATCTGCTGCCACTGAGAAGCCGGACACGTCTATTGCTTATACCCTTACTGTGAGATGATAGGATATTTTGCCGTCAACTGCTTGCGTTCACAGCATTATTGTTTGTGACTGTTTGGCTGCAACTGAATGGAGACACCGCCGACTGTGCAGATCGCAGTCGCCAAGACACTGCCTCTCACTGAAGCACCCAGAGTACACTGGGCTCTGGGCGCTCTGCGTGTAACGTGCTCTGGGTGTAACGTGCTTATATCAGTCACGTTACAATACGTGACTGATATGTTGGTCTATATCAGGTAAACTAAACACAGCAACCTACGGAGGTGCGGTTGCTGTTCGATGAAGTGGCGAAGGTCCTCAGCCGCTAACGGAAGATCAGTCTCCACGACGAAGGAACGACGAGCTGACATTTGGACAAAGTTCCGAAGAATAAAACCACGCTGCCTAACGAACACCCGACGATGCCACGTAAATGTGGGACAGTGCGATGCAGCCATGATCCGTCATTGCGAAATAACTAAGTCCATGAACCAACAACATCGATGCTGTCGCCACGCAGTCTCCGCTTTAGTAGACACGGGACCCGACTCCTCTGTCATGAATGAATCCTAAACTGCGCAGTCGATGACAGTTATGACTCCATGGAAAGGGCCCCAAATCCGGGAAGCTGGAGGTCACATGGCACCGAAGACTGGACCGAGCACGTACGTAGAACACAAGACATGTTAGGACAGCCTTGCGTCACAGAATTATCCTTGTTTCACAGAATCGCAACTCGCCCGAATATGCATCAAGCACCAGCCAAGAACGGTCAGGCAACGCTCCAATCTTCGACGATGCTTCCTCGAATTCTAGGGGGGCGAACATGCTTGAGTTTGCGCCCCTTTACGCCGACGTGTGTTGAGTGAAAAGCTGCGGTATTTTTAACTCTACAAAAAAATTTATTGACTGTGCGCATGCAATTTCCACATAATGCCAGGCACCACGCAATCACAGCGGCGCCACTCATGCTCGTAAGCAGGCCATGTTGTGCACTTTAAACAGTTTTACCACAGATAACCAACAAAAATTGTTTTGCTTTTGCCAATGTTCTTTTGTACATGTACTTTTTCTTTTGGCACGATAATTTCTTTAAGATGGGCGCACTGACACCATCTGATTTTTACATTCTTCCGCTGAAGCGTTTCACCGCCTAACAAGTGTTAAGTTATCGCTCCGTGCATGACGTGCTTACATGTATCAGAACCTTCTGTGTCATCCTCACTGAGTTTATCTTCTGTCTATGTTGTCGTGGAACCTTGTGTATTCAGATTACATTCGTGACAAGAATGGTGTTAAACATTCTGTGAGGCGCTTGAGATCATCCGATTACACCAGATCATACCAAACATGTATGACCAAACCAACTCGCTTGAGCCGCACATGAATTTTCCGACGGTTGAGGCATGTGGCCCCTGCTATCGTTCAGCCAGTTTGAAACTTGTTTTCTGAGCGCAGTTACGCTGAAAAAAGAGTTGGTTTTGTGACTCGCGGTTCTTGCGACTGTGTTTTTCATCATCAACATCGACGATTAAACCGCGCCTTAGTGGAACTTTCGTCGACAGTAATAGAACGTTGTGCATTGCTCTGCTACCACAAACACAAGAGACCACCGAAGCTGAGGGACGTTTAGGCTACAGAAAAATGCATGCCATCTTCCTCTGTGGGAGGTTGCGGTCGGGACCGCGCGCCACTGCAGGCGTCCGCCACAGCTGAAGCGATTTGTTGACACGCCATATGCGTGGGTGTCGTCTGCCAGACGCTGCACCGACGCGACACGGCGGCAACCGTCGCATCTCCGCTCCGATGCAAAGGTAGCTTAGCTGAACTTTAGTTTGGAACTTCATGCGATGGCAGTTCGTGGGGCGAAGTGCTGGTATTCACGACTGAAATTAGTCACTAAAATCTGAGCAGTCCGTGAGGACAGCTGCAAGATGCCGCGGCCTACGCAAACCTGTCGAGCCAACAAGACTGACAGATTTCCTTCAGTGATTCCGAGATGGGGAGGATCATCGTCTGTTTCTACGGTGATCAATGCAGTACTCCGGGGTGGTAAAGTAGCACAGTCACCCGAAATGCGTAACACCGTGGACTGTGGGTGGGAGTCGTTTGAATGAGTTGCGTGTTCGCTGGAAAAAGTGACAAGAAACTTGCGAAGGTTTATGATTGCCCCGTGCTCTCGAAGAACGTCCATGCCGAGAATTACCTGCCTAGAGCACTCTGCCAGTATAATAAATGAACCGACAAATGTCCCCTCACAAATTTGTACCCCCGCAGTGCATTTGCCGATCGGCGTGAGAACGTGACCACCGAGCTGTACGGAGCTTAGGTCCTGGCCACGGTGTATTCACCTTGCGAACTGCACTAACCAGTTGTCCGCTCATGACAGAATAATCGGCATCATTATCGACAAGAGCGGTTACAGGGTAGTTATCTAAAGAAACGAGTATGTCGGCTGAAACGGGTTCACGGTTTTCGAAGGAAGGTGTCGAAGGTACGCTGTCGTCGTCGTCGTTGTCGTCGAAGCCGTCGTCGGGGTGTCGCAGCGGAGGATCTTTCGAAGTGCGTTGGACAGCTGCCCCACCCCCGGAGGTCACTGCTCTTAGTTTCCCCGACTTGGGTTCGTGGGCCGGTTGCCCACGGAAGCGGAGAACGTAGTGTAGCGGCTAGGTGACGCCGATCGTCGAGGAGGTGGGGATCGTGACTGGCGCCTCTGTGGAGACTGAGATCGGGTCTTTGGCAGGGTCTGTTCAACCGCTGGGAACTACGCGTACGGCGACGAAGGTTGACTGGCCAAATATTGCCGGATTTCTCGCGGGCGCTCTCCCTCACGTGGGCGACGAGCGCCAGGGTGATAGCCCTGGAATCCTATTCTTCGGTAGTAGAAGGCGCGGTACAAGTGGCCCGCTTCGCCACAGTGGAAGCAGACATGTACATAGACCCGTGGACCCGTACATATTTGTACGCGAAGCTTGGCCCTGAAGGTGGCACAGCGGTTCTTCAGAAGAAGGGGGGTTACGATGGTTCCCGGATTGCGCAGGTAGCCTCACTGCTTGGGCATAAGTCAGTACGGGGGTTGCTTCAGGTCTGGTTTGCACGGATGCCTGTGCCGCCTGGCGGACTTCTTCGCGGACGATATCAGTGAGGGATGTTACGGTTGGTTGAAATCACACTCCCTGTAGTCGATCGAGCTCCTCACGCACGACACTACGTACTAGCTCTCGAAGCGCATCGGTGTCATAGGGCAACGAAAGAGAAGATGCTGATCACAGGCTGATTTAGACCGAGGAGCGTTGCTGAAGGGCTCGCTCCATTATTGTCGCCTCACTGACGAACTCAACTACTTTAGCTGGAGGCCTTCGCATCAGTCCAGCAAACAGCTGTTTTTTCACTGCACGCATCAGCAGGCGGACTTTCTTCGCTTCTGTCATGCCAGGTTCAGCACGATCGAAAAGCCGCGACATGTCCTCTACGAACATGGCTACGCTTTCGTTCGGCCTTTGAGCCCTATTCTGAAGGGCTTGCTCTGCTCGCTCTTTTCTTGCGGGGCTGCTTTACGTATCGCGTATCTGCCGTTGAAATTCTTGCCAGGTGGTGATAGATGGCTCGTGGTTAGCGAACCATGTTCGGGCAGAGCCCTCTAGGGCGAAGTACACGTTCCGTAACTTTTTCTGCTTGTCCAAATAATTGACGTCAGCTACACGATCGAAGTCGTCGAGCCAGTCTTCCACGTCCTCAAAAGGCTCACCATGGAACGGTGGCGGCCAGCGTGGGGTGCGGAGAACCAGCGACGCAGGAGGCTGTCCCTTACCTTATGTCTCCTGTGTGTGGCTTGCGGTTGTGGTGGACATCCTCGGCAGATTTTGCGGACCGTATTCCGGAGGCAGGCTTTGAAGCCGTCGGCTTTTCCGTAGGTTGTCTGTAGGACTACATAGACGCGTACCCAGCAGCTCCAGCAGTTTGTCACAGACAAAGCCGCAAGAGACTTTGGTCGACGCTATACATCTCTTTTATGTATCGCTGTCAAGGCACCTTCGTCGTTCCCTTCTTCTGGGAGCCACCCAACATGCCTAGCATGTGGCACCGAATTGCACCATGTGGCTGTCAGCTGTGTCGAGGCCATGTCTATATATATATATATATATATATATATATATATATATATAGGCATGGACATTTCATTTATTCTCTCATTTTCGCGACACTTGTTTCCAGTGGTCGCCATGATTATGGCTAATTCAGTGGCGCAGAGGCCAGCGGCGCAGCGGCGCAGAGGCCAGGCAGTTGTATCAATATATTTTCGTCTTCTCAAATACTGAAAATGCTTCGTGCCTACGCATTTGCCTTTAGTGTAAGCATTCAGCGAGCGTCTAGCATAGTCGGGCTGGGATCTTGCTTTGTGGACACTTATGGGTACACACACTGCCATCCCGTTGGCTGAGGTCAAGTTGCGTCTAAAATGCTCAGTCTTCCGTGTATATTTGGCCCTCAATTGCTGGAGGTAATGCCTCACAATGGGCGAGTGCTTGGAAAACAGCTGTTTTCCTAATAATTTCTTGTATAGTTTAGGCTGAGTGAGGTATTTTCTACCCCATGTGTGTAAAACTGAATTGAATTTGTTTGTATTACCTGTCCACAATTTTTGGATGTTTGGCCTCTGTGCGCAGTATTCCTATGAGGTCTAAATACCAAAAAGACAAATCCCTGAAATTGGCTTTGTTCAACTGATGAATCGGGTTGAGATTCGCACGGGAACTAATGCTGCTTTCCTGGCACCATAGCAAGAGAATAATGCAGAAAAGGTCTGGAACGGGCATTCATACCGACCAAAATAAACACTTCCTCAATTGACAAGGACTCTTGCATCTAGCTTACGAAATTGCACGTTGCACAGATTCGATGGAGGCTTGGAAGGAGCACAGAATGTTCGCAATAATTTTTGCCAAATTATGAAACCAAGCGTTTTCCGGTAAAGTTCATGGTTGCATCAGCTACAATTGCTGGGAAGCGGCAACTGTAGCATACGATCCAGGGAGCGACGTATCTTTACTCTCATGTGTAAAAGAGAACCCACCTAGAAAAACAGTTTGCTTCTGTTCTGATAACGGTATGGAAAGGCCACGCATAGTTAGGACTCCGAAAGAGCAGCGCGAGTGCGATGGACGCTGGAAGGAACGAAAACGTGAGTGTGCACAACAGAGCCGTATTCAGAGTGAGCAGGATCCAGTTGACGACTACGGTGATCTATAGGATGCAGTGATACCACAGCGTCGCTGGCCTTAATTGGAGCCAATTTTCTCCGGGAGAGAATGAGGTGGTACACAAATTGAACACACAAATGCAAGGGGGCGGAGAATGACGCCGATGCCTTACTCAAAGAAAGCTGGGTATTAAAAAATTAAGAACAAACGGAACATAGCCACCCAAGTTCTTGAACAATAATTTGTCTAACACCACCACTATTATTGGAATTCGCGCCCTGTGGCATTGTACACTTGGGCACAGGGACACTAAGGCAAATGAACACGCCGTACCACCATCTGAACAGTGCTTGGTGCCTATAGTTTATCGCACAGAAAACCTAAAACTCCGAGTAACATTCACATAGACACTACGTCACTGCACACTCGGTGAAAGCTTAGGCAATTAGAAACTCTTATCCAATAAATTAATCTTATCTGACGGCGGTTCCTGCACTTGATAAACATCTGGTAGATGTGTGGCACTTCAGACAATCATAAAATGACAACAAAATTTTTCGACATTGCACAATCCCAGTTTGATATTTCCCGACGCTGTTTCTTTGAGTGTTGGATTGAAATTCCACTTGTTCCAAGTTAAACTACATGCCTAAAACACTGCACAAATGCGACTCACCCATTTGAAACATTATCCTCATGTCGCTCTTTCCATTTTTTTCGAATGTTTTTCCTGGCGCGTTCTTCGATGAACAGGTATGTTGTCTTTCATGCAGATTTGCCATAGTGCTGCCATCATGAAGTTGCGCAGAAGAAAACAAAATAAAGGTATGCTGAAGTAAATATAAAGTACTCCATGTGTAAGGACCTTGTCTTCTGCTCTTGAAGACTTCCAGTAAATGAGCTTGTGGTATAGGATTTATACACTGTAAGGACGTAGCAGGCAACATTTCTGAATTCTACAACAATAATCAGACGGTATCAGCCATCATAATAAAACTAAATAAGAGATATTGCATAAAGCTGGTATAATTGTGTTCCAACGTCCAATCATGGCGATGAATAATTAGGGTATTTTTTATGAACGCGTGTAATTACCAGTGAGAAAGGTACAAACTCACTATACTGTCTCATAGGCGACTTCATTGCAAAAGTGAGGGAAGGCGCAATTGCTGGGGAAGAGGCGGTTTAAATTACGGTGTCGACTGTAGGGACGTTAGAGTATAGGTTATTGTATAATTGATGGAGAAGAATACATTACGTATAATGAATACCTTCTTCATGAAGCGCAGTAAAAGGAAAATGACCTGGAAAATTCCTAATGGAGAAAAAAGATATCTATTTCGTTCTCTCTGCCAATCCTACCACAGTACAGGTTAGACAAGTGCAAGGTAGGGTAACGGGAATGCATATCTGTTGTCGCGACGCAGTGTTTCTGTTGCGACTTAACAACTCTTGGTCATCAATAGAATGCTTCTGTTCTGAATTGGGAATCGTTTCAGAGCTCTTGTTCTCGCGACAAAATGTTTCTGTTGCGACGTTCCTTCTTCCATGTCCCGCACAGCGAAGCCTATAGCGTAGTGGGGCCTGCCCGCAAAGCTCCGCCTATAGAACGCCATCGTGGCGCTAAGATTTATATAGATTTTCGATCTTCACGGTTACGTCACTACTTCTCAATTTGGCGCGTCGTTGCGATTTTGGCGGGTATGACGCGCCAGACATTGAGGCTGTCGCTCAAATATATATATACGGGGGAGTTCGCGTTGTCTCGTCCGGTTGTTGTGGTAGAGTTTGCTGGATAGCTAAGCGCGGCTTCTCGCGTAGCTATCTGGGCAACTGGCCGAGTAGTACGTAGCAGAATTAATTTCGCACTTGCCTCTACGTCAGTCCCAGAATTCTCGACGGCCGAAAGAAACGTCGCCTTTATGTTCAGTCGTAACGAGGGTCGATCACAACTGCGACAGACCTGGAAAGTGCGCAACTCATGAAGCATACGTCCTGCTTCAGCCGGTAGTTGGCAATCGGGCAGCATCGCCATGCGCCAATTCACCGCAGTGCCGTCAGGCAGCCGCAGTGAACTCAGTGAGCGGGCACTTCGCGGTACCTACGTTACACAACAGACGCAGCTACAAGCAACTGTAGTGCGTTTGTTATTTGTACGAGAAGGCTGGAGCGCGCCCTCGTCCCAGATCATCTGCTCCAGTGTGGCCGTGCTACATTCTGCGTGTCAGTTTTGCGCTGCACCAGCTTGACCGCCGGATAGTGGCCACATCCAAACTGCACATTTAGAAGCGCCATCAGTAGATTTGCACGAAGCGATGTCTGTCAAGGCATGCCAAGGCACTTTTAGTTTCACGTAGATCGAGGCGTGTTGAGTTACAGAGAAAGAAATTTCAACAGCGGACACTCTCATAGAGCACAGCGGCCGAATAGACTAACGCACCAAGCGGATAGTATTGACACGTGTACTTGTTTTTCTTTATCGGACGACACGTTTTACCGCCTAACAAATGTTATCGCACAGCGCAGGACGCGCCTGCATGTATTGGAAGTTTCTGGAATGTTATCGATGCTTCTATCCGCTGTCTCTGACCGAATCTTGTGTAATCTGATTGAATGTGTGCGCGACGCGAATAATGTAGAACTTTGTGGAAGGCACACAGATCCCAACGATTAGTCTTGAACATTCGTTGACTGCTGTATAAAAGCCGATGAGCTTGACCAGCTCATCAGATTTTCGACGATTGCCGACTGTGTTTGCTGCTATCGTTGTGCTATAAGTGTAGCCTGTTTTTGTGAGCACAGGTTCGCCCAATAAAAGTTCGTTTTGTCTTTCACAGTATTGCCACTGTGTTCTTCAACGTCACCACCACGTGACAGTATTAACGCCTTCCGGCTTCGGTTCTGGGCGTGCGCGTTTAGAACGCCAGTTGGTACACGCCACACCGGCTCCGCTTATCGGCGCGGAATTCAATCTTTTTTTTTTCAATTCTACTGCTGAACGACGCGTGGCCTTGGCACGGAATCGTTCTAATATTTAGTAAAAATGATTGCGAACGATCTTTACAAGCCTTTACCAAACCTGTGTCACGTGAAATTTCATATGGAAAACGCAAGATGTCTTCTGAAATGATGAAATGTTTATTTTACTCTATATAAATGCTCTTTCCGGGCTTTTCGTGCATTCATCCAAAGTTCTGGCACCAGGTAAGCAGCAGTCGTTGCCGTACGAAGCTCCACCGGATGACATCACCTGAAAAAATTAAATTACAAGTATGTATGATTTGGTATATTGACCTAACCGGAGTATTGTGTCTCGTGGCGAAACGTGCGTAAGTGATGACTGAGTGGCATTACAGACAAATTCACTTTAACATAGAATTCGTAGCATATAGACTCCTCCCAAACAAGGCCATGAATCTGAAGAAAACATCCGATTTTCAAGGATCCCTCCCTTCCGGGGCATTATTTCCTGCACTTTAAGAGCACAAATACACGGGTGACTGCACGTTTCCGAAACAACTTTGCCTCAATCGACGCGATGGTACGCCAAGTACACAGATACGGCTACAATACAGGCTCTCAGCCAGACCAGGTTACACGTTCGCAGAATACCTTATAGTCGCACTCAAGACAGATTCGCTGGTGCAGGGCCTGTTTTCAGCCACTCAGAACACAGACATATCAAATTTTTCAGCTCCTCGGTGTTATCTTTGATGCGTCCTGCCGTGGCAAGCAACATACTCCCGTATTATCACTCTCGCCAATCGTTAGTCGCGTTTTTGACAAACGTGAGTACCGAAATAAGGTATATGTGGTTGCAGGGCCACAAAAAGCGTCACAAATTTGCCCCACTAAAATTCAGTGCACGCAAAACTAACTCACCACGGCCGGCTTGCTTTTTTTGCTAAGAGCTTCACAACACCCAGGTGTGGCGAGCATGCTTCAAAAGTGTCCCAATAAGTTACGAAATGAGTTACAATAATTTTAGGGGTCAGAGAATGCATCACGATCTTCTCCCAGTAAGATTCAGTACACGCGAAACTGCGGCACACGGCTCAGCTGCTTTTCGCTAACTGCGCCTATACACCGAGCGCGGCCACTGTGCTTGAAAAGTACCCGAAAAAGTAGCGAAATTAATTACAATAATGTTTGGGGACAGAGAAAGTGCCAAAACGTGTCCCGGTAAGATTCAGTACATGCGAAACTGCGTCATACGGTCGAGCTGCATTTCGTCACGAAGCCAGGTGTGGCGAGCGTGCCCGAAACAACTTATAATATGGCTTGGCCTCATAGAAAACGTCGCAACCATCTCCCAGTACGAGTAATTACCTCAAATTTCGATAACTGTTTTTCGATAACTGCGTCGTGATATAGGTTAAGTTTTGGGCAGTAAGCCTAAATGTGCTTGAAGTGCACCGCAGATTGTGAAAAAAACTTCCTCACCTTGTGTCGTCCTTGGTGCACGAAAAGATAGCTTGTCACCATCGGGGACCAACTCCCCTTTTTCGCATTTCTCGTGTATATATATATATATATATATATATATATATATATATATATATATATATATATATATATATATATATATATATATATACCAGAGCGAGAGATGAAGGAATTACAATTCGTGGCCACTGCTTCATTTATGAACACGTATATCTAGCGCAACTCAAGATGGTCTCCGGCGGACTGCCTTTATTTGGACCTCAATCCTAGGACGCAGAACCTGTATTGAGTGACTAATTTATTGCGTGCGATTAAGATGATGGAACTTGGAGCTCAAAAAGGTGCGACGTAATGCTTACGCGTTTCAGTCGCATTTGCCTTTTAATCGCCAATGATTGTTTTTTGCAAGATGTTTCAAAATTATACACTGCGTTCCGTTCCTTACTTGGAACACTTTTCACAGCGAAACTATGTATCGCTAGGGCACTTCCGCGTATACGAACAACCCGCGAACTAGCTCCTTTGGCAACTCCGCACAACCGCGTGAACGTGATCGTGCCAATGCTCGCATATTCGGGGCCCTCGTCTTCTTCGGTAGCTGGCTCTGTTGCCTCTCGTCATTTCAGCATCGAATTTCATTTCTCGGCCGTTGTCGTAATGGCGAGACCATGCTAATATTTTTCATTTCCGATGGCACGCACCATTGCTTAAGGGGGAAAAAGCCATTCACTGCCATACGTGACGGACACATCTAATAACAGAGGTTATACGCGAATGTGTTTGCCCACCTGACCTCACGATGACCACTGATCAGGCCAATGAATCTGTTCGTACCTTTGTTCAAAATACCGTCACTTCACTGTCGGGTGCTAAGTAGCTTCGCTGGTCATCCACCTTTACTGCGTTAAGTGGCTCATCAAATTTTTACAGGCAAATTGCCCAGGGCTAGTTACCCCAGGACTGTGTTCGTGTGTAAACACAAAACTCCCCATACGTGGGCCGATCCCGAAGATAGCGCGATGCGTGGCCGTCCCGCGGCGGAGATGCGCCTTGCCATCAAGGGGCCTGCACACACAACTTCGCTGGACATCCTTCTCCACACTGTGGAGGGACAGTGTGATTTGTTTTTCAGAGCCCAGAACATTTATTTTAATCACGTCCCTTCAGATCTGTCGAAGCGAACGTCATACGGAAGAAGCTCAAACCTATCAATTTATTATTACAACAATATATTATAATTACCCGCTTCATTCGGATTCAGCGGAACATGCTCTTTATGAAAAGTTGAAAGCATCGTCGTAAAAGCTGATTTTTGTCTTTCAAGATGGACCTGTATAAAATATAACTAGAATCAAATTGTCCGATCAATTTGCCTTGTTACGCAAACAAGACTTTGAATTGTGGCTCGCCGCGCACCGTTAGTAAATTAAAAAATCGATCGTTTCGTTCTTTTTTGTTTTCTGCAAATGATGTCTGCGTAGCCAGATGCCTCTTTCGTAGTAAAGTAATTTGAGTAAGCTTTGTATGTTTGCAGGTGTTCACATAAAGAAAGGCGCACTGCCTAAAGCCTATCAATTGTGCAAATTGTGCTCTCTGAGCATTTCGATATTATTTTGTGTGTAATTTTTGTATTATGCATAGATATTACAGCAGAAAACATGCTCGCCCACCTCCTCTGTGGCCAGTTCTTATTATTTTGTGGCAATGCGATTTGCACTGCTGTTTAAACACTTCTAGACGCTGTACGTCATATAAGTGTTATATTATAATAAATAAACAATGCATATAATAAACAATGCCTGACGCGCTCAGTTCGCGTTTTTCTCAGCTTCATCTGACAGATGTTATTTTGCGCGCAGCTGCTTAGCTTGTGCGAGAAAAAGTTTGTTTAATAGTCTTCGTACGCCATTCGACCTACGTATGTGCATCGAGTGACCTTCAGAAAGCGTTGCTGTTTTATGTTTTAAACAATATATCTGCGTCGTACTCGGAAATATATTAAATTAACGAAATCAATTACTCGTTGTCGTTCCCCTTTTAGGTATATGTAAGAGGCTTGCTTTGAGAGTTGTGCGATCCGCCCGTCAACTTGTGCACGCGTGCCATTTAAATGACAACTATGAAGTATTTCAACTTTGCTGTGCTTATTGCACTTTTTACCGTTGCTAATGCACTCAACATTGAAGTCCTCCACAAGGTAAGCAAAATATGTTTTATACATTACTCTATTTTATCTTATTTTGGTCAATATCAATGTCCTCAATAGAATAATTTCCGCTAAGGCGAAAAAAGTCAATATTTTCCCACGAAGCGTAGTGCATGGTGTCCTCTTAGGTGTGTGTGTCCTTTCCACACTACTTTTCTTTTTCTGTCTGACATGTTGTTTTAATGAACCTGCCAGACAGCGCAAGTGAACGAAATGACTTTCAGTAATTTAACCCACCTAACAATAGCCTAATTTCGACGATGCGCCATTCTGATTGCAGATAATGATGCGTTAGTATAATTAGGGTCTAGGTTGAAGCACCGCTAAGAAGACGAGGACAGGAAGCGAAAACAAGCACAGCTGGGCGATTGCAATTTCCGATTCCTGCCCTCATCTTCTTCGCGCTTCTTCAAGTTAAACTCAAGAGGGACTAACTTCCCGAAATCAAATAGTTTCTAATTGGGTACTTCGTGCGCTTTCCGGGGGCTTTGCATTTAAGAATCTATGTGAGATTCCATATAACCGTTTCCTTTTCTACGTGCGTCACTGGGTCGTTCCTGGTCGCATGGGCAGCACATCGGGCTGCTGTGCTGGGTTAACAGCAATGGAACACAACCATTGCACCGACATGGTCATTCAGTATTTGATAATTTATACATACCTTCCGTTCTTACACGAACCTGTTTCACGCCGACATGAGTCACTGTAGAAGCGGGACTGGGTACGAACCGCATTTGGCAGAAACACTTCGACGCCAACTTGGAGCACTGCATATGTGTCACATAGTCTGTGGTGGTCTTTAATGAACGTCTTTGATGCCTACTGAGGTGACCCCGGTATGTGCGAGTAGTTCATACATACATAGTCACCCATACATGCCGACCTTCATACATATAGAGTCACCCAACATGGGTGACTTGTGTGTGCCACTCGGAATGTGCCGCTCAGCGATGGCGAAGAACATGCCTTAAGTTATTGTTATGATGAGAGGAATCGAATCCACATAACAAAGATTCCTCAAGGACAGTAACCTGAAGCACTTCGCCAAAAATACCCTGCCTGTGTGTCACTTTTCAATGAACGCCTTTCACGTTAACGCTTCCGCGAGCTCCACATGACTACGTTGGGTATGTGCCGCACTGCAACGAACGTCTCCCCAACATGGGTCACTTAGTATGTGCCAAGTGATTGTGTGACAAACGAGGGAAGAATTCTCAGCGTTTGCAGGCACCGGCGCGCCACGCTGTTCGTCTCGGAGGCCAGGCACGCACTCGTCCGGAGTGCCCCTAGGTGGCGCAGCTTGTCCAGAAAGAAGCACTAGAGAGGAGCCCAGTGGTCACACGGCGCATTACTCAGCGTTCGCATGCAAGGACGCGCCATGTATTTCGGACGTCACGCACGGACTTGACGATGACGGCGGTAGATGGCACCGACAGTTCCTAGTTAAGCGTGAAAGAAACTTCCAACTGATGTACAGGCTTCCCAAATAACTCGTTTGAATAGCGGCAATACTTTGAGCCGCTACTTTGACTCACTGCTAACGCATCGGCGTCGACGGTCATCGTGACATGGGTTCTGCCGCAACCTTCTGTATCTTGGGAAGTCTCGGAAGAGAACAGCAGCTTACGATGGGTAGCGAGGCACCGGAAGCGGTAAGGGAATCTATCTACTTAGGGTAGGTAGTCACCGCGGATGCGGGATCATCAGACTGAAATAATCAAAATAAGAATCGGCTAGGGTGCATTTGGAAAGCATTCTCAGATCATGAACAGCAGGTTGCCATTATCCCTCAAGAGAAAAGTGAATAAGAGCTGTTTCTTACCAGTACTCAGCTACGGGGCAGGAACCTGAAGGCTTACGAAAAAAGTTTTACGTGACTTGAGGATGACCCAACGAGCTATGGAACGAAGAATGATGAGTGTAACGTTAACAGATAGGAATAGAGCAGATTTGGCGAGGGAAAAAGTGCGAGGTAACGACATCTTAGTTGAAATCAAGGGAATGAAATGGGCATGGGCAGGGCATGTAATGAAGAGGGAAGATAACCGGTGGTCATTAAGGGTTACGGTCTGCATTCCGAGAGAATGAAAGCGTTGCAGGGGGCGGCAGAAAGTTAGGTGGACGGATGAGATTAAGAAGTTTGCAGGGACAACATGGCCACAATTAGCACACGACCGGGGTTGTTGGAGAAGTATGGGAGAGGCCTTTGCCCGGCAGTGGGCGCAGCCTGGCTGATTATGATGATGATGATGAATACATCACGCACCAACACTATAGGTCTTTTTAAGGCCGATAGTGAGCCAAATAAAAGTGAACAGTGTGCTACGGCCCTCAATAATTATTTTTCACCATTGTTTTGTGGCTTGAGAAGCTTTTCTGTTTAAACCGCCATTAACTTCCCGTTGAACAAAATGCCTGAACTAACTATTACCGTTCAAGCTATACATAACCTGATTAATAGACTCAAACTATCTTCAGGTCCTGGGTGAGAACAAAATCTGGTGAGCTTCTTAAAAATACTATTTCACAATGAGTTAAATTATTGAAGATAACATTTACGCATTTCTTAAACTGAAGTTAGGGCCCCGACGACTAGAGAAAAGCGGAAATAATCCCTATTTTCGAAACAGGTGACTGCACTAACGATAGTAATTACCACCCAATTTTTCTGACAATCATTTCGTCTAAATTACTGAAAAACGTGTCAGCGTCCGGTTTAATCACTGCCCTAGAGAGAGAGAGAAATAAACTTTATTGTGAGACCCGCCTTCTTGAGCCCAAAGGTGGGTGGCCTCCTCAGTCCAGGTAGCCATGACTCACTGCCGCCGCCCGAACCCTGTTCACCAACCGCAGCTGGCTGTCAGGGTCTTGCGTCACCAGCAGAGCCTCCTACTGGTCTTCCAGTTCTTCTTCTGAATCCGCCTCTTTCTGCATGTTATTGCCTAGTGGTGATGATGATGGTGGTTCATCTCGATTATTCCTGCATCCAAGCACCATATGGCGCAAGGTGTTGGGCGTGTCCGGCGGGCAGAACTTGCAGTCTCACCCGTAGATGCCCGGGTACATGGCGTGCAGCAGTGTTCCGTGTGGGTAGGTTCCAGCCTGTAGTCTTCTCCAGGTTACCGCTTGGTCCCTACTCATCATCTTATGCGCGGGCGGGTAGCAACGCCTCTGCTTCCTGTAGTGCGCCAAGATATCCGAGTACTTCTTGGATATGCGTTCATCATCCTCGTCACAGTCGTTGGTACGTGCTCTCTGCGCGTCAGAGATGGCTCGGCGTGCATGATCTCCAGCCGCGGCGTGCGCCACCTGGTTCCCCGTGAGAGACTCATGTCCCGGCGTTCAGAGGATTTGCGCTGCTTCTATCTTGGTGTTGTTCAAGACATGAAGTGCTGCCTTTCCAATCCTTCCATTCATATACCTTCTGCATGCTTCTTGCGAGTCCGTCACCACGGTAACCATGGCCTTCTTGCACGTTGCGATGGCCAGGGCTATGCCCACCTCTTCCGCAGTGCTCGCGTCCTTGGCACGTATGGATGTGGCTGTAAGTTGTTCGCCCTTCTCGTCGACCACGCTGATTGCCAATCGGTCGTTGGTACTGTACGCAGCGGCATCCGTATATCTCATGTTTTCTTCTTTGCTGTTGGTGCGTTCGAGTATGCGCTTGAGCGCCTGTATTCTCGCCTGTCTCCTTTCCTTGTCGTACTCGGCATGCATGTTTGTGGGAATGGTACTTATGTGTAGCTTGTCTCTCATCTCATGTGGGATACCCTGAGGTAGGTGCCTTTCATCCTCGACTTGGTAGCCCAGATCTTGCAGCAGGGCTCTTCCCGTCTTTGTCAGCTTTAGTCTCTCCAGTTGGTTGACGTTGTGCGTCTCCACAAGCTCTTCCCACGTGTTGTGGACTCCCATTTTCAGTAATTTCACTGTGGACGTGGAAGGGGACAGACCCAAGGCAATTTTGTATTATTTTCTGATGAGGGCGTTTACTTTGTCTTGTTGACTGTTCTTCATGTCAAAGTATGGGGTCCCATACCTGACGATGCTCGTGAGCAGCGCTTGTATCATTTTCGTGCAGCCTTCTTCCTTGAGTCCGTGGCTTTTGCTCTTCACTCTTTTGATAAGGTGGGTTATTTGTTGCACTGTTCTCTGAATTTTTCTCAACTCTGCTCCCCCGGCGCCATCCTTTTGAATCAGGAGTCCGAGGATGCGGAACAGCGTAACCTGCGGAATCATGATGCCTCCCACCTTTACTACCGGGTCTGGTATCTGCTGCGGTTGTCGGCCTCTTGTGCGCTTTCTTAGCACCAAGAGCTCCGATTTTTCAGGTGGGCACGTCAGTCCACATGCGTCCAGGTACTTTTCCGTAGTGTCAACCGCTTCTTGCAGAGCGTCTTGCTGTTTACCTGTCGACCCTTCCATAGTCCAGATGGTGAGGTCGTCAGCATATATTGCGTGACCAATCCCTTCTATTTGCTTCAGCTGCTTGGGTAGTGAGCTCATCACCAGATTGAATAGCATCGGCGAAATGACGGAGCCTTGTGGCGTTCCCTTTTGCGGTATGTCGAATTTCTCAGAGCGTAAGTTGCCTATCCCCACTGTGGCTGTCCGTTCTTTCAGAAAATCTTTGATGTAATTATCTATTTTTTCGCCGCAGTTATATACGTTGAGGTGCTGCAGTATGGCTTCGTGAGACACGTTGTCGAAAGCCTCTTTCACGTCAAGTGCGAGGATGGCTCTTTTGCTGTGCGTGTCCAGCTTGTCGATGACTTTTTCCTTGATTTGGAGCAACACGTCTTGCGCGGACAGGTGAGCTCTAAATCCGAACATAGTGCTTGGGACGTGTTCGTTGTCTTTGAGATAGTCGATCATGCGGTTGTGCACCATGTGCTTGTAGAGTTTTCCAGCACACGAGGTTAGGGATATAGGTCGAACGTTCTGCACGCTGATGGGCTTGTTGGGTTTAGATATCATGGTTACCTCGGCATCATTCCGGTGGTGCTTTACCTTGTTGCCAGCACTCGTTGATGTATATTAAGAGCGCGTCTACAGAGGGTCCGTCAAGGTTCCGGAGTGTCTTGTTGTTTATTCTGTCGTACCCCGGCGCCGTGTTGCGGGTGAGTTTGCTCAAGGCCCTCTCGATTTCTGCTTCTGTGAAGGGCCGATCCAGTTCTATATTTGGGTTGCCTTGATACTCGTCGAAGTGCGAATCTACAGTTATGTTTCGCTCCGTACCGAGGAACTTCTCCTTCACTTCTTTGATAATGTCTTCCTCTTTCCCCGGGTGGTTGTGTATGAGTCGCTGCGCTTTCTGTTTTGCGGCGTTCTTGTTCTCCTTCTTTGATAGGAGGGTCTTGAGCACCGCCCAAGTGCGCTTGCTGCTGAAGGTACCTTGAAGCTTGTTACATGTTTCGCGCCAGTTCGTTCTTTCAAGTTGTTCAGATTACTCTTGCGTTTCCTTGATCAGCTTAGAGATTCGAATTTTGAGTTTCCGGTTGTACATGTTACGCTGCCAGCGTTTGGCGAGACCCCTCCGCGCCTCCCACAGGTGGAGTAGGTGCGGGTCGACCACGGGGGTGATTTGCGACAGCTGGATTGTCCTCGTATGTTTCTCGGCTCTTTCCACGACTGCTCCGACCCATATTTTTATGTCGTCTATCGACGCATTAATGGCGCTCTCATCTTTGCGAAAGGCCTGCCAGTCCGTGATCTTGGCTTTTCTTATCTTCATCGTTGCTTTGTGGGGCGGAATGATCGTTTGCACTATATAATGGTCGCTACCAAGATTCTCGTCCATGCAGCTCCACTCATACTGTTTGAGTCCGTGTACGAATGTGAGGTCGGGGCTGGTGTTTCTAGATACACTGTTGCCGATGCGCGTGGGTGTCTGCGGGTCGTTGAGTAGCGTGAGGAGGTGTTGTTGGGCTACGTTGTGCACGTCTTCTCCTTTTTTCTTTGAGGCCGCATAACCCCACACCACATGGGGAGCATTAAAATCTTCAAAGACTATCAGCCCGTTACCCTTGCACAGCTTCTTCACCTCTCTCATAAGCTTGTCTAGATCCTTCAGGTGGTCCTTTGGTGGGCTGTAGACGTTTAACACAAAGAGGCTTTCATGCTGTTTTTTCTCGGGTACGATTTCGACGAGGGTGTGTTCGATGCAGTGTTGGATGTCGCTTCGTTGAGCGTTGATGGCCTTCTTGGTCAGGATTGCTGTCCTCGTTTTACGGTTAGTGACGTGAGTGAGGTAACCACTGACCTTGAAGTCTTCTGCTTCGGTTTCTTGTAAGGCTATAATATCTGGGTCAAACTGCTTGCAGAATCGTACAAGGTTGCTTCTCTTACTTCGGATAGAATGACAGTTCCATTGCCAAATTTTGAGCCATGGGTGTCGCTTGTAGTCATCTTCCTCTTTAGTTTGCCTCGCCATCTTGTTCGCTTAGGGTCTGCATTATCTTTGCTTCTCTCGCAGGGTACTTAGGTTTCTTGAGAGCATTGTCTCTTTCTTCTAGCATGTGAATGCGTTGACTGAAACTTTCTCCGGATTGTGTCATTTTGGTCTGTAGAGCCTGAATCTGGTTCTCTATTTCCTTCGTGAAAGATTGGAAGCCAGTCTGTATCATCTGTGTTACCGTGTTAACGTGCACACACTTATAAAGCTTTTATCGTGCGAAATTCAACTCGCCTAGTTCACTGATGGCATTTTACATTACATGGAACTTCACATACAAGTAGACCCCGTATTTAGACTTCTCGAAGGTGTTTGATTATGTAATTCATTCTCCTTTGCTTAGTAAACTATCTAACCTCGGCTTTCCACGGAACCTAATCCCATGGAATGAGCGCTTTCTCAACGGACGGAAGCAATTCACTTCAGCTAATCACAATCGCTCGCCACGAACGGACGTCACTTTGGGAGTACCCCAGGGTGCTTGATTATCCCCTTTGGTATCTTTAATATATTGTAATGGCCTACTGCCTAACATTACTAAAAACCTATGGCTATTTGCTGATGACTGCGTCATTTACAACCCAATAACTCTATGGTTTCCTTGGAATTAAGACTTGATTTGCACATCATTGAAGACTGGTGTCACAAATGACATATGCCACTAAATTTCTCAAAGTTCAAATCAATGTTATTTACTCGGAAGTACACCCTTATTACCAACATGAACACGATGAATATTGTCTCCATTGAAGCCACATCAGCATACAAATACCTCGAAATACATATGAAATTGTGATCCCATATATAGAAATAATTTGATATAATGCTCCAAGAACGCTGGGCTGTTTAAGTCTTAATCTGAGCAACTGCATCACAAGAGGCTATAAAATTGACATACTTAACACTCATCCATCTAAATCTAGAATACGCATCGTCCATTTAGCATTCCTCTCAAGCACATCTAACCGCGCATTTGGAATCGGTCCAGAACTGTTCTGCTCGCTTCATCATCTCAAATTGCTCGTCTTACGCCAGTGTCTCGCCACTCAAGTAATCACTTGGCCTGTCAATGCCCCCTTCCCGCAACGTCATATCTCGCTGTTTCCAGTTCTACTGTTTCTTCTATCACCCGAAATCCCACCTCATGCTGCTAAATCCACAACATAACGCGTCCTCTCGACTCAGCCATACCAATGCAATAGTGCGTGTAGACGGCCACATGGCATATATGAACTCAGCTTTTTTTTTCTAATGCAGTAGTGTTGTGGTATTTCCTCCCAGAACACAAAGTAGCATACACCGAACGGGAAAATTTTCGCAAAAAAAAATACTAAGAATGTACTACGCAGCCCCAGACGACCACAGTTTCTTACACTAACACATCTTAAAAAGTATCTGCCTGCTAGAATTTTTCATATTTTTTCTACTGTTAACTTTCTATTTGCAATGAATTACCAACTGTATTTTTTACTTGCCCGGCAGTCTTTCTGATATATTTTTGTTGTTTATTTTGGTTCCAGTCCTTGAAGTTCCCATGTCTTTATGTCCCGCTTCATGTAATGCCTTCGGCCTTTAAGGAGAAATAAATGAAATGAAAATGAAGTGTTAGACCTTGATACTTACACCTTTCTTTCTTTATTCAATCCTCTATTCAAGGCACTCCTAGAAGAAGTATGTCTTACGGGAGTCGTCTAAAGACTTACTTCAATTGCCTGCTTGGGCTGAGCCACTCTTACAGGTGCAGCAATATGACGGAACAGAGATAAAAAATGTCAAACAACACCCACATACATACGAAATAAAAAAATCCACATTTTGTAGATAAAATTGCGACAAATCACAAACACTGAAAGGTTCAGCTCCTAAAGGAATAATTTGTATACATAATTTGTATACCTTTAGTTTTCAACTAGTAGTAGTTATTCGGAAGTCCTTTTTGAAGATTTGCTTGGAGGTATAGGAGGTATTCTATGTACAGCCAGATGTCTTAATAAGAATATGCAGCAATAAATAACGTGTTGTCCGTCTCATATTGCGTTATCACCCCTAACACAAATGCTGAGTATAACCTACTGAGATAACACATAGTGCTGCTTCTCTGCATTAATGAAGAACGCGACGTTCGCCAGGAGGTTGCGCGTGATATTGCTTTGGTCATCTTGGCTACCTGTTCCTATAAATGGCGATTACGTAAAAGTGCCTTATATTTATTGTGTTTGTTACCCGTCCTATATTACGCTCCATGCGGACATTGTGGTGTAAACTTCTGTTGTCACGAAACACGTGGTCTCTTATAGCGTGAGCATTATTCAGTACATATTCATTGATTATTCAAACACAGTTGCAAGCTTAATTGGAGGTTCGGGCCAACCAGCTGCATGCCGCCCCATGCTTCGTTCACGTATACTTTTTTTTTTGCCTTGAGACTTATTCTGCTGCTGTTATAAAACACCAGTTGTTTCATATCTAATCACCACATAATCTGCCCAGCTGCAAATACTGCCCAGAATCCGGACCTTGATTATCGGCTACGCCCTGTTTGCTCTGTAATTGTTGTTTTTTTTTGCTTATTATACTATACTGTGGAAAAATATAATTAAAGGCCACGATGATAAGACCAGGTGTAACGATCAACTAATCGTTTATTTTTAGAGAGATGCCTCACATAGAACGGAAACACTAATTGCCCACGCGTATTACAATCGCGACGGAAAGAAATCCTACACAGAAAATAAATTCTTGAATATCTGAAGTCTGGTCATCATACAGAGGCGACTAAAAGCGTACGTTATTATTCGATGCTTTCCGCAGGCCTTGAACACTACCGAAAAAGTTTGGTTGAAGAAGCGAAGCTTTCCGATACCAGATGACAAGTGTACATACGCTTCAAAGTTGTTTTTGAACGAGACTGATTACAAGTTCCGACTACATGATGAAATCGGCAAAGAAAAGTAAGTAGTCTTCCTTCTACATTTAGCATGAAGCTTCCCGTTCCTTTCTAAATGAACCAAGTTATTTCGCGACATGTATTTCTTCAAATAGAGAGAAAGAAAAAATACTGCCCGCGAGACCTAAAAAAAAATACCAGAATAAAAACACGCGATATGGCAACCAGTGTGTAAGCGTAATATCGAATAGAAATACCCTCAACACCAAAACGCACACCGATGCAATCTATGAATAGAGCAAAGGGTTTTATTTTCTTGAGTTTGTTTGTTCTTTCCTTCCAAAACGGTAATGAATCTGAGCCGATAGTCGAGCATAACACATGAGTGATATCTTTTGGTGAGGACATTTTTGGCTACATCAACCTGAACTCAGCAGGAGTCGTGAACACAATGTCATATAAGACCTTTTTGTAGAGCTCTGTAGAAGAAGTATAGTTCTTGGTCTGATGCAGGGAGTGAACTGTGGATAGCAACCAGTGATGGACGATGTAAACTTTGTTTTAGAAGCTGTACAGCTAAAGAAAGAGTGGATAATTTACAAGAACCATTTCGTGACATCGCTCATACAAGTTCCTTGAGCGCTGACGAGTCGATGGCAAAAATGTTACAGCTTTGTATCTCCGACAGTGCCTATCAAACTCGAAAAACTACTTTATTGGTACGAATATGCCACCGAGAGCGACAAGTGGCACAATGGCAGAAAAATTACTGAATACGGATTTGTTTGAGTGGCGTCATCTTCTGTTATTTTCCGTTATTTTCCGTTATTCGTAAAGATGGTCAATTTTAGAACCAGCGAAAAGCATTAAACCCCGTTCTCATTTTACAGAAGCGGTGTAAAAAGCTTATACATCGTGTTTAATTTCAAATTGACGCATAGTTGTTTCATCGAACAGTTTTAAAATCTGCCTTAGTAGTCCTTATGATGGCGAGAACTGCACGCTCAGATCCTGAAGATGTTCAGCAGCCATCCCGGAAAACGTTAAGTGGTTTCTTTGGGTGTCTTTCAAACATAGCTATCACCCGCCGTGGTTGCTGAGTGGCTATGGCCGACCTAAGGTCGACCTCTCTGCATTCTTTCAAGTTATCTTTCTCTTTTCGAACCATTATAATTAGGAGAAGACAGCGACAGCAGGAAGTTACTCAAGGCACATTTCATTTCTATACTGAAAGCAGCATCTTGGCAATGGTCGTTATAGCACGCCAAGAGATCACAACATTAAACACGTGTTCCGTTTAACCCCTGAAATCGCATACTTCGTTATGGAGAACAGCGTATTGGAGGGTTCCGGCTAAATTTTAGCGAAGTTATTTTGTTTACTGTTCACCAAAAACACGGTGCGCGAGCGTTTCTCTTTGCACCCCATGAGACTGCGGCCGTGCCGGCAGGCGTCACACGCACGACCTCGTGTTCAGCAGGCGCCACCCCATTGACAAGGCAAGCTCAAGTTTCCACCTGCCAGGCCCGAGCATACTGCTTCCTTAGTGGGAAGACGCCGTCGAAGCCAACGCTGTAATTGCAGTACCGTGTACTCCTAACAACTTGGGTATTTTACGTTAACTTCACAAATAGTTCGACTGTCTGTGGCGCGGCCGCGTTTTGTTGGCAATTCACAGTTGTGTCTGTTTAACATTAAGCATTTACTAGTTTGGTTGGATGTCATGCGCCTTTGCAAGTCTAGGTATTATCAGAACGTTACGGTTTGCAAAGGACATTTTTCCCTGTGTTAGATATTAATAAAGGGAAAATCAGACAGTTCAGCACAATGCGTTGGCGGGCTAGTTGGTGCGAATCTATGAATACTTTGTTTAGCGCAAAACGACAGACACAAGAAAGACGACAGGAGAAGGCGACTTGTCCTGTCGTCTTTCTTGTGTCTGTCGTTTTGCGCTAAACAAAGTATTCATGGAAAATCAGACATCCACCCATTTGCACCAAATGCAGATACACAAACAATTATAAAGATGCTGGGCAACCACCAGACGGGAGGCGCACTATATGCCTACGGCTCGACAAAAGCTCGTACTCGTGGTTCCCGCGTCTTTGTTCTTTACACGCGAAAGAATGCATGAACCAAACCTGCTTTCAAGAAGTAACCGCTCTTGCGCTCCTCTATTGGCGTTGCACATAGCTTCGTCGTATTTGTGCGATCTACTTCTCAGGTTGTCAATAGCATTTTATGTTCTCTCCATTACGACTTTTGTGGGACTTCACTCTATCAGATGTTCTGTGTTTGTATTTTTTTTTCACTGGTCCCAGGCCTACAAGCACTTCGATATATTTCAGAAGTTTCAACAGCGCGGTATGTCACGAGCCCTTCAGAGAGCGAACGGCTCTGCCATTCACCTGCAACCTCACACTGTTAACACGCCAAAAAAATAGAAAGAAAACAGTTCGTCAGTGAAGAGCGCCTCTTCCTTTTCACATGCTGTTCGAAGATAGTTAAAGGAAACGAGAAAAGCGGCTGAGAGGAAAGCGTCTCGTGCGCCCATCGTGTACGTCTCTGCTTGCCGTCCCAAGCAGAGGAGCGCAGCGGAGTGCAGCCATCGCCCGGTGCCACCAACGTTTGTTTCAATAACTCAGCTGGAGAAAACTACGCTTCCGGTATTGCCTCCGTATGCGATGTCAATTATGAATATTAGAAAAACGTTTTTGTAAGAGGGGGCCCCAAACGTCTCTTTCTCAATTATGCCTGACATACTAGAAGGTATAGCGTTGACTGCTGGCCAGCATGGTGTACCATGGAGTGTCGTTGAGCGGAATGAATGCGAGAAGAAACGATGTGAACAGAACGAGGAACAAACTGTGTGGGGCGTCTGTCCTTTCGACATCGTTTCTTCTCACCCTCATTACTCTCAACGAGATCCCATACTTGAAATTAGCTTCTGATTCGTTGGTGCTGCGGTCCTTCTCTTTCACCCATATCGATATTTGCAAGAAGCGTGCAGATAGTGAAAAATACACTTATGCTGAAGTCACTACGATAGTGCTAGCCTGCTACACACTCCAAATTGTAGGTAAAGGTAAATTACTAACAGCGCGCGATCGCCGAGCTGCAATAGCAGACAACTACACGAACACTGCAGCCATATAACCACAGATGCTAGTGCTATCTTTAATAGTACATTAGCAATGGGTCTCTAGAGATAATCATGAAAAGAAAAATGAAAATGAGCAAAAAGGGAACTATAGCCACAGCATATTTGCGAAACCCCAATTGTGAAGTGGAGACTAGTATTTTTTTAAAATATTTTACTTCTGATGCTCACATAATCTTACTTCAATATTAAGATATTGCAGCTTTCATATCTATAACAGCCGACATTTTAATACCCATTTACAAGATGCTTACATCACCTAATTTCCTGCAAAAAAATTATAAACTCTTTTCACTACACGACTCATACCCGATCCCCCAGTATGGGTTGCGCCGTTTCACTAAAAACAAGAAGGAGGACAACAAGTTGCTGCTAGCAATAGGAGCAGCTAGATCTGTGACGAAAGAAATATAGAATGCACTTAGCGGAAGTGAGCGGGTACAACCTGGTAGAGAGGACATGTTTATTTCATTTCATTTCATTTATTCAACCTTAAGGGCCCGAAGGCATTACATAAGGGGGGGCGTGCATCAAAGTAAAACAGCTTCATAAGAAAGTTACATAATAAAGTGCACATTAGTTGTAATAGGTACATAAAAAGAAAATTTCAAAAAAGAAGAAGGCGGAACATATACACAATAACAACAAGGCGATAAATAAATAGATGTGGTATTCATGTGGTTGTGTTGGCATTATCAAAATCGTTTAGTTTTTCGCGGAATATTTTGCGATCACTGCACGAAACAATGTGATCCAGGAGTGCGTTCCAAAGTGTTATGGCATGGGGGAAGAATGAGCTGCTCATCGCCGTCGTCCGGCACTTTATCGCCGCCAAGGGGCGACTATGAAATAAACGGGATGATGTTCTAAACGGGCGTTTTAAGAGGGCGTGTCCTGAATGGGTGAAATAAAAGAAAGTGTGAAGAAGGCAAAGACGAGAAGTTACGCGCCGTGAAGCAAGCAATGGGAGAGACAAAGTTTGTTTTAAGGTGGTTACGCTGATATGTCTAGAATATTGTGACGTAATGAAGCGAGCAGCGCGGTTTTGTATGGCTTCTAAGTCATCGGCGAGATAAGCTTGTGAGGGATGCCAGATAGATGATGCGTACTCAAGTTTGGGTCGCACATACGTTAAATATGCTAGTTTTTTTATTTCAGACGATGCAGATTTTAGGTTACGTCGTAAATACCCTAGTGTGCGTGAAGCTTCGCAGCGAATTGTTTGGATATGTTTCACCCATGAAAGTGATGGCGTCATATGAACTCCTAGATATTTGTAAGTACACGTGTGATCAATAGGAACAGAGTTAATGCGATAAGTGTGGTGTACGGTGGTGTGTTTGCGCGTGAAAGATATTACCTTGCATTTAGTGAGGTTAAGAGGCATGTGCCATTTTTCGCACCAAGAAGCGATAGTATCAAGGTCGTGTTGTAGGGCGATTGCGTCGTTAGATGTATGAAGGGGGTTATGAAGAACGCGATCGTCTGCGAAAAGCCGCGGCTGCGTTGATATGTTAGTGGGAAGGTCATTTATGTAAATCAAAAACAATAGAGGAGATAAACCTGCGCCTTGGGGAACCCCGGAAGTTACACTGGTAAGGGTTGACTGAAAATTGTTAGCATACGTAAACTGAACGCGTCCTGTTAAAAAATTTTCAATCCATTTGATAATCTCGGGGCGGATACCGAGAGAGGATAACTTTGCAAGGAGATGGTTGTGAGACACGCGGTCAAAGGCCTTAGAAAAATCTAGAAAAATTGCGTCTACTTGAAGGTGATCGTCCATGTGTAGTAGTAGGTCGTGGGTAAATTCGGCAAGTTGAGTTTCGCAAGACAAACATTTACGAAAACCGTGTTGTAAAGGGTAAAAAAAATTGATTGATTCTAGGTAATCCATTAGGTTAGATGCTATGATGTGCTCAAGGAGCTTAGATGGGACACTGGCTAGAGAGATCGGACGGTAATTAGTAGGGTTATCGCGCCTTCCTGCTTTAAAAATGGGAATTACCTTCGCTTTTTTCCAATCGTCGGGAACGTTTCCTGTGTTCAGAGATTGTTTAAATATAAGGTACAAAAATTTGGTAGAAAGATTTATAGTACTTTTAAGTAATTTGCTGTTTATGTCGTCGCAGCCAGCTGAGGATGATATTTTAAGAGAGCGAATTAGATTAGATATGCCATCTGGGTTTAGTTGCACTTCAGGCATTGTTTTTGCCGAGAAGCTAGGTAAAGGTTCGATAGTGCAGGGATTAGGAACGTGAAATACCGACGTGAAGAACTCATTTAGGGCTGCTGCGGAATTAGTCGGGCTTATTAATTCGTCATCTGAGTCAACGAGATTTATTTCGTTAGTTTGTTGTTTCGTGGAGATGACACGCCAGAATTTGTTTGGGTTTGAGCGAAGCATTGTAATTAGGTCAACAGAGAAGAATTTGTCCTTGGCCTCATTTATTGCTTTAATATATTCAGTCTCACAGAGGCGGTGTCGCTCCCATGCTTCTGGACTATTTCTACTTTTGGCGGTTCTGTAGAGGCGTTTTTTCCGGTTAAGTAGTGATTTCAAGTGTTTGTTAAACCATGGGTTATTTGAGTCGGACTTAATAATTATTGTAGGGACATATTTGTTTTTTAAGCTTAGCAACGTGTTTTTATAGAGCTCCCAATTAGCATTTACAGAACGGGTTGCGTAGGACTTTTCGAAATGTTCATAAAAGTGAGTGAGTTCATGATTGATTAGCTGAAAGTTTCCTCTATTATAGTCGGTGATTAATTTCTTCGTAGGTGATCTTCTTTTTAGTGGTATAGAAAGGGATACATGAAGAAGGTTGTGGTGGCTAATTCCGGGCAGTATTGTCACACTTGATATATCATCAGGGCAGCTGGTAAGTAAAAGATCAATTGTGTTATCGCCTCTAGTGGGGCTGGTTATTGTTTGATGGAGGTTGAAGTCTAGCGCCAGGTCTAGGAATTGTTTGGATTCATTCAATGGCGATTGATTAGTTACTGAAAGGAGAGCCCAATTGATGTGAGGGTAGTTAAAATCACCGAAAAGAAAAATGGGCGCATCGGGGAATTTGTCTTTTATGTTTGTAAGGGAACTGCGAAGGTGATCACAAAAAAGTGGATGACTGTCTGGTGGTCTATAGCAAATGCCGTATATTGATTTAACCGAGGAATTATGTACACATACCCATGTTAGTTCTAAACTGGGATCATGGCAGATGAGCGAGGACGATAGGTTGTTGTTCACTGCTATAAGGACGCCGCCTCCTATCCTTTCCTTGCGGTCATGCCGGTATAGCGTGAAATTCTGATTTAAGGGGAAAACTTCACAATCTTTGATGTTGTCAGTCAGCCATGTCTCCGTGAGAAGAATTAGGTCTGCGTCGATGTTTGTGATAAAACCGTGTAGCTGTTCACGTTTCGGAATTACACTTCTGATGTTTGTGAACCCAATGTTTACGTTTACTGACAAAGATGAACGGTTGCTTGAACGACCTGTGTTGTTTAGTTTGTGTCATTCGGTGTACGTATCAGCCTTGTCACGCGACAAGGTAGGTAGTGTAGCGCGATTCTGTAGGTAGTGTGGCGAAGGTAAACCGGAGGAATTGTGCAATATTTAGTGCCTAGCTATTTCAATAAATTATCCTCAATGGCTTTTATTGATTAAATTATTGAGTGCATTCGTTGGAGCGGCCTGCCGGTGCTAAAACTATCTGCACCTGGTAGGGGTTTAAGGCTACAGGACATGTTTTCTGTTAGTTCTTCATTAATGGACCGCGAAGCTCTGAAGCCAGCTAGCTTGTAAATATCTAAATAGCTGTGTGGAACGAAACTGCTTTTACCAACATGTTCGCACGCGGATATTGCAAACGTCGGCTTGTCTTGCGTTTGGTGCTAAGTGGACATGCCCTATGCTATCGCTGGATTCCTTTCCGAAATTGCACCATTTAACCAATTGTTCATCGGTACATATGATGTAATGAAGAACGTGATCAGACATTAGAAGGTGATTTCCCATGTCTTCTAGCGAGAATTATATCTGGCCGAAGGGATTATCTTTTCATTTTTGCCAAAACGAACAGAACAGAAGTATTTGCCAAAACGTCTGGCAGATGTAGTACCGTAGTATTTCACCCCTCCTTGTGTTTGCTGAAACGAAGAAATCTTCCCACAGCACTCTTGCAATTTCATGAACATGAGAAATAATTCAGACTCTTACGATATTATTACTATGCAGATTAAAATAACGAACATTACATTCACACGGTGGGCCAGGAAATGTGACGATTGTCTCAGTCTTTCGTTAAAAAAATGGCTAATGCTGAAAAGGCTTTATTAATTAGAAATCGAAACTTCCAGGCACTGACGAATGCAATTTACGGCCAGTTTAAGCCTAGGAATCGAAGTCGTATGCCGGGCCGTCCAATGCAGCTATTTACAGGGTCTCTGGTACAGGTCTTATGCTGCCTAATTGTATCTTGACTGCTGCTATATGCCACGGTTGAAATCTACGCATGAATGAATACAAGAAGAAAATAGAGTCACTTCGTATGCTTCATTCATAAAATTTAACGCCTAAACTCAATAATTAGAAATGCTGCAAGGGGGTGCTCCGGAATACGTTTAACGGCTTGCTACGCGAGCCTTTGTGTATTTTATCCTTCTTACTGACCATTATGGAAATTGTGAAACTCCTGCAATAATCTACGCATGTCCTGGCTGCACATGAACAGCTGCAATAAAGAGTCGGAGTGTACTTCCGGCTCACGGCCGTGTGTTCATCGAAGCGGTCACTGTTCGTCGCGATCGAAGCATACCTAATGGTGGTCCTACCATTGCTGCACGTAGTTTTCTCGAGCGCACGCGCTCGGATTTTTCGGAAACGAGACCAGCCATTCTCGGAAATGTAGAGAAAGAAATAGCCACAATGTGTCATGTGTTGTCAACTGAAAATTGAGTGTTTTGTGGCGGCTATCGAAATATAATGATGCCCTATCTTGCGGGTCCTTGATTGTCCTTGTCCCCTTACTAGTGTCCCGTGTCCACTCTTGCGCTGGTTACATCAGCATGGAATACCAACTAGCCCGGTCTCACAGCATGCTTTGGTTTTGTCTGATGGGCCGACCCCTGTTGCAAATATTCTGTCGACTCAGAGCTCCAAATAAAAAAAATACGGCGCCGCTCTTGCAAAAAAATTGAACGTAGGATACAACAGGTACATAGCAAATGGCCTTTACTTGCGCATCTTCTCTGCGAATACACTGTGTCAGCTTCATTTTCTCAATCTTGTTTCAGAGTTCAGCAGGAGTTCTTCGCTAAACTTGGAGGAGGAGAAAGGGGAGAAGATCCCTGGATGACAGTCAGCAGTGTGGAAGGTGACAATGATGCACTACTTAGCCGATTGTGATTCGCGTATGTACTTGGATTGGTCTCGAATATATGTGCTCGATAAAGCAAATAGTTCTGCACAGCAACCAGACAAATGAATACAGAGCCATCCTGGTCGCGTCAACGCTCAATCTAGAAACAAAATGAAGTTGCACTGTAAATACCTCAATGGGCCTTTTATTTTTACTAACCTTGAGCGCCGCTCTATTCCCAGGTGCCGGCGTTTGACGAGATGGTGTGCGTAACAGCAGGCGTCAATGTGAACCTGAAGGCGTCGTACGAAGTTTTCTTTTTGTTTTCTTTTGCTTCAATTTATGACTAATTTTGCGGTTGGCGGTTGCGAGCTGCCAGTGGATGTCGTGAATAATATTTTAACGCGATACCATTTAAGGTTCCGTGTTGCAGAAAATCCGGCGTTGGCGTCCCGCGCCTAGCGTCCACCGTTGTTTCGGGAAAAAGTCATTTTAAATCAAGGATGCCTAATTACACCTACCGAACCACGCAAGTCCTCCGTGTAGCACAAAGAAGTTACTGAAATAATTGAATTTCTCGAAGTAAAATGCGCCAGAAAAGTCGTAAGGTACGACTTACACACAATTTACAGACACTGGGCGTCGGAATCTAATTTAAATATAAGAGAATACATAATGATGTTACGAGAAAACTCAAACACAAACCGCTTTTCCAGAATTTATAGTATTCCTAGACCAGGCACGGTGCGTCGGAGATCATGGAGCTGCGCGCCTGGTTCCTTACAACATTTCCAGATGACGCTCGCCTCCGTGGCATCGCGGCGCGCGCAATATGCCGCGTTTCTATAAGAAAGCTAGTCTTCGCGCATGGCGTTCGCCGCCAGCGTTTCCCGGAAAACATTATGGTTACATAGGCCGCAGTTGCCGGGAAGCGGGAGAAGCAGTCAGGCATCTTTGAATTCTATCACGTTCCACTCTTAAAGGCGAAGCTTAAGACTCCTCGAAATTTCGACACGTATTTTCCGAGCAGCTTTATGCATTCAGCGTACCACAAAAGAACAAATATTGTGCGTCAACGCACTGTGCATCTGAAAATAGCTTAACAAAGAAAACGTCACTCTACGGGGCTTATATGCAAGGCGTTATAACATATGGAAGTAGTTCCGTCGCAGTGCCATTGTGCACTGCAGTGAAGCACAATGTATTGCTGCGATAAAGTGAAAATCAGAGACAGCAGATCTGATATGCAGTGGCACCAGGGAACGCCCTGGCCTCTGCAGCTCCAATCCATGGACCATGACTTAGATACTGCGTTATCCGCTTTAACACAATCTCACGTGCTTTCTTGATGCCGACGTAACCCGGCATTTTTTAAAGTCGGCATGCAAACCCATCTCACAATACATATACACACACACACATATATATATATATATATATATATATATATATATATATATATATATATATATATATATATATATATATATATATATATATATATATATGAATTATGGGTTATTACGTGCCAAAACCAATTTCTGCTTATGAGGCACGCCGTAGTAGGGGACTCTGGAAATTTTGACCACCTGAGTTCTTTAACGTGCACCTAAATGTAAGTGCACCGGTGTTTTCTAATTTTGCTCCCATCGAAATGCGGCCGCCGTGGCCGGGATCCCATCCCGCGACCTCGTGCTCGCCAGCCCAACACCATAGCCACTAAGCAACAACGGCAGGTATAGAAATATATATATATATATATATATATATATATATATATATATATATATATATATATATATATATATATATATATATATATATATGTATATATATATGTATATATTGTTACGAGAAGTAGTAACAAAATGGATTTATGCACAAGAGATCGATGATGGCGGTAGGGCAGTCTGGTCTCCAAAGCTCTTCGTTCTTTTCGTCCTCTCTTCTTCCTCTCGCGCAACGTGAAAGATGGCCACAGGAATCACGCAAATCAACCAGCCACAGACTGCTAATCGGTGATTAATTTGAATGATCTACCGTAAAGACAACAGCGAAAGTTCTGCACAGCGAAAACAGCTGCAAGGCATTCCTCTTCCGTAACTGTATAATTGCGTTCAGATTTACTCCAACAACGGCTTGCGTATTTGACCAGGTTATCTGCGCCACTGTGACACTGTACAAGGACCGCTTCTATTCCGATTCCACAAGCATCCGTGCGAACTTCAGTCGGGCAAGGTCGATGGAAGTGGCGCGAGAAGGGGGCTGACGTTACTGTGAACTTCATGGGAGAGAAAGATGCGTGAAACTGTGGTGCCCTATTGAAGGCCGCATTTTTTAGAAGAATACCTCTGAACGGGTAAACGATGTCGCGAAACCGGGGAACAAAACGACGAAAATACGAACATAAGCATATGAGTGAGCGAAAATCTCGTGCTTACTGCGGTGACTTGAAGGAGCTGACCGCTTCAATCTTATGAGGATCGGGTATTCCGTCATTGTTTCGACTAAGTGTCTCAGGACCAGTGTTTGGCGTTCACCAAACCGTCATTTTTTAGGAGTTAAGAACCAGTCCAGTTTTTGCGATGCAGTCGAGAACAAGGCTGAGGCTGTCGTTATGTTCTTTAAGCATACGGCCGAATATGACATCATCGAGATAACACATGCATATGTGGCACTTAGACCACATAGTACTGTGTCCGTAAATATTTTGAATGAAGCAAGAGCATTGCAAATGCCATAAGGCATAACATTAAATTCGTATGGGCCATCTAGAGCCAAGAAAGCGCTCTCTTCCTTGTCGTCAGATGTTATAGGTATCTCTCAATACCCCACTCACCAATCCTGTGTGGAGCAATAAGAAGCACCATCTAAACAATCAATGACGTCATCGATTCGCGGTAGCTGATAGGCAACCTTCTTTGTCACTGCGAAGAGACGTTTGTAATCCACGCAGAATCTCCTGGAGCCATCTTTTTTTGAACCAGGATTACTGGGGCGGTCCATGGGCTCGAGCACTCTTGAACGACGCCTTTGTTCATCGTCTCCTTGACCTCTTCTGCAATCACTTTGCGCGCGGGGGATTACACTTGTCGGGCATCTGGCGGGTGGGATGGGGCAAAATGGGTTCATTCACTGCAGATCAGTGATGGTGGTAGCGTAGTCCGACCTCCATAGCTCTTCGTTCTCTTCGTCCTCTCTTCTTCTTCACTGCCTTTCGTATATTCGCTTTACCGCTGTATATATATATATATATATATATATATATATATATATATATATATATATATATATATAGAAGAAAGGTGGAAGAAAGGTTTTTCCCTTAACGCAACTCCTATCTTGCTCAAGTTGTAGACGAAGATCGAGTAGTCTGACTCGTGCAGTTGACTGAAAAGGCCTTTTTCGTTACTTTATTAGTTTTTCGACGAAATATTGCCTATATGTCTTCGTCTGCTCCTCTCGGAGGCATCCCCGAACAATTACTGGAACCGAAGCTTGAAGGTCATACTCTGTCGCATTGCAGACGGCGGGATTGATGTAGCATGAATGTTTTGGACTTTAATCAAAGCGAGGTGCGTAGAAAAAGGCAAACTTGCAGCTGCTTTTCGACAAACTAGATAACTAACTGAAGTCTTATATAGGATAATTCTGACATAAACGGCGACATGTTTTGAACGATATTAAGGAACAGATATCTCTGTTTCTCCTCTCATGTTTTCCTGCAAGGTCGCACATATGGTCCGTGTCATTCAATATACGGCAGAGTGGAAAAACAAATCTACTATTTCAAACAAGCTTAAGATCCAATGAATAATTGATCGATGCATGTAAACGATACATTTAAGCACATCTTCTGTAAATGTCACTTAAATGTTAAAACATTCTATGTTCCTGGTCAGTTTGTTAGTTATAATAGGCCACAGTGTAATCAAAGGGTCCAGGAACACAGAACTTTAATACCGCATAATTGAACTTTTCAAAAGATGTTCCAACAGAAATCAGTATCATATGCAAAGCAAATTCTAGTTCATAATTACCTTTCTTGGAAAACATCAATTGAATTAGTAAAGTCATACACCCATTCAGTCAAGAAGCACCAATCAAGCGACCACTCAGAGAGGTCACCCCCCGTTTCGCGCACCTCATATGCCGCATTTCTGGCTATGTATTCTTAATTAAGGATTGCCGTGCTCTCATTTTCCCAATACGAAAAGACAAAAAAATCTGGAAATACTCAGAAGGTGAAAATATTACTTCATTGCCAGCAATTGGAAACTCTGTGCGAACCTAGGTCGCCGCACGGGACAGAAGGCGCAACGTTACTAGACTAGCTCCAGTTGTAAAACTCTCCGCCCGCGCGCTTACAGCCGGTGTCGCCACTTCTGTGACAGCCGCCAGATGGCAGCGCCGTTCCATCGGGCTCCACTGCAGACGCCTCGCCGCAGCCTTCAGCCCGTGCGGACGGGCAGTTTGCGCGTGTTTCACGCTCGCTGGCGTTCTCCCTTGTCCGAATTAGTGATACCATGAGAAAGCGGTATCCACCTACAGCAATAAGATTTATCGGGCCAGTTGGTTCATACTGTAATAAGGGTAAACTGCACGAAAGAAAGAAACGCATAGAGCGAAGCGCGGAAGCTGTGTTTTTTCCTGCCGTCTTAACGTTTCGCGCAGTTTAGGCTCAGAAGCCTGAACATTTGGCCAAAGTGTGTGATTAGGATGATCTTCATCCCCACCGAGGCTTCTCGCCACGCCAAAGAAGCGCAACAAAAAGAAAGATGAGGTCAGTCTTTGAACACACAAGCCACACACACACACACAAAAATATCATCTGCTCTTCCACTCCGTGAAGATGGTTAACCAGCGAAGCTGAAACGTGCGGCCCGTGTTTATCACTGGGTTAATCTAGAGGATTCATTAAAGTATTTCTGAATTATGCGGTAACACACACCATCGGCTGCGACGGAGAGAACGACGTCACTGACGATATGCCCGTAGTCCGCCGTTGTCGCTTGCGTTCGATGTCTCGAGTTTGCTCGGAGGCGGGATTAGCTGCTTTCGCCCGATTTGCGATTATTCAAAATTAAGTTTCTTCAGAAATTAAATCTATCTGTTACGTAAGACAATGAGTGGCTCATACTGCCTTAAGCAATGGCCCCTCCCACCGTAAACGCGGCCTCCCCATTACGATGACAGAAGTGAAATTCTACGCTGGAATGATGAACGGCAACGCAGCCAGCTGTGGAAGACGACGATGAACGTAGGAGCAGTGGCACGAGCGCGTGTGCCGGTCGGCACAAGGAATAGCCGAATTCATGGCCGTGGTGCTAGCATTACGCAAATTAGGACCATCAATTACGTCAGCCGTGATAGTTACTGATTCTTTATCATTGTGCTCATCCCTTACTGCTTCTAGTGATTCTCGCGTGATGAGGACATTTCAATCATTGGTACCTGGTTACTTGAGAAGCGTGCGTTTGATTTGGGTGCCCGGCCATAAGGGACTAATCATTAATGAAATTGCAAACTCTCTAGCCAAGGCATCGATAAGTGGCCCGATTCTTCCTTGCTGCCCTTTGACTGCTTATGTAACTGCAGCTAGATTTCGCAGGAGTATCATTATACAGTCAGTATCAGGCTCCGAAATTACTAACTCTGTGGAGTACGGACATCTCCTGCACCATTGGAACAGAGATTTATGCCGAACACGGAAAATTGAAGTGTCCATCACGAAGCTGCGCTGCCGTATACCTGCATTGAACTTCTACCTCCACAGGTCTGGTCTGGTCCCCTCACCACTATGCTCATTCTGTGGCGAAGCGGAGACAATCGACCATTTCTTGTTGTCTTGCAGACGTTTTTCTATTATAAGAAAACGACTACTCGAAATCCCGCTTCGCTCTATTGGTCTGACTTTATCAGTGCCTGTGATCCTATCTTTTGGAGCCTCCATTGTTGGGTTCAGCAACAGAAATGTTTGCTTGGCGATCCAAAATTACCTCATTGAAACTAATCGATTTCCATGTTAGATTGATCGTTCTCCCTCCCAACCATAGCTTTCTTTTATTTCTTATCTTTTATTAATTATTATTATTATTATTATTATTATTATTATTATTATTATTATTATTATTATTATTATTATTATTATTATTATTATTATTATTATTATTATTATTATTATTGTTATCTTATACCCGGTTTTCATCTGATTATTTCTTTTTTTCTCCAAACACAAAACGTTTACTTTTAAACTCACACGCCCAAATTGTTAACTCCCTTGTTATCATTATTATTTTAGGCACCTAATTAAACCGCCCGATTCTTGGCCAATCCCCCACTGTGGGTATGTGCCATGGCCACTCAGGACAACAACACCAACAGAATCGCTCTGTTCCACGCCGAGCGAAGCGTCGCATTGCTGGCGGCACAGAAAAAGCAGCGCGCCGAACTGTCGACATCGTTCCGATAGCCGCCTATGCAGCCAGGTGCGCAGCACGTCGGCATCGTCTGCTTATATTCTCAACAAACTCGGCGAAAGCTACAGTTTCGCGGATTACATGCTTGCTGAATTTCGCCTTCAACAACGAACCACACAATACGCTGCACCGCGCGCTTAGTCCGGCCCGCCCGAGTAGCCGGCTAGTGAGGAAGTGAAGCCGGGCGCGACTGCAGCGCCACGAAGGCGCGGGCGGGTGGCGGTTCCGCGCAACGGCGCCGAGTTTTAAAACTGAAGCTAGTCTAGTAACGTTGAGAAGGCGCACCTATAGCTGCCCGCCCCATTATAAGTTTTCGCGATGACAGACGCAGTGACGTAAGGCATCGTGTGCCTTGAATAGGTGAACGGAGCCGGACTACGGTGAGAACGAAAGAAGATTCGAGTTAGACTGACCACTGAACTCGCCTAACTTTATTTCCTAGCTTGCACAGCAACGGCCGAAACAAGTGCACAATGCCGCAGTCCGGTATACTTCTACTTGAATGTTTACTTTTGTGTCAACGACTGTTCATCGAAGGCACCGACACTGGTAAATCTATTTGACAGGTTCCATACGTGGATGTGCCGAAGTTTTTCAAAACCATAAAACCTCTGCCCTATTTCATTCAACACTTTAGTGTCCTAAATTATTATTACGTGCAGTAAATGCCGCAAAACCTAGGCACTTTGTCTATGCTCTCATGGACTAAAGATCGCATGCAATGATGAAGCTGTTTACGGCTGGTGAAAACTGTAGCGATCGTCTCAGATATGGGTATGGATGTATAACATGTGAGTTTACAGACATTGTTCGCGAAATAAGCGCTGAAATAAATGTCGGCGATAAGCTGTGCTTTTTTTTCTGAAAACCACGTTCGTTTCGGGCCCGCAACAGCTATATAGGCTAACTGTTCATGTCTGACACTCTGAAACGTAGTATGTTCACTTGTTTCTGTGCAGCTGCAGTTGTTCATTTGTAATGTTGGTTGCCGTAATATATGCATAATCTATTTGTACTTAGGTGGAACTGGGCAGGACTACACGCTAAAGTTTGCGAGCGACACAGAGAAGTGCGGTGTTCTTACATTTAACCTCGGAGGTGAGTGCGCTGTATTGTACAAAAATGGCTGAAATTGTTCACGACATATCATAAGAATGGCGCCATTGATTATTCGTTGGGGCATCAGCTGTGGCTGAACATGTAGTCGTTGTCTCGGGGTCTCTTTCGTATATATTACAGCAGTTATGTCGTAGACACTTCTACTCTTGATTCTGCCGTTGGCATCGTTAGTTTCCTAATACTACATCGTGAAAGCAAAGGAAGATCTCAAATTTCGACCCCAACTTCTGTGAAAAATGTTATTGGTTGATATTATTGTGTACAGGCTGTCCCATTAATCGTGCACAAAACATTAATGAAAGACGAATCAAGCTTTGCGAATAAAACAGAGTGAATAGTGTTAGGAGTACTGTTGAGAAACAGTCACTTGTTGTATAATTGACATGGAACTTGTTATATAAGTATTTACAGAACTGTCTAATTACTGCTGTAATTGGTGAGATTTCATTTATGGTGTTCCAAGAAAACTTGCAAGATACATAATTTAAAACTCTCCCGCGAAACAAATATTGCGCGTTGATCAATCACAGATGCATTGCCTTATCAAGATGTACAGAAAGTATACGTGAATATATTAGCAAATATGTGTGAAGACTCCGCAACTACTTTAATTAAGTGCAAGACAAACAGGAAAATAAGGATTAAGAAGGGCGTCAGGCAAGGATACACAATTTTTATAGAACTATACTCATAGCACGCTTAAAAAATTATATTATAGGGTTTAACGTGCCAAAACCACTTTCTGATTATGAGGCAGGCCGTAGTGGAGGACTCCGGAAATTTCGACCACCTGGGGCTCTTTAAGGTGCACTTAAATCTAAGTAGACGGGTGTTTTCGCAATTCGCCCCCATCTAAATGCGGCCGCCGCGGCCGGGTTTCGATCGCGCGACCTCGTGCTCAGTAGCTCAACACCATAGCCACAGAGCAACCACGCGGGTGATTGAATGCTTAGAAGTATTGAAGTTGGCAGGGGTTAGAAGTAAAGATCAACAGGGAAAATATGACCTCAAATCTGCGCTCACCAGATGACATGGTCTTGTTCAGAAAATTGGGAGCTGAATGAGAAGAACATTGAAGATTTTCGCCAAGAAAGTATCGCGGTAGGGACGACAATTATTATGATAATGTAAAGCTAATTTTAAATAGCTGGGCAAGAGAACAAGAGTTTGTCATTGGCAGTGAACCTCTCGAGTATGTCCAAGGGTGCGTTGATCAGGTCAATTATTCATAGAAGGTCCTGATCATGTGAAATAATTTTTTTTTGTATAAACTTGGCTTGGAGCGCATATGACATGCATTACGAAATAAATACCGGCTGTTTACCACCATTGTTGTAAAAAAGATACAATCAGTGCATTCTACCGGTATTAATCTATAAGGCTTATTCATAGAGGCTAACAAAAGCTTCACAATAAGTGAAAGACCGCGCAACGATCCAAGGAACGAAAGGCGTTTGGCGTGACGTCAAGTGACAGGAAGATGGCGGTGTGGATGAGAGAACGAGCGGGTGTAGTGAAAATTCCAATTGACATTCGGAGGAAATAAATGGAGCTAGGCAGGGCATCTAAAGCATAGAGCAGTTGATCGGTTGTGTATTAGATTGGCATAAGTGCCAATGAAATACGCGGTCGAGGTTGGGAGGAATTTAGGTGAGGGGATAAAATGAGAAAATTTGCAGGCATAATACGGAACCAGCTAGCGCAAGACACGTGTAATTGGAGATCACTGCCAGAGGCCTTTTTTCGGCAGTATACATAAAAATAGACGATGATGATTAGTGGCGAAAAAAGAAATCCTGCGAAACATGAAAGGCACCACGTCACTACGTGCCCGCATTCGCAGGATAGCATCACCATCAAACAGTCTGAGTGAGGAAGTCAGAGATTTGTTAGTTGTAATACTGGGCTGATCAGAAACGATAAGAACACTCATGTTTTCCCCCGAGCCACCCACAGCTCTTGCTTATTATTTCGCGCCAACAACTAAGAAAGTTGTTGCCCATAATGGCGGCTATGGAGATGAACAGCTTGCTTTCCCAATGAGGCGGTTTGACGGCGGCGCTATCACGCGCGCTGGGAGGGTAGTCAGATTGTATTTTGCTATATTTCGCGAGAGTTTTACCTTCGGAGAACGTGTGATTTGTAGCCTGATCGAAACACTATTCCGACATCCTTTACTATGATGAAAACGCTCAAATCGACTTGTCTATTACTGCAACAACAAATAAAATGTTTCTTAATCCTATTGTTCAATTATTGGCTGTCAGAAATGAAAAACTATAGGCCGTCTGTTAGCTTTTGCACAATAAACATTTTTGTTTAGTCACATAAATAATTCCGGCTTCATTTAAGGCTTCGTGGATGCCAGTTTGGACGCCTTGTATACAGACTCTAGTAACTTTAGGCAATTTTTACGCATGCTTATCATACAATTCGGTTACACCGTATGTAAAAGTCTGCTGGTATCCCTACTGAATTGAAGACTTTTAAAAATTCAAGGAAAGATAAAGATAATTGACAAATATATTTTATTCACAGGACATTCCTTTTGTTCTGTGTTCGTTGTTCGCGCTTTGAAAAATATTTGTCAATTACGCACCAACTAGGCCCAGACAATGTTCTTCTAAGCAATAAAGTTAAGCTGGTAATATACTCAATTAACTATCCCTCGAGTATGGTTCATTCAGGAATATTTTTTTGAACGGCCTTCATAATATAGCTTTGTTTATAGCATTAAGGTGTCGCCCAGAATCCCTCGAAAATTACCTCAATTGATTGTCAGGTTGTAGCTATGGCAAAGAATTGTACTTCCAATAACGCCATTTTGGGATTTAGCGCATTAATGAGTGATCTTGTTCCCCTGAAGACCAAGAACACACAAGACAACAATAGCAGTGAGCACAGCAATCGCTCGTCGAAATCGGGTCTACAGGTCCATATCAATCGGTGGTGCTCACGTGCGTTCAAAAGTATACGCGTCCATTCACTCTCTCACATGGAATCTAACTCGACAAAGAATCGTTTGCTTTTAAATTAACGATAACATTAGAGAAAGTTAGCATAAAGGAAGGCGCATCTCGCATCGAGCGACGACTTTCTAACGTCTGCTAGCTGATAAAAACGGTCGTCGGAAAACAAGGACGATGTGCACGTGTCGTCGCTACCGTCTTAGTGCCAAATGTCTCGCTCGTACAAAGAGAACGTGAAACAAAAAGGGCACACAATAAAGGAACCTAACAAAGCAAGTAAGAATTTAAATTTTCCCAGTAGGTTGTTTATAGCGCACATGAAACCTCTTAAGCTTCTCAACACGAACCACTGCAGACAGTGCGCAGCACCGCTGTGATTGCGTAATAATGTATGGAATCACCTGATACTCCAGTGCACCAATACGCCAGAGAAATTTGCGCTTCACTAAATAGCATCGCAAAAATTTTTTGCATAGTCGACGTATCGGCAACCAGAATCAAACACAGGCGCCGGGATGGTACTCCACATAGCCTCGGCGAAGGTTATAATATATAATGTCGAGATTAGGTATTTTGCTGCTTCTTGGTGCGCAGACAGGTGAGATAGCTTGTTCGGCACGCTGGAGGTAGCCTGCGACGTCAGCATCGCCGACGTGCATCACCGACGTGCATCGCCGACGTGCGGCAGCATGACGCCAAGCGTTGTGCCTAGCTTCCTTCAGTAAACCCACTTGGAGGGTGTCATTTGTGTTCTTTTTAGCACTGTCGCATTGTAAGCGAAGCTTATGTGGAATAACAACATCCCACGTATTGCGTGTGTGCAACGGCTCCTCTTTTTTGACTACATACCCAAAGAAAGTTGTCTGCGAGATATAACGAATGAAGTAAATGGGCACATCGCTCCACTCAGTCAGCTCGCGAGAGAAGCCCGGACATTCTTCTGCATTTCGCTGCTTGCGTGAGAGTGCGAGCACGTACACTAGCGTACATGATGAGCAACTATGAGGAATTGCGGTTGTGAGCAGAAGAAATGGTTATCTCGCAGTTTCACTGGTTGCTGAAAGTAGAAAACGAGGGTAATTTAAACAGGTTTTGCGTCGTGAAGGCGAGGATACCGTTTATAGACTCGGCAACTACGGCCAAGTGTCGCTGGTGTGCCTGTGTAAACAGCGCCTGTTTCAGCGAGAGGAGGGGAAAAGTGAACATGTCCCTAATAGAGATTACTAAGAGGTGATTGGAATATTGGCGGAAGAAAAGTAGGGAAACGACAAAAAACGGGGACGTACCAAATTCAAAGTTCACAATAGGGGGTCAGAAAATGTGGTTGTGGGAGTTCATAGTTGTTTTCTATTTTTGTTTTTTTTAACTTGGGTAGGGCATTAGGCAGTATAATAGCAAGAGCCATGGTGGCGCTACCCATCACCCCGTTACAACGGGGACGCTCATAACATGCATCCATCCATACAACCAGAAGCGCTTCCTTATTTGAAAACATCGCCTGGGTAGTCGTTGCGGAGTACCGACTGTAGTTTCTGCGCAATACAGCTGCATGCTCTTTCTTTCTCTTATTGCTTTTGACGCCCGTGCTGTATTTCGAGCTGCACTATGAGAACTGCTTTGGAAGCAGCAATGTGCAGACCCTGGTGCCGTTCTTTAAAACAGTTTGACGCAGCATACATTTCTTGCTGCGGGAGGTTTACGAAATACGAACGTCTGCTGTGCTTATGATGTAAAATATCCAACTAAATGCGAACCTAAGACGTGATTAAAGAATGTTCCCCTGATCAGCAACTAGGTATCTTGCAACTTCGAAATTGAAGTAAACGTCACTTCAATCAACAGAAGCTAATGTGCTCAGAAATATGCTAAACTGAAAACGAGTACACTTTTTACGATACTCATAAGCTTCCTGTTCTCGTAAATGTCCTTCAATATATTTGGTATGTGTACGTACATTCAAGGGAACACTTTCTTTTTTTTTTATGCTAGCCACCCTAAGAAACAAATACATGTTTCATTGTGAGACCAATTTCAAAAGCTATATACAACGTATACACATGATCTATATTGTATTGAGGTTGAACAAGGTAACTGTTTCATTAAAATTTCTATCATGCAAGTTTCACGTGAATGAGTGTGTTAAAAAATCCCAACCTCAGATGGCTTGCATTCACTCACGGCCTTCACTTCATTATATTCGAAAACTCTTCATAGGGGAACGGCAGATGTCACAAGTTTACCAGGCTGTTAACATATATTTATTTTTTACGTTGGTTATATCTTAATATTGCAGATGCTAAAGAAAAAAAACGTGCGAAAACAGACAAAACCAAGTGTTTAATGATAAGCAGCGCACAACTGCCAATCCTATTTGCTACCATTGATGTCGTACGACAACTGCCGCCTTACAAGCCGCCGATACAGATCTCGACACTTCATACTTGCCCTGTTCAGCGCGGCCAATACACACTATCGAAATTACAGGGTTTTGAAGTGAGCGCATTGTCTCCGAAACCACGACAATCTTTCTCGTCAGCTGGACTTCCAGCATGCTTCATCCGGAAAAGGCCCAGAATTTAGTGAACGTGCCCCTATATGCTCACAAATCTTTATTGCTGTTTGTAATCTTTATTGATGTTATTGCTTTATAACGGTCCTGCAGTACACTTCCGGACCGCTACATTAACGACACGACTCGAATGATAGGAAGGCAAGCAAAAGGAAAAACGTGCAATTTCACTCTTCCTACAGAATGGTCTCTGTCTAATCTATGAATTTCCCTGAGATGACCAGAATTTTACAGGCAGGTCACGCTGCTTCGTCTGATCACGCATGTTACGGCTCTAAACTACGCAATAATGTTTTGTACCAGGCTGGTCGGATGACGAAGGCATACGTGCCGCCATTTAAACCTTAGCACCAGTAGCAAACGCTGTAATGAAAAAGGCTGCGCAGTGGCGCTTGCGGGCGACCCTCGAAGCTGGAATGCGCCCGCTAGGAGAGCAAACGGCGCTGATGTCATGGGGTGTAACCTGAGGCTGCATCATATATTGTAAATCTGTATATTTACAAACACATGCTGCCTTTCTTCAAAAATGTTGGTATCAGTCCAATTAGGAACCTACTTTGTCTAGGTCTGTTAAGGATAGATGATTTCTGCTCAGGTTTGGCTTCCTAGTTTCAGCATGCGGCCTATGCGAATGAGTACATCGATCACTTATTGAACATTTCTTCATCAAGCATTTGGACGTGGCAATTTCTGGACCAGGTAATTCCTACTCTTTCCTGAAATCTACCTGGATTGGTTGACATGCGCTGTTCTGCAGAACCCAGTTCTTTCAAATCAGTTGAAACAACATATAATATTGCAGCTGGTACACTTAACCGGTTCCACCATGCTTCAGGTGAAAAGTACTGTCAGAGGAGCTTTCCTCAGCCTATTGCAGTTAGCTTTCTTTTCTATAGTAAAGTAACCTAACCTGTATGAAGAACACTAAAGGTTCATTAGAAGGTTCTCGTGTGTGCTGGTCATGCCAGTGGAACTAATAGCCTACGATAGCTCATTCCCGGACGCATTGTTTACATACGAATTGTTTCTTCTTTTACTACCTTGAACAAATATTTTTACCTGACCGGTCCATTCCCTCTGCAGAGGCAGTTTACGTAAAGTACATTACCGGAACAGACGGGCGCTACTTTGGGGAAAAGTCGGAATTTCCTTTTGACCGATTGTAAAATACTTACCTTTTCATTGAATTAGAACGCACGTTCCAAAAGCCGAATTGAATCTGAGGAGCAGTGAAGCCATGTCCGCTTTGTAGAGACTCTTGCACTAGGGCTACTTTAGGGATGCGCGATCTCCCGGAAGCTTTGCAAAAAAGAATTGGTATTCTTGAAATAGCCTCGGTCTGTTTTACGGATGCTTATGTAACACTATCAATTAAAAGATAAGTTCGAGCCCTTCCTGCGGATGAGCTGTGTTAATCCGCACGGAATTTACAACAGAGGCATCGGTGACAATTCGAATGTCATGCGATTGGTCATTGAAGTTAGAGTGAAACAACAAAGTTGTTTGCGAAACTGAGTCTGTCGTTTCGTATTTTATCCTCTCAAGCGTTTCCGACCCAGCTCCTACGACGCAGTCCATCCCTGTCAAAGCCCTTCTACGGAAGAGAGCGCTACACTTCAATATCACTCTTATGCGGCATTACGTACTCCATGTGACATTGGAATTAATCATATGAAACAGAAGAAACAGGCGGGTTCGTTTTTGGAGGACAACATTTATGATCACCACATCCTTAGGTTACCCTACGAACACTTCACACCTTTAGACGCACACTCTTTGTTGTTTAAGCACGTGGACACTACTTAACAAGATTACATGCACGGTGTAAATGTACAGGTTGGTCAGGCTGGTTTGAAGTGACAGCGCTGCTTCGTTTTGGATCCCTTCGCTTGAGGCAATGTGTCAGGCCTCTTAGACTACCCAGCGGTGTTCACATATCACAAATATTTCGGCTATAGCAGTTGCGCTGCGCTCACTGAAACAGCCCCTGCTACACTTCTGCAGTTTCGAAGCTGCACTTCGAAACTCCCTGTTGTGATCATCCTGAGAAATGTTGTCGCAAGTGGCTGCCGTTAATCACGCATTTCTTAAGCAATGTTTACAATTTGGTCTGCCATTGGATCCCTTCCCTTGTTGGTAGTTGTGAGAAGGAAAAAGTGCATGGTATGAGAAAGAAGTGCCCTGAAGGTCAACAACAGTAAGAGCACCCATCATCGAGTAGATTTAAAGGGATGCAGCGTTACCATTTCCTGTCGCCTTTAATCCTACGTAACGAGCCCTGTGTAGTAAAGGCCTTAAATGATTTGAAGGTGCTCTATTTAATAGTATAAAGAAGGGATCTACCTGCGGTCAAGAATCGTTATTAAAAAATTTGCGAGCTACCTATTGATTTTGCACTGAGTGTCAATAAATTATAGACAAGGAATAACATTGTTGCAGACTGGAGCCCCAATGCTAGAAGGAAGCCGCTAATTAACAACCTCTAAACAACACATTCTTCTGAAGCGTGCAAGCAACATATAATATTCCCCAAAAGACTGAGAATACCTCGTAAGCAACTCTTATTGACTTCTACTAGCATATCTACACGACACCAAACTTGTCCACAATACTTAATAATTCCTGACCTGGGACGAGCTGCACAGGAGGGGCAAAAGCCGGCCCAGACTGCAGGGCTACACCCGCCTGTAGCAAACACCTTAACCAACAATCCAAACAAGAACAAACTAATCCCAGTTGAAACGTTAATGTTTTTCACAAAACAGTTTGAAGACGGATATCTTGTAAGATGTGCTAGTTTGTTTCTGCTAAGCAAACCACTGCTCGTAGCGATGCTACGGACCAATGCCGTTTCTCAACAGCTTTTGAAGCAGCAAAAATTGCGTTTTTCAGCAGTACATTGCACATTCGGAAGAGATTTATGGAAGTGATGGCAAACTATTATACGTGGCTTTTACAATGGGCAAATCAAATAAGAGCAATTCCTGGTCACTGGCTAATAAACTGAATGCGAACACGACAAATGACCTCCCCCTCAGCCCACCTTCATCGCAGTCCATACTGCGGACTTAAAGTGCTTTATAAGCAATTTATTAGTTCTAAAAGCACTGCGGTACTTTTCTGTGCTCCATGAAGATATCGGAAGCGTTTTGAGAGCCTTCAAGGTGATCTAGCCACTACAAATGCATTCTTTAAGACTTACTACTTTGTGAAAGAACGGTACGTCAGCGTTATGAAAAATTTACTTATTTTTTCCTGTGTTGATACTGCACTGATATACTGTGTACATGAAATACCGCGATGGTCGACACTGCCGGGTAATTCGCTTTCGCTCTTCGTGCATTTCGATGTGCGTCGCTGCTGTCCTGAAGTGCAGATATATACGTGCGAACTTTGACTGTGTAACGCTGTCTGATTCATTATGCTGAGCGAATTCAGTTCGGTAACTTATGTCTACGCGCGAACTGTCGCTGTTCCTTCCAGCAAGCACAAACGCTAATTTAGCGAGAGCGTTTGTCGTAATGGCAAGCATGGCTTCCACGAACTCAATCTTGGCTTCGACCAGCAATTCTAGCCAATGATCTCACGGCGTGTCATCAAAACGTTGTACTCATATGGGTATATTGGAGGCTATCTTGCCGAGGAGACCTGCTGCTTTCCACTGCGTCAGCTGGCAGTGAATTTTTATAACGGCCGTATGATGGAGCCAGGCCTAAACAGCGGCGCTTTGGCCTTATCCAGAGGCGAATGTTCCTGATTGGTGTCGAGTCCACCAAAATCATAAAACTGGCCGTGGAACATTCTTACCTCGTCAAGTTGCCACTTCAACAAAAAAGGGGGATCCTTTTTCTTTGTATGGGAACCGCTAGCGACTGCGTCGGCTCTTCACATACCCTGCCCCTGTTTCCCCTCCTCTCCTCCATTCTATCTATCTTCCCTCTGGACTAGCACGTTGGTAGAAAGGTAAGCACTTGCCGGGAGTCTCGGATCATTACAGCTGTCAAGAGGCTAATGCCGCGACGACCCGGGATATCCACAGGCCATTCTGCACATTCGACGTGGTTGCAGTCCAAACGAGTTCCTGGAATATCTTTCTTCTCTGTCACGCTCCTGCAACGTATATGCACGCTCTGAACCACCCACCGACGTGGTGAGCCACCAACCGTTCAAAGAGCAGCAGTCACAACAGCAGCAGCAGCAGCAGTGGAAAAGTCGAAGGAAGGGGCAGAAAACGGCTAAAATTCGTATATCAATAGCACATATTTTAAGGAGTAGTAGAGCGCTTAAGGGAAGAAAATGTGTGGTAGCGCCGTATGTGGCTTTCAGTACAAAGCGCCTTCCACACTTCGGTTTCTAGAACAATTATATTTTACATGTTGTTTGCCTTCTTGCAAACAGAGAGCCGGTGTAGTATATTTAGCGTTTTGCGTAACTCCTTTAGCATATTTTGCAAGTTTGGTAGGAGTGGGCGTGATTTCTTTTTGCTAATGAGCGTCATTTTTCATTTGCAGGCATGGACTTGTGCAAAATGTATGTGTGGGACCAAACTGTCGATACAACATTGACTGAATGCGAAAAGAACTATAATGCTATATGTCAGGAGTCGCATACGGTTTATTCAAGCGACTGCAAAGCAAAGTCTGTCCAAAATAATTAGCAACGTTGTCGTGCTATACCGCTGGTGTCAATGTTATCCACTTGCACCATTTTTTTTTTCATTTCTACAGTTGGGACATTACACCGGCAATGTCCTAGAATAGTTTCGTAGCCATGTAAAACAGCAGAATAAATGTTTGTTCGGATGATGTTCGCTCCATGAAGCAGCTGAAGCTATTTAGGAACTCATTTACCAATGTTCAAATCTATAAAATTGTATTTAACAACTGTCACTGTAATGGCTGTAAAGAACATGTTGCTATTGCTGGACAGAAACCAGTTCATGCGAAAACGATGGTGGACTAAGAAGTCAGAAACTACTACCTGCGTTGTCTGGATATAGGTTCCCAAAACATGCCTCAAAATACATTGTTTCTCTTCATATTTTGTGCAATTGTGCTGGGCGAAGGTTCTCAGGGGAAAATAGGTGACAAGTTCGAAGATTGTCATCGTGAAACTGCAGTTGACTCTATGTTGACTGTTAAATAGATTTGTTTTGAAAGATGACCAGTCCTATTCCGATTGGAGGTTGGAATGCGCAACAGTTTGACGATACACACAGAAGAGACACACACCACAGAGCGCTACTTGCAACTTTCGTTTTATTCCCTTGTCAGTGGAATAAATACAGGAAGATACTCCGGGGGGAGGGCGGTAGCGACAAAACAAACAAGCAAACAAAAAACTAAAATAGTTTTGACAAATATTGCCATTTCCTCCAATATGCTATACCAACACGCCCAGTCGTCAACCTTGGCAAGTTTCCTATTCCGATATTGCAAGTTATTTCTTATATAAATACTTGTGGTGTTGCACATTTCAGTTGAATAAATAAGAAGCGACTACCACAGAAAACAATGATCATAGCAGTAATTGTTGTTCTCACAATAAATGTTTAATCCCATAACAACATTACGGCTATGGTTTATTCATTGATTCTTCTTTATTTATTAATTGCCTAAAATCTGAGCTGAGGATCATCGGATAGTAGTTTAAAGAAATAGCTGCTGTTCTGGTGATCTTTCTATTCCATGACAATTTTCAGTAAGCCTGCTGTACAAGTTTTGCGACCTTGTCAAATGGCCACAACCACTTCTTTTATCGGCACACTGAACGGCCTGGCACTACACATCAGAAATCTTTTTCCCTCTCCGTTCGCCCTTTGAAATGCACACTTCAAGGCATACCCTTATAATTGGCTACCTTCAGCAAGGCCCTGAATTTCGCCGGGGGAGAACGGCTCCTAGTGCTCCCCCATCCTTGTCTTAGGGCATTTTGACTGTTCTCAGTGCTGTTGACGCAATTCAGCCAATGGCGCTTATAATCGAATCGGGCGTGGGAAGAGCCACACGGTCACTCGGTAAATGAATGGCGGCCGCTGACTTCATCAATTCAAGAGCTGCAATAAATTGTTTGGCAATGAGCGACACAATAGAAATCCGACGCAACTGCTAGGTAATGAGAGATTTCTGAATAACGCGGCCTGTTTCTAGAAGCAGAAACGTGGCGATGCATGTGTAGCGTAGTGGCGTCATTGAAAAAAAATTGTCAAACATTTCAATTTAATAAACTGTTCTTACCCGCGTGCCTTTCGCAAGCTGAGCAATGTCGCGTCGAGTGGGCAGCCGCCTCCTATAGCAATTTCTGAGAATCAAGGGGCTGCAGTTCTTTTGCTACCGGTGTTCGCTCACGTGACTTCATCATATGCAGGAAGGCGCTTGAATAAATAAAAATTAAACGAATAGCTAGGTTATTCTTGTACCTCATGAACTAGGTGTTATTGTTACCTTCTACATTTGCTTTAAAAATGTTCATCCAAGGCTACCACCGCCGGATGTCTTCATGCTTCTGTGAGCTCTCTTTAAGTGAAAGGCAGGTTCCGTGCAGCTTTTCAATTTCTTGTTAAGTTTCCGACCTTGCACAGAAGACGGCGTGAGTTCCTTTTAGCATCCGCTATGAAACATAATCTATAGAGTGAAGTTTGGCTGTCTTCATTGAACAGTTTCTGCAGATTGGCGTGATGATTAAATTTAGCAGCTGAATTTTCCTGTATATGCTTATCAACGTCGCAAGACTCACGTGCGTACTCTTCTTCGGAAAGTGTACATAATTCGGAACTCGTCTCGTGTGTTACTGCCGCTGAGTTTGTTTACATAGAGGTGCCAGATCAGGTATGAAAAATTACTCGGTGGTGTTGGGAAGCCTACGGTTTATTTTTGGAAGTCGCTCACGGTACACACCGAGAAAGCGCCACGTTTGGTAGCAGAGTCTTTCGTTTCATTAAAACTCTCTAGTCAGTCTCTGCAAGGTTGAATGTTCGGGCGATGGTCCTAAAGCAAGGCTGACACTGGCTGTGCTTATTTTCCCTTCACCAGAAGTGTTTCCTTGGCACGCGCCCCAATGGATACCTTCCAGCGGCAGATTGTGAAAGGAAATTTCCGAGTTTCTTAAACTAGGCTCGTAGAACTGCACGCACCAACTGTATGTATGACACGAACATATCTAAGCCGTCTAGACTATTGTGGGTCGTAGGATTTGCACTTTCGAGACGCCTTTCGGAGAAGCAGAGGATGTGTCTGGTCGAACTTCTGCAGGCATTATCGATCAGCAGATACATGTCTGCTAATCAAAGAGACGTGCACAAGACAAGCCACTCGACGCATCTTCTAATGAACCGTTTGTTTTCCTGACGCACTGGGTGCCTCGAAGGAGCGATAGGAAGGGCGAAAAGAGCCGCAAAACATTTTCTTTGCACTTCCACTTGATGTTCCCGCACAAGCAAAAACAGTGCAAAGAGGATGATGACCATGATATATCGACATCCGCTCCGAAACAAGGCGGCTGCAACTTTCACCTAGCCTGCTTGATCAATTCAACTACTGTACAGATATGCATCAGCCTAGCATTCTGCCCCTGCTACTTATTTTATTATTTTCTCTTTCTTAAAACCTCTATACCTACCTGGTACAGCTACCTGCGCCCGTAACAGATACGGTCCTATGAATACGTTCCCTGTTTCTTCCACCAATAGTCTGAAAGTCGTTTTCTTACCTCCACTCGACTCCGGTTAATACTTTGATCCGCTTTTAAATACCAGCGCTTCTTGAGGATGGATGTTTCCTACGGGTCTCGCTGGTGGAACGCGCCTTGGAATAGGATGTGCTAAAATGTCTCCAGATTTTTTGAAACCGTAGTGATGTAACCGTGTATAAAACTGCGGCGGCAACTGTCAACTGTGGCGTCCAGCCTATGCGCATTATGCTCTGCGCGACGTCGCAGACCACTTCATTGAGCGACTGATCCAGCAGCCGTGCCTTGATCCCCACATGTTGCAGTCGGTAGAGTCAATGTAAATGTAAAAAGAAGTACAAATACATGTCTGTACAATTAAGAAGAGATGCATTTCTGTAAGTCTCTGGAGTGCGCGAAATATACTACCACTATTTTATTTGAGTGCTTTTCACTGCAAGTTTCCTCAAATGCGTATCGCACAAATATACCTTAATTCTTCGTAAGAGGCACTGCATATATACTGCAGTACTATGTCGCTGAAAACTAGGCAATCAGAGAGCATTGAGCACCGCAAGTTTGTGGGAACGAAATACAATCCGGTACTGAGACCCGTTTCTAATCTGCAATTGTTGTTTTCGCTTGTTTAGCGCAAAGTAACAACAAATTTCCTTGCCATTCATACATGGATTTCTTCGTCTTCTGTTCGGTTCAGCATCTGAAGAGAGCTTTAAAATGAAATAAACTAAAATGCCAGCACCATGTCCGCTCGCTTCCCTCTAATTTTGGAAACGCCTACGCCATCAGTGTTTTCAAATGTGTTTGCATTTTTTAGAATATTAACATTGGCTTTTCGTTCCTGCTTTTCGTCAAGCACCTTGTTGGTTTCCATACTGACGAAACTAACGCTAAAAAAAGAGCGGGGTCCATAAATCATTCGGCTTTGGCATACTCAGCGCTAAGCGTAAACGCAACGTGCTAACTACGGAGACATTGTCCATACTAGTCCCAATAAATCTAAATCAAGCACAGAAACTGCCAAAGCATTAGAAATACAACTAGCGGCATGTACTCGCACTGCATCCACAATATCCACAGAATCCACACAGTATAGTTTCTCTCATTTTTAGCCTTATGGATCCAGGGCTTACTGAGTTTCGATAACTAAGCTTAATATTCGCAAAAGACGCTGCTGCCTCAATAAGGACACATGATATTGAGGGCCACCACGGCTTCTAGGGTTAAAAATGGTTTCAAGTATGCTGCAATGTGCATGTATGTTCAAGTGCGCCTCCGATGAGCCTGCTTAGCAATACAATTCATAATCTCTGTGATTACTGAAGCATTTTTCTGCGGTATCCAATCGTGTGAAGAACGACGGTTGGCCAGCCATCGGTCAAGGCAACATCTGTCTTCCACCCATCCCAAGCCGACGTCGTTATTGTCTGGCCGAACAATGCATACTTAGCTTGGTGTTTTTTGTATCATTCCTCTTTGATAATTAGGGTAGAACTTAGGAGAAAAACAGCAAGCTTGGGTGACCTTGTTGGATCTCAGCCCCTTGGCCAGCTTCATTGACAAGTTCAGCTGCCTAGATATAAACTGCATATATTAAATGTGCCACGCATATGATTCACATATTTGAAACATTGCTCGCATATAACGCTTTCATACCCTCGGTGAAGAATGGGTTACAAAGCTTGCAAATTATTCATACATATTGTTAACTTCGCAACGACTTTGGTCGGAACGTTCATTCCATTTTCGCCCAATTTGCTCATGGTAGCAGTCAGCGTTCACCCAGCACGGCCAGCTAAATCGTGCCTCGTTAGTAAAACACTTTTAAAGCTACAAAGCGCTTCGATACCTGATTTACTGCAAAAGCAACAACTAATGCACGAATTTTTATTTTCATGAAGATATCACCCATAACGTGTCCCTCACAGGTGCGAAACATAAAGAAAAATGCCTTGTTCAGTTCACTTTGACACGACTGAAGCATACTACGGGCCATATGCAAACCTCGAAAATGGGAAGAGAATCACGGTTGAAAAGTAAACTCTAATACTCATAACTCACCTAAAATTAAGCAGTGTTGTTTCCTCGTGCACTGAAGGTAAAACATAATGAATGTGTTTCTAACGCTCTCACAAACCAAACGTGGGCCACAATTGAAACCCAATTGTAGCATTCGGAGTTAGATCTGAGTCCTGGCATTTTAGCATGCACCAAAATGATAGTACAAAAGCTCTGCTGCGTTCCAACACCGTACAAGTAAGACCGCTGTTTCTCAAACTTGTACCACGTTCGTACGACCTCGTGTTTGCTACAAAAATGTCATAGATGCCAATTGACTTCGCCAAAGCGCTTAACAGACAGAAGCTACATGGCCTATGCTTGCTAGAAAAAAGTATCAGTGAATAAAAAAACCCTTTCTAAGAACAAGTACAATACAATACTGGTAAACTTCACCTATATTTTGTAATGGTTGCATACAGCGAGTGACGCTGTAAAATAAAAAACCATGATGTTCCAATGTGGAGTGGATGGCAAGTCACATAGTGCTCTTGAAGTAAACTACAATAGTACGTTGTAACCGCGCGACGACTCGTAGCCAATGCCATGGACAAAAATCTTATTATTTTATTTATTTATTTATTTATTTATTTATTATTTATTAGCTACTTCCATCGCCCCGTAGGGCATTCCAGCAGGTAGGTTACAGACTTGAATAAATACGTGAACGAATTATTTCAATGCGTGGAAAAAACCATCATTTTTTGTGATGTATACAGTGCTCAATGGCAAGCTGTGCCAATCTCGAACAGTTCGAACAAAAAAAGGAATAACGGAAGACGTCACCCATACAATAAAATTCCCTGACCTTCAAACAGTGGTCACGTCGCTTGGATATGCAGTGTGGTGACTGGATATATTGTTCGCGGTTCATACCAATGTTAGAATAATAAATATCATGGAAAAATCTTAATTAACACGGCAAGCTGGGCAAGTTGGTGATTGAACATGCTCCTATGGATGGCCAGTGCAACCCGGACGAATGACAAGAGGATGTACACTGCGCTCGTATTGGACTTCATCTGGACGCTGCGCTCATATTGTGTACTTCCTCTCGTCCTTCGTCCGGGTTGCGCTGCCCACCCATAGGAACATGAAAAATCTTAATCTGATATGCTTTCTACGATCCTTCAGCTTTTGCCATTTAAGTTTAGGTTTGCTTTCTGTCATACTAAGCTGCCGGCTATAGTTACCAAGAACAAGTCTGACTGCCATATTCCGGGTTTATTAGCTCAGATGTGTGCGGGTCCTAACAAACACATCCGTGTTCAAGTATTGAACCTACGTAACTGAAATACAACGATATTTTTAAGTTACTCGGTAAATGACAAATTGCACCACGAAAATCCCAATACTCATGCTGTCTTATTTCCAATATAGTTAACAAGCTTGTTTCATCGTACATTACAAGTAAAAAACACAGCTAGATACTTAAGTTCCTTGCTTATGTTTAGAGTTAAATTATCAATTCTATACCTTATATTACGGACATATTTCATTTATTTCTGAGCCTGCAGCTACCTGTGCATATGATTTCCCCGAAATTATATTTTGCTGTCATGTTTATGGAGCGCAAGCTTGTGTTGAGATGCCAAAGAAAGCCATTGTCGATACATAAAAGAGAGCACTTGTGCTACACTTTGATCCTGCAGCCGTCCTCGCAAGTAATAAGCCGAAATCGCACGCCTAAATCAATAACTTGCCTGCCTGCGAAACCATTTGTCTAGCGGAGGGAGGGAAGCTTTCTGCGCGGCCGAGCAGTCTGCTTTAACCTGCAGCGCACGTGGGCATACGCCGACCTAGCTTACAGTCTCATGAAGACCTGCGCAGTTGCGCAAGATCGGCGCAACAATGGTGCGCCGCTGGCCGCGTCTTTCCGTCGCATATAGCTGGCCGATATAGTGTGGAAAACTGTGTCCCATTTCCAAATCTCTTGCCAAAGCATTGATGTCGGGCGGCTATCTCGAAACCGAGAAAATGATGAAGCAGACAAAAAAAGAATTAGCAGTTTCGTCCGGGAGGCGAAGCATCAATTGCGATAGTAAATTAGCGGACAGCCATACAAAGTAGGTATAAATGCTTTTATTAGCCGTATCAACTCATAATCATGCGCTTGTTAACTCAATTAACAAGCGCGTTGCGAGCGCGCAAAGCAAACATGATCACATTACACTCAATGCCCGCGGACAATCACTGTGAAAACGCTGGCCTGAGCAAACGCGGCAGCATCGGCGAGAAAAATCACGTTCGTGCTGTCTATCGCTTCGACGCAAACTGAGCGCCGAGAGCAGACAGTACGTGCAAAGCTACGAGCCGCCGACACACCTAGACTCGGCTGCCCACGCTGATAGTTCTCAAGGTACGGCCGCACGACGACACGCAGCCGCCACATGCGCAATTTCAGCCAGAGTAGGTCGCGGCCCGCCTCCCTCCCTCAGGTGCCTTGCAATGTTGGGTGCCTAGCGCAGACAAGGAAGGAAGACGAAGTGATTCTTGTATATATAAAGACCACTGTTCTATCGCGTTGCAGTAGTTTTGGCTTTTTTCCGTGTTTTACTGGGAAACGCCACTTCCATTGCCAGGGCAATGGAAGTGGAGTCGGCCGATTGCCGACGCAACATGATTGTTTCGGCAGGCACCGGCCCGAGGAAGATAACTTGTCCACCTAGCCAAGCTGACAGCGAGGACACTGTGTTGTACTCCTGCTAACGCGATGATGCCTGAGATGACAAATGCTTGAAAGAGTGGTACACCGGAAGGCCAAGAGAAGAAGCATCCGCGGGCGGTCTTCGACAAGTAAGTCTACCGTCATGCCACAGCGAAGGTCATCGGCGCACACAGTTCTTTTTGTGCCGGACACACCTGCCGACAACCTGAACCACCTTAATCGACAAGCAATTTCCGTTTCTCAGGTCGCTGTTGTCTCAAAAGAAATCAAGGATATCAGAATTAACACTCGAAAGAACCTCCTGGCTATTGATGTCCACAACCGAAGCGCAATAAATGCTTTGATGTCAGTACAGCTCCTGGGCAACATCAATGTCAACTACCTCTTTCCGCAGGACAACGAAACCACGGCTGGTGTTGCTTATGATGCTGACGCATCGATTAGCGACAGAAACCTGCCATTTTTTATCAAACCTGCGACTGGTGGTGTTGCCTTCCTACAAGCTCGCGCTTTGGCAAGTCGGCCTTTGTAAGGCTCGAGTTTAAAGGTGAGTGCCTAAGATCACATGTAAAAGTCGGCCACTTTCGGCACGTGGTACGATCTTTCGTACCCCAACCACTTCAGTGCAGAAAGTGTCAAAGAATTGGACATGTGAGTGCTCGTTGCCGAAATACGACGATATGCCCACGATGTTCCTAACAACACGACACTGACATTTGCCGTGCAACAGAGCTCAAGTGCCCAAAGTGCCAAGGCTCGCATGCCGCATCCTCAAAAGTCTATCCACGTCTAAAGAAAGAGCAGAAAGTCTTGACAAAAATGGCCAGAGACGGATCATCACACAGAGATGCTTCTGCAGCGATAAGGCGACATCGCGATCGGAAACGAAAGTCTAGGAAATCTTCTTCCGGTTTAAGGGAAAAGTCTCGTCCGGCAACGCCGCCTCCTGTTCCATCTGTTTCCAGTTAGAGTACGAATGTCAACGATAAAAGCGGCCATGCTATTCCTGCTTCGTTAAGTGAGGTGTGGCCAGTTCTGCCGAAGACATGCTACGCGCTAGAGCCACAGCACATGACTCGGCACCTAACGCCATATGTCACTTGAGTGGACTAAATGCGCGACAAGGATTCACAAGTGATTGCTATGCTCAAATCTCTCACGAATGGCATGCTTTTACTACTTACAAACATGGACACTCCGGCAGCTCGAAGCGCACTGCAACTACTGGACGCGCTGATTCCAGTACTTGAAAGCATCGCATAGCACTATGGCCCGCCCCTCGCTGCCCTTCCACAAGGAAGTCTAGAAAGCACCTGTATTGCAGTGGAATGCCCATGGTCTCAAACCGGAAATTGCAGATTTTAGACACTTTGTTTTGGAAAACCGTTTTCCCATCTTCTTAATTTTCGAACCCAACGTACAGAAGCTTATACGCATTTCTGGCTATGAGGTATTCATGCCCTCTATCTGTGGCGATCTGAGCAAGGTAATTGTATATATTAGATGTGACCTAATATATATGTTGCACCCAGTCCCGACTCACGACGACAACAAGTACGTTTGTTTAACTGTGAAAACGAATAAGCTTAAGTTCACAGTCGTGGCTGCTTACATTGCTCTTTCATGTGGCTTCGACTCTAAACGACTACACGACGTGCTATCAGCGACACGCGGCGCTATTATTTTCACCGGAGATTTTAATGCTCACCATCCGCTATGGGGGAGTTTGAAGGTGGACTCCAGGGGAAGGAGACTAGCATCCTTTGCGACAGAGCACGACCTGTACTGCCTCAACGATGGCACTCCGTCATATTTACGCGGGATTACATACAGCAGATGCCTAGATTTGATCCTAGTTTTTCGGGGTCTTGAAAGAAAGGTGCAATGGTTTCCAGACATCGAATCACATGGAATCGACCACATTCCGACGTAATTGAAGATTAAGGCACTAACTAAAGGTTCATCCACGACCCTCCGGCGAATTGACTGGTCGGCGTTTCGGTCGCACATGGAGGAAGTATATCGGCAAGGGAGCCATTGAAGTCTGGTACTCGGAATTCAAAAATCCATGCAAAAAGTTACGCGCGTTCTTCAGCCTTTCCCGAAATATGAAGAATTTGTAGCGGAACTGCACCAACTACGAGCGATTCGCCGGCGGGCTGAAAGAAGATACATGAGAACTAAATCCATCCACGATCTCAGAGAGGCAAGGCGGATGCAAAAGAAGATTCAACGCCGCATTGATGCACTACAATCTCAAAGATGGAAGCGTTTCTGTGAGTCATTGCATCCACGTCCGCGATTATCTCAAATATGGAGAACTGTGCGTAGACTTTGCCTATCAACGCAACAGCGTGTTCCTTTCAAATCCATCATTTTGCACCAACGTCGCAGCGAAATCGACATTGCTGAAGAATTTTGCTCAAGACTTGCCAGCTCACAGCTCCAACGCGCACTTACACCATGTGCCACTCCTTTGCCACGGTATTCCCGCATGGATGTAATGTTTTTAGTGGAGGAGCTTGAAGCGGCACTGGCGACTTGCCGGCGTTCTTCGTCACCTGGGCCGGACGGCGTTATCTATGCGGCGCTCACCAAGCTTGGGAAGAAAGCGCGACTCATGGTGCTAAACGATTAAAATATTCTTCGCGCAACGGTTTGTTGAGCCGGACGCTATTCAACCTAGTGCTTGTTGGCCTAGTCAGATGCTCGCCTAACACAGTTCAAGTATCAGCCTATGCCGAAGACATCTGTATTTGGGCGTCTACTGTAACACGACTGCCGGTGCGAGCACGGTTACGAAAGGCTGCTACCTTAACATCCCTGTACTGGCGAAAACAGAACTTATAGCTGTGTTCAGAGAAATTCTGCCTTGTTACATTCGCTTGAAAGGCAAGGAAGCGTTACTCTGTAAGTGTCAATGGACAAGCAGTTGCAAATGCACGGAAACACCACTTTTTAGTGGTAATTATTGACCGTGACCTATCATGGAGCCCGCACGTTTCATACGTAAAGAAGAGGTTAATGACAATAATACAGCTCCTCAAATTTCTCGGCGGAAACTCACGGCGCACATCGGCGTGGTCAATGCTGCAGCTTTATAACGCCTTCTTCCTCGGTTTCCGCAAGATACAGCCTCCCTGTGCTTGGTAACACCTGCAAAACAAGCCTGCGTGTACTTCAGAGACTACAAGCTCAAGCCCTAAGGACGTGTGTTGGTCTTCCGAGGGTGTGTCTACAGCGCCAACAATTGTCATAGCTCGAGATACCCCAATACCAACGTACTTGGCAACCGACGCTCTCAGGGCGCCTATTCGGCACGTTGCCAGACTACCTTCTCACCATCTTGCCGCTGTACCCGCAGAAAGGCCACACGCAACTTTCAGCTGTATAATTGTTGCCGGTCGTACCTCATTGCCATCGTACTACATGCCTGCCGTAATACCATCCTCGCCTTTATGATGCCTGCACAGATCTGAAATAGTAAAGACAACACTAATAGTTTTTTCACTTGAGAAACGAATACCGTTTTCAGACACCCACTGCGTTAATTTGTTTATTGTATTTGAATTTGCCTTTCACATGATGTCAAGTTCGATGCACGACACGCAATTTGTAGATCATCGACACATAATGAATGCTTTACAGAAGATGGAATTACCTTATTGACCGAGTTCATTTTCACCACAAACAATGTTAGGCTTAACATGCATCCTTGTGGCACACCATTTTCCTGAATGAATACACCTGACAGCACCGTTACTAAACGCACTTGGAATGCTCGGTCCGACATGAAATCGACTAAGCATTTGAGCATTATACCTCAGACTCTTAAATCTGCTATGTCCCTTAAGATACCAAACCTCCATGTTGTGTCGCACGCCTTTTATAGATAACGAAAACAGTCAGACAATACTGCTTGGTTATAAATGGCGCATGTATCTCGTGTTCTAGCCAGACTACGTGGTCCATTGTCGAGCAACCTTTCTTGTACCCACACTGATGTTTATCTAGCAGGCTTTGCGTTTGAAGGAGGTATGTCACTCTCATACCTCCTTCAATGGCTTCATAAGACTTTGCAAGGCAACTTGTGAGTGCTGTAGGCCTGTAGCTGGTTGCTGTTGTGGGAGGTTTTCCAGCTTTCAAGAAAGAGATAATGATGGCTTTCTTCCACTCTTTCGGCATTTCTCCCATTTCCCAGATTATATTAAAAAAACGAAGCAAGGTTTCAACTGCATTAGGAGATAGGTGAGCGTGCATTGCGTAATGTACTCTGTCCCGACCAGGTGCTGTTTTGTTGTCACTGGTGAGCGCTCTATTGATTTCCGGTAGTGTCAAGGAGGCGATCTCTCTGAACTTCCAGTGCTCGGAAATTTGAGTTTTTCTGCTAATTGCTTATATTTTAGAAATGCAGCCGAATAGTTTACCGAGCTTGATATGTCGTGACAATGCTGCCCTAATGTGTCTGCTTGTTCTACTAAATTTGTTTGTGTGCCTGGGGGTGAAAGTATGGGTATCGTGTAATCACTTCTAAACTTACGAACCTGATCCCGCATTGTTCTGGAAGTTATCGAGCTATTTATGGACGAGACATAATTTTTCCAGGACTGTCTTTCGGCTTGTCTGCGTGTGTACTTAGCTTTCGCTTTTGCTTTTTTGAAAGAGAGTAGACTATCTTGAGCGGGTATCGCCGACAGATACTGGACGCTTTTGTTTTGTAGTTTTTTCTTTGCGTACATTCCTTCCTCCACCAGGGTTTTAGGTTTTTTCTTATGAAGCCAGACGATTGTAGGATTGTTTCTGCTGCTGCAGCAAGTATACAGGCGGTGATCTTGTCAATATTTTCGTCTACGGTTAACTCATCTGATATATTATCCAGAGTTGCTTCTTCAGTAAAGAGAGGCCAGTCTGCTAGATGGAGTTTCCAACGGGGTGGCCTCAGTGGGATGGTGGGAAAAGGAGACGTTCTTTTAATGATAGCAGGCGTATGGTCACTACAATAGGGTTTCCAAATGTAGTGTTGTCATTACAAAAAAAAAGAGGCGTAAAACCAGATCCCACCCTTAATTTACAAGAAGCACACTACCATGAAAGCAAGAACACAAGTTTCTGGGTGTTCTGTTTGACAAAAAGTTGAAATTTCTCGCTTACATAGAGAGCCGTAAAATAAAAACGAACGGCGCGCCTAACGTCCTCAAAGTCCTGTCCCGGAAGCATTGGGGCTCTGACCGTGAATGCCTGCTACGCATCTACCATACTTTTGTGCGCAGCATATTAGATTATGGTAGTATCATATACGGTTCAGCCAGACAGTCTTACGTCCGTCGACTTGATCCAATTCATAACCTTGGACTACCACTGGCAAGTGGTGCTTACAGAACATCACCTATCCAGAGCTTACGTGTTGAATGTAATGAGCCTCCTTTAGAGTATCGCAGAGCGCTACTAACTTTTTCTTACGTACTCAGAATTCAGTCCTCACCACAACACATATGCTTCAATATTGTCACACAGTGTAACTCACGCTTAAACTATACAAACAAACCAAACACGACTAAACCGCTTGTCCTACGATATGTGGAATATATTCGGGATTATGACATTCCTCGCGAGGTCCTTAAGGTTGCGAGAAAACCACTGCGTTTGCCCCCGTGTCACGATTTTGCCTCGTTATGTGATTGGATATTGCCACAATTAAAGAAGAAAGACACCCCACACGAACACATTATACAAGAATTCCGCTTTCTACAGGAAAAATATCAAAATTACACGGAATTTCGCGCTCATGGCTCTAAAACAAAAGAACACCTGGGTGTGGGGGCCGTAACAGAACATTGGTAAAGAAGTATTCGTTTGCCACAGCACGCCGTTTCCTACACAGCTAAAGTATATGCAATATGGACTGCGGTTAAAAAGATTATCGCAGAAAAAGATTTAAACACAATCATATACACTGATTCATTAAGCAGGCTGAAGGCTCTTCACATGAAATCCGAATGTGAACCCCCTGATAGGGAATATCTAAACATGATAACAATAAACAAATACGGCAGGTCAATTAGGTTTTGCTGGGTACCAAGTCCTATTGGTATACCGGGTAACGAAGCAGCGGATAGATGCGCATCAGTGGCAGCGTACAAAGACATAATAAACGCAACACTTCCATATAAAGATAGCATCCGTGCCATTAGGAAGGCCTTAACGTAAAAGTGGCAACACGACTGTGCAGAAAACAAGCTACATCTTATTAAACCTGTAATTGGCGAATGCAAATTATGCAGTCACTAGTAATGGTTCTACGACGTGATCTTGGCTCGACTTCGAATCGGACACACGCATATGACGAACAATTTCCTCATTCGAAAAGAAAACCCGCCAACCTGAGAGAAATGCCCTGAACCTCTTACAGTCATACACATCCTAATAACATGTACACGCATCGACACACCGAGACGGAGGTTTTCACACAGCCTGTATAATTTGCACACTCAATTACACCTTGCCCTATTACTAGCACATGACCCCCTACGCCATTTGCTAACCGTTCTCAAATTCAGAGAACACGTGTTTTATACTACGTAAGATAAAAGTACAGGGTATGCCACCGATGTGAAACTGACATCAAATTTAGAGCTTCGCGAAGGAAAACGCTTCTGCCGCGACGACAAAACTTATGTCGTTGCGACAGAAATTCGTACATTTATAGCGCCGCAGAAGAAAGCGTCTGTCGTAGGGAGAGAGAGTTCGTCGTGCGAAGTCAAAGCCCTTGTCGCGATGGAAAGGTGTTTATTTGGCGACTTCAGAACACGTCTTGTCCCGACACAATGTTTCTTCTGTGGTTTCAGAACTATTGGTTGCAGTAACAGAGAGCTCCACCTGGTAGGGCTGCTGTTATTATTTTATGTGCTGCTGACAAAATTTGAAGGAGAAGACCTAACGGCAAACGGAAGGGTGAATACAGGGCCAAAATAAATGGCGCCGAACACGCTCATATGTCTTTGAGACTCCGAGATCACGAGCGGTTAGGACATCATGCAACTATACGAGTACAGACTCTCCAATACGCTTGGAGACCACCAGTAGCAGGGAAGGGCCATCAAGATGTATGTTATAACGGTACAATATGCCATCTTGGAGGACAAAGATACTCCAAAAAGGGAAACTTGTCTGGTCCATCATACTAAAAATGATGTCTATCGGGTAAGGGTCGCGTCATTGCTCATCGGCGAGGTCAAGAAACGGTGTAAGCGCGAGGGCGCAAGTTGCCTCGCTGGTCGCAGACTGGTCTGGTGGCTCTACTGGATGACCTGGGAAATAATCAGCGCCCTCATGGAGTAGGCCCGTCTTATACACTACTTGGTAAGAGTAACCTTGGAGGCACAGAGGCCGCCGACCAGCTGGATCATTAAAGACGATCGTTAAAGTACGTGGTGATTGGTGATAACCGTGAAAGGCCATCCATTGAGGTTAGGGTGAAACTTACCGACTGCCCAAACGATCGAGACGAACAAAACTGACTCGTTTACAAATTGCTGCAAATTTGCAAAATACATCAACATGCTACCCAACTAGGTATGAAGAAAGTTTGTTAGGACTCCTCATCCTAATACCGGACAACAGTGGTTATTTTAACGCGACAGCGCTAAGGAGCTCGTGTCGCAGAAACGCCGGTGTCGTCGGCGTCAGTGGCGCTGGCCGTGAGCGATAAATCCCGGAAGGCACTTCACAAATAAAAGACATCTTGCAAGCTGGGCTGGTGCGAATCGAACCAGGGTCTCCGGAGTGTGAGACGGAGACGCTACCACTACGCCACGAGTTCGTTCCTTCAAAACGAGACAAAATGGACTCTAGTGAATGCGGCGTTGCCTTAGAAACGTGCCGTAGAAAGGTATACTGCGGTGTATATCGGTAATTATGAGCACGTAACTTACAGAAGTAGCAGTTTCGCGAGTAGTGAAGTATGTTTCCGCTAAATTTTTTCTGCGCTGTGCGCACACGCAGAGCCATCTTGCGGGAAACACAGAAGACCCCCTCCTCGCAATGTACGGCGCTGCCCCGACACGTGGTGCGCCACTCGCCCCATGACCGCGTCCGCCTTCATGGCGCGTCGGGGCCCGGCTATCTCTGCCGATCGCGACGTTTGGCTGGCGTAGTGCGTTTGAGTAGGCGGTGCGAATTGAATGCAATAACGCTATCGCGTTCTACTCCTGAAGGCGAAGCTTAAGCGTCCTCCAATTTTTTACAGGTTACCGTGTCTTTTCAACGCCTAAAAAATAGATGACTGATTTATTTATTTGTTCTTATAGTGAAATCCACATTCTACAGAGTGCTTAATTTGACATACTCCGTTTCTCTGTGATTTCATGCGATCCCGTGGTTTGCGTTGTTGATAGAGTTTGCTTTTGTTCGAGAGACGATCATTATATATATATATGTATATGTATATATATACATATATATATATATATATATATATATATATATATATATATATATATATATATATATACATATATATAAAGAAAGAGAGAGAGAGAGAAAGAAAGTTTATTTGCCATCATACATATTAGATCGTAGGGCGCAGGGAAAAGAGTATCTCACAGGCTGCACCAGCCCAACGCCCCTGATTTGTTCATTTTGGGAGAAGTATCACAGCAACGCATCAACGCTTGCGCCAAATTGGCAGAGAGAGGAAGATGATGAAGTAAGAGTTCCTCGCCCCTTTTCATTTGATGAATACCTAAACAGAGTGTCCCATATATCATGCGCCAAATGCAGAAATAGGTAAATTCCACGTAGGTCCACCTAACGAAGTGAATGTTGTTGGCGGTTGCTTCGATATATTCAGAATTCTTTACAGCGAAGCTGTTTATGGCCAGAGTTCCGTGCATTTTTCGTGTCCTTCGAGAAATCTGTGTGAGCAAAAATTATGATAATGAGCAATGGTTCGCGCCATTATTCGCGCGTTCGTAGTCATTGTTCGTCATTGTTCGCGCGTTCGTAGTCAATAGCGCGATGCCTGGCCGACCCGCGGCGGAGATGCGCCTTGCCATCAAGGGGCCTGCACACACAACTTCGCTGGACATCCTTCTCCACAGTGTGGAGGGACACTGAGATTTGTTTTTCAGAGCCCAGAACATTAATTTTAATCACGTCCCTTCAGATCTGTCTAAGCGAACGTCATACGGAAGAAGCTCCAACCTATCAATTTATTATTACAACAAACTATTATAATTACCCACTTCATTCGGATTCAGCGGAACATGCTCTTTATGAAAAGTTGAAAGCATCGTCGTAAAAGCTGATTTTTGCCTTTCAAGATGGACCTGTATAAAATATAACTAGAAACAAATTGTCCGATCAATTTGCCTTGTTACGCAAACAAGACTCTGAATTGTGGCTCGCCGCGCACCGTTAGTAAATTAGAAAATCGATCGTTTCGTTCTTTTTTGTTTTCTGCAAATGATGTCTGCGTAGCCAGATGACTCTTTCGTAGTAAAGTAACTTGAGTAAGCTTTGTATGTTTGCAGGTGTTCACATAAAGAAAGGCGCGCTGCCTAAAGCCTATCAATTGTGCAAATTGTGCTCTCTGAGCATTTCAATATTATTTTGTGTGTAATTTTTGTATTATGCATAAATATTACAGCAGAAAACATGCTCGCCCACCCCCTCTGTGGCCAGTTCTTATTTTCTTGTGGCAATGCGATTTGCACTGCTGTTTAAACACTTCTAGACGCTGTACGTCATATAAGTGTTATATTATAATAAATAAACAATGCATATAATAAACAATGCCTGACGCGCTCAGTTCACGTTTTTCTCAGCTTGATCTGACAGATGTTCTTTTGCGCGCAGCTGCTTAGCTTGTGCGAGAAAAAGTTTGTTTAATAGTCTTCGTACGCCATTCGACCTACGTATGTGCATCGAGTGACCTTCAGAAAGCGTTGCTGTTTTATGTTTTAAACAATATATCTGCGTCGTACTCAGAAATATTTTAAATTACCGAAATCAATTACTCGTTGTCGTTCCCTTTTAGGTATATGTAACACGCTTGCTTTGAGAGTTGTGCTATCCGCCCATCAACTTGCGCACGGGTCCCGTTTAAATGACAACTATGAAGTATTTCAACATTGCTGTGCTTCTTGCACTTCTCACCGTTGCTAATGCACTGAACATTGAAGTCCTTCGCAAGGTAAGCAACATATATTTTATACATTACTCTACATTAGCTTATTTTGGTCAATATCAATGTCCTCAATAAAATAATTTCTGCTAAGGCGAAAAAAATTCGATATTTTCCCAAAAAGCCTAGTGCATGCTGTCCTCTTAGGTGTGTGTGTCCTTTTCGCACTACTTTTCTGTTTCTGTCTGACATGTTGTTGTAATGAACCTGCCAGACAGCGCAAGTAATATAACCCACATAACAATAGGCTAATTTCGATGATGCGCCATTCTGATTTCAGATAATGACGCGTTAGCATAATTAGTGTATAGGTTGAAGCAGCGCTAAGAAGACGAGGACGGGAAGCAAGAACAAACACAGCTGGGCGATTGCAATTTCCGATTCCTGCCCTCATCTTCTTCGCGCTTCTTCAAGTTAAACTCAAGACGGACTAACTTCCCTAAATCAATTTTTTTTTGGGGGGGGGGGGGGGTACTTCGTGCGCTTTCCGGGGGCTTTGTATTTAAGCATCTGTGTGAGTTTCCATCTAACCATTTCCTTTTCTATGTGCGTCACTGGGTCGTTCCTGGTCGCATGGGCAGCGCATCGGGCTGCTGTGCTGGGTTAACAGCAATGGAACACAACCATTGCACCGACTTCGATCACTCAGTACTTGATAATGTATACATACCTTCCGTTCTTACACGAACCTGTTTCACGCCGACGTGAGTCACTGTAGAAGTGGCACAGGGTACGAACCGCATTTCGCAGAAACTGTTCGACTACAACTTGAAGCACTGCATTTGTGCCACACGGTCTGTGGTGGTATTTAATGAACGCCTTTGATGCCTACTGGGGTGACACCTGTATGTGCGAGTAGGTGTGTGCCGACCTTCATACATACAGAGTCACCCAACATGGTTGACTTGTGTGTACCACTCGGAATGTGCCGCTCAGCGATGGCGAAGCACATGCCTTAAATTTATCTGATGATGAGTGGAATCGAACCCACATAACAAAGATTCCTCAAGGACAGCAACCTGAAGCACTTCGTCCAAAAATGCCCTGCGTGTGTGTCACGTTTGAATGAACGCCTTTCGCGTTAACGCGTCCGCGAGCTCCACATGCCTACGTTGGGTATGTGCCGCACTGCAACGAACGTCACCCCAACCTGGGTCACTTAGTATGTACCACGTGATTGTGTGACAAGCGAGGGAGCAATTCTCAGTGTTTGCAGGCACCGGCGTGCCACGCTGTTCGTCTCGGAGGCCAGGCACGTACTCGTACGCAGACCCCTAGGTGGCCCAGCGCGTCCAGAAAGAAGCACTAGAGAGGAGCCCGGTTGTCACACGGCGCATTACTCAGCGTTCGCATGCAAAGACACGCCATGTATTTCGGACGTCACGCACGGGTTTGACGATGACGGTGGTAGATGGCACCGACCGTTCCTAGTTAAGTGTGAAAGAAGCTTCCAAGTGATGTACAGGCTTCCCAAATAACTCGTTCGAATAGCGGCAATACTTTCAGCCACTGCTTTGACTCACTGCTAACGCATCGGCGTCGACAGTCATCGTGACACGGGTTCTGCCGCAACCTTCTGTATCTTGGGAAGTCTCGGAAGACAACAGCAGTTTACGATGAGTAGCGAGGCACTGGAAGTGGTAAGGCAATCTATCTACTTAGGGTGGGTAGTCACCGCGGATAAGGGGTCATCACACTGAAATAATCAGAATAAGAATCGGCTAGGGTACATTTGGAAAGCATTCTCAGATCATGAACAGCAGGCTGCCATTATCCCTCATGAGAAAAATGTATAACAGCTGTTTCTTACCAGTACTCAGCTACGGGGCAGAAACCTGAAGGCTTACGAAAAGAGTTTTACCTAATTGAGGATCAGCCAACGAGCTATGGAAAGAAGAATGATGAGTGTAACGTTAACAGATAGGAATAGAGCAGATTTGGCGAGGGAACAAGTGCGAGTTAACGACATCTTAGTTGAAATCAAGGGAATGAAATGGGCATGGGCAGGGCATGTAATGATGAGGGAAGATAACCGGTGGACATTACGGGTTACGGACTGCATTCCAAGAGAATGAAAGCGTTGCAGGGGGTGGCAGAAAGTTAGGTGGACGGATGAGATTAAGAAGTTTGCAGGGACAACATGCCCACAATTAACGCATGACCGGGGTAGTTGGAGAAGTATGGGAGAGGCCTTTGCCCTGCAGTGGGCAAAGCCTGGCTGATTATGATGATAATGATGAATAAATCACGCACATACACTATAGATCTTTTTAAGGCCGATCCTGAGCCAAATAAAAGTGAACAGTGTGCTACTGCCCTCAATAATTATTTTTCACCATTGTTTTGTGGCTTGAGAAGCTTTTCCGTTTAAACCGCCCCCAACTTCCCCTTGAACAAGATGCCTGAACTATTAGCGTTCAAGGTATACATAACCTAATTAATAGACTCAAACTATCTTCAGGTCCTGGGTGGGACCAAAATCTAGTGAGCTTCTTCAAATACAATTTCACCATAAGTTAAACTATTGAACATAACATTTACCCATTACTTAAACTTAAGTTAGGGCCCCGACGACTAGAGAAAAGCGGAAATAATCCCTATTTTTGAAACAGGTGACTGCACTAATGATAGCAATTACCACCCAATTTTTCTGACAAGCATTTCGTCTAAATTACTGAAAAACATGTCAGCGTGCGGTTTAATGACTGCCCTAGGATACATTAATTCCTTTTACGCCAACCAGCACACACTTATAAAATTTTTATCGTGCGAGTTTATCCGAGTTTTCTCATGACCTTTTACATTACATGGACCTTCACATACAAGTAGACGCCATATTTAGACTTCTCGAAGGTGTTTGATCGTGTAATTCATTCTCGTTTGCTTAGTAAACTATCTAACCTCGGCTTACCACGGAACCTTATCTCAGGGAATGAGCACTTTCACAACGGACGGAAGCCATGCACTTCCGCTAATAACAATCGCTCGCCACTAACGGACGTCACTTTAGTAGTACCCCAGGGTGCTTGATTATCCCCTTTCGTATGTTTATTATATTTTAATGACCTACCGGCTAACATTACTAAAAACGATGGCTATTTGCTGATGACTGCGTCATTTACAACCCAATTAACTCGCATAAGGTTTCCTTGGAAGTACGACTTGATTTGCACATCATGGATGACTGGTGCCACAAATGACATATGCCACTAAATTTCTCAAAGTTCAAATCAATGTTATTTACTCGCAAGTACACCCTTATTACCAACATGAACACGAGGAATATTGTCTCTATTGTAGCCACATCAGTATACAAATACCTCGAAATACATATGACATTGAGATCCCATATGGAAAAACCACATAGAAATAATTTGATCCAATGCCTCACGAATGCTGGGCTATTTAAGTGTTATTCTTAGCAACTGCATCACAAGAGGTTATAAAATTGACATACTTAACACTCATCCATCTAAATCTAGAATACGCATCGTCCATTTGGCATCCCTCTCAAGCACATCTAACCGCGCATTTGGAATTGATTCAGAACTGTTCTGCTCGCTTCATCATCTCAAATTGCTCGTCTTACGCCAGTGTCTCGTCACTCGAGTAATCACTGGGTCTGTCACTGCTCCCATACCACCACGTCACATCTCGCTATGGTCTGTTCTACTGCTTCTTCTATTACGCGAAATCCCGCTACGTGCTTCTATAACCACAACAGAATGCGTCCTCTCAGCTGAGCCATACCAAAGCAATAGCGCGTGTAGACGACCACACGGCATATGTGAACTCAGCTTTTTTTTTTCTAATGCAGTAGTGTTGTGGAATTTCCTCCCAGAACACAGAGTAGCATACGCCGAACGGGAAAAACTTCGCAAAAAAACTAAGAATGCACTACGAAGCCCCAGACGACCACAGTTTCTTACACTAACACATCTTAAAAAGTATCTGCCTGCTAGAATTTTTTATATTTATTCTACTGTTTACCTTTCTATTTGCGATGTATTATCAACTGTATTTTTTACTTCCCCGACAGTCTTTCTGCTATATTTTTGTTTTTCATTTTGGTTCAAATCACTGAAATTCACATGTCTTTATGTCCCGCTTTATGTAATGCCTTCGGGCCTTTAAGCAGAAATAAATGAAATGAAAATGAAGTGTTATACCTTGAGACTTACACCTTTCTTTCTTTATTCAATCCTCTATTCAAGGCACATCTAGAAGAAGTATGTCTTAGGGGAGTCGTCTGAAGGCTTACTTCAATTGCCTGCTTGGGCTGAGCGACTCTTACATGTGCAGCAATATGACGGTACGGAGATAAAACATTTCAAACTACACCCACCTACGTAAAAAATAAAAAATCCACATTTTGTACATAAAACTGCGACAAATCACAAACACTGAAGGGTTCAGCTCCTAAAGCAATAATTTGTTTGCCTTTTTCTTCAACTAGCAGTAGGTATTCCGAGGTCTTTTTTGAAGATTTGCTTGAAGGTATAGCAGATATTATGTATACAGCCAGATGGCTTAATAAGAATATGTAGCAATACATAATGAGTTGTCCGTGTCATATTGCATTATCACTCCTAACACTAATGCTGAGTATAACCTACTGAGGTAACACTTAGAAAAGACATTAGAGGGTTGCAAAGTCTTATTCTTTTGAGTGAATGTTCTTGTCAAAGGTATGGTTACGTGCGGCTTCTCTGCAGTAATGAAAAAGGAGACGTTCGCCAGGAGGTTGCGCCTGATATTTCTTTGGTCATCTTGGCTTCCTGTTCCTATAAATGGCGTATACATACGGAGTGTCTTATATTTATTATGTTTGTTACCCGTCCGATATTACGCTCCATGCGGACATTGTGGTGTAAACTTCTGTTGTCATAGAACACGTGGCCTTTTATAGCGTGAGCATTATTCAGTATTTATTCATTGATTATTCAAGCACAGTTGCAAGCTTCACTTATTATAAGGAGGTTCGGGAAAACCAGCTGCATGCCACCCCATGCTTCGTTCACGTATTTTTTTCTTTGCTTTGAGACTTATTTTTCTGCTGTTATAAAACACCAATTGTTTCATATCTAATCACTACATAATCTGCCCAGCCGCAATTACTGCTCAGAATGCGGACCTTGATTATCGACTACGCCCCGTTTGCTCTGTAATTGTTGTTTTTTTGCTAATTATAATATACTTTGGAAAAATATAATTGAAGGTCATGATGATAAGACGAGGTGTAACGATCAACGAATTGTTTATTTTTTAGAGAGAGGGCTCACATAGAAACGGAAACACTAATCGCCCACGCGTATTATAATCGCGATGGAAAGAAATCTTACACAGAAATTAAATTCTTGAATATCTGAAGTCTGGTCATCGTACACAGACGACGAAAAGCGGACGTTATTATTCGATGCTTTCCGCAGGCCTTGGACACTACCCAAAAAGTTTGGTTGAAGAAGCGAAGCTTTCCGATACCGGATGAGAAGTGTACATACGCTTCAAAGTTGTTTTTTAACCAAACTGATTACAAGTTCCGACTACATTATGAAATCGGCAAAGAAAAGTAAGTAGTCTTCCTTCTACATTTAGCATGAAGCTTCCCGTTCCTTTCTAAATGAACCAAGTTATTTCGCGACATGTATTTCATCAAATAGAGTTAAAGAAAAATACTGACCGCGAAACCTAAAAAAATACCACAATAAAAACACGCGATATGGCAACCAGTGTGTAAGCATAATATCGAATAGAAATACCCTCAACACCAAAACGCACACCGATGCAATCTATTAATAGAGCAAATTTTTCTATTTTCTTGAGTTTGTTCTTTCCTTCCAAAATGGTAATGAATCTGAGCCGATAGTCGAGCATAACACATGAGTGATATCTTTTGGTGAGGACATTTGTGGCTACATCAACCTGAACTCAGCAGGAGTCGTGAACACAATGTCATATAAGACCTTTTTGTAGAGCTCTGTAGAAGAAGTGTAGTTCTTGGACTGATGCAGGGCCTGAACTGTGGATAGCAACCAGTGATGGACGATGTAAACTTTGTTTTAGAAGCTGTACAGCTAAAGAAAGAGCGGATAATTTACAAGAGCCATTTCGTGACATCGCTCATACAAGTTCTATGAGCGCTGACGACTCAATGGCAAAAATTTTGCAGCTTTATATCTCCGACAGTACCTCTTAAAACTCGAAAAACTACTTTATTGGTACGAATATGCCACCGAGAGCGACAAGTGGCGCAATGGCAAAAAAATTACTGAATACGGATTTGTTTCAGTGGCGTCATCTGCTAGCCTTAAACTTTTCCGTTATTCGTAAAGATGGTCAATTTTAGAACCAGCGGAAAGCATTAAACCGCGTTCTCATTTTACAGAAGCGGTGTAAAAAGCTTATACATCGTGCTTAATTTCAAATTGACGCATAGTTGTTTCATCGAACAGTTTTAAAATCTGCCTTAGTAGTCCTTATGATGGCGAGAACTGCACGCTCAGATCCTGAAGAAGTTCAGCAGCGATCCCCGAAAACGGTAAGTGGGTTCCTTGGGTGTCTTTCAAACATAGGGATCACCCGCCGTGGTTGCTGAGTGGCTATGGCCGACCTCAGGTCGACCTCTCTGCATTCTTTCAAATTATCTTTCTCTTTTCGAACCATTATAATTAGGAGAAGACAGCGACAGCAGGAAGTTACTGAAGGCACATTTCATTTCTATACTGAAAGCAGCGTCGTGGCAATGGTCGTTATATCACGTCAAGAGCTCACAACGTTAAACACGTGTTCCGTTTAACCCCTGAAATCGCACACTTGGTTATGGAGAACAGCGTATTGGAGGGTTCCGCCTAAATATTAGCGAAGTTATTTTGTTTACCGTTCGCCAAAAACACGGTACGCGAGCGTTTCTCTTTGCACCCCATGAGACTGCGGCCGTGCCGGCAGGCGTCACACGCACGACCTCGTGTTCAGCAGACGCCACCCCATTGACAAGGCAAGCTCAAGTTTCCACCTGCCAGGCCCGAGCATACTGCTTCCTTAGTGGGAAGACGCCGTCGAAGCCAACGCTGTAATTCCAGTACCATGTACCCCTAACAACTTGGGTATTTTACGTTATCTTCACAAATAGTTCGGCTGTCTGTGGCGCGGCCGCGTTTCGTTGGCAATTCACAGTTGTGTCTGTTTAACATTAAGCATTTACTAGTTTGGTCGGATGCCATGCGCCTTTGGAAGTCTAGGTATTATCAGAACGTTGCGGTTTGCAAAGGACGTTTTTCCCTGTGTTAGATATTAATAAAGGGAAAATCAGACATCCACCCGTTCGTACCAAATACACATACGCAAACAATTATAAAGGTGCTGGGCAACCACCAGACGGGAGGATGACTATATGCCTACGACTCGACAAGAGCTCGTACTCGTGGTTCCCGCGTCTTTGTTCTTTGCACGAGAAAGAATGCATGAACCAAACCTGCTTTCAAGCAGTAACTGCTCTTGTGCTCCTCTATTGGCGTTGCACATAGCTTCGTCGTATTTGTGCGATCTACTTTTCACGTTGTCAATAGAATTTTATTTTCGCCCCATTACGACTTTTCTGGGAATTCGCTCTAGAAGATGTTCTGTGGTTGTATTTCTTTTCACTGGTCCCAGGCCTACAAGCGCCTTCGAACTATTTCAGAAGTTTCAACAGCGCGGTATGTCACGAGCCCTTCAGAGAGCGAACCGCTCTGCCATTCACTTTCAATCTCACACGGTTAACGCGTCAAAAAAATAGAAAGAAAAGAGTTCGTCAGTGAAGAGTGCCTCTTCCCATGCTGTTCGAAGATAATAGACAGTTTTAGTTATACGTACGTAGAGGATTCACGTACGCAAACGTGAAAAGCCTACGTACCTTACGTGCACGCCATCTGAAACACTTTTAGCTACACGCACGCGACGCCCGCCAAGAGGGACCCTGTAGCCCCATCTATCGGGAAATGTGAACACGGCGGTGGCCAATTCAATCCTGTCGCCGTGTTTCGATGCGTGCCGTCTGCGCGCGCGTGGCCCGCTATCGCTTGTTCGTGATCTTGCGGAACATCCGCGTGAAGCTGTCTACGTGCACAACAAACGCACGCAATGAATTTAATCTCACGTACGTCCGCGAGACGCGCGCGCGCCCGCTACGTTCTACCCATGCGCACTGCTCACACGTAGAAGCTCTACGTACGCAAAGCCTCTACGTACGTGTAACTAAAACTGTCTAATCAAAGGAAACGAGAAAAGCGGCGGAGAGGAAAGCGTCTCGTGCGCCCATCGTGCACGTCTCTGCTTGCCGTCCCAAGCAGAGGGGCGCAGCGGAGTGCAGCCGTCGCCCGGTGCCACCAACGCTTGTTTCAATAATTCAGCTGGAGAAAACTACGCTTCCGGTATTGCCTCCGTATGCTATGTTAATAATGAATATTAGAAAAACGTTTTTGTAAGAGGGAGCCCCAAACGTCTCTTTCTCAATTATGCCTGACACACTAGAAGGTATAGCGTTGACTGCTAGCCAACGTGGTGTACCGTGGAGTGTCGCTGAGCGAAATGAATGCGAGAAGAAAAGATGTGAACAGAACGAAGAACAAACTGTGTGGGGTGTCTGTCCTTTCGACATCGTTTCTTCTCACCCTCATTACTCTCAACGAGACCCCATACTTGAAGTTAGCTTCTGATTCGTTGGTGCTGCTGTCTTTCTCTTTCACCCAAATCCACATTTGCAAGAAGCGTGCAGATAGGGAAAAATACACTTACGTTGAAGTCACTGCAATAGCGTTAGCCTAATACACACTCCATATCGTAGGTAAAGGTAAATTACTAACAGCGCGCGATCGCCGAACTGAAATGTAGCAGACAACTACGCGAACACTGCAGCCATATCACCACAGATGCTAGTGCTATCTTTAATAGTACATTATCAATGTGTCTTTAGAGATAATAAGGAAAAGAAAAATTAAAATGAGCAAAAAGGGAACTATAGCCACAGCATATTTGTGAAACCCCAATTGTGAAAAAGAGACTGGTATTTTTTTATATTTTACTTCCTATGCTCCCATAATTTTACTTCAATATTCAGATATTTGAGCTTTCATATCTATAACAGCCGACATTTTAATACCCATTTACAAGATACCTAAATTACCTAATTTCCTTTAAAAATTATAAAATCTTTGAACTACATGACTCATGCTCGATCCCCCAGAGTGGGTGGCGCCGTTTTATTAAGAAACAAGAAGGGGGACAAAACGTTGCTGCTAGTAATAGGAGCAGCAAGATCTCTGACGAATGAAATATAGAATGCATTTAGCGGAAGTGAGCTGGTACAACCTGGTGGAGATGATATCTTTATTCTGTACGTAGTGTGGCGCAGCTAAACCGCAGGAATTGTGCAATACTTAGTGCCTAGCTATTTCAATAAATTATGCTCAATGGCTTTTATTGATTAAATTATTGAGTGCATTCGTTAGAGCTGCCTACCGGTGCTAAAAAGATTGGCACCTGGTAGGGGTTTAAGGCTACAGGACATGTTTTCAGTTATTTCTTCATGAACGGACAGCGAAGTTCTGAAGCCACCTAGCTTGTAAATATCGAAATAGCTTTGTGGCACGAAAATGCTTTTACCAACCTGTTCGCACGCGGATGTTGCAAATGTCTTGTCTTGCGTTTGGTGCTAAGTGGACATGCCCTATGCTATCGCTGGATTCCTTTCCGAAATTGCACCATTTTACTTACCACTTTTTCATCGGTACATATGATGTAATGAACAACGTGATCATACATTAGCAGGCGATTTCCCATGTGTTCTAGCGAAAATTATGTCTTGCAGAAGCGATTATCTTTTCATCTTTGGAACCCTATATTTCGAACCTTCAAGAAGTATTTGCCAAAATTTCTGGCAGATGTAGTACCGTAGTAAGTCCCCTCTCGTTGTGTTTGCTGAAACGAACAAATCTTCTAACAGTACTCTTGCAATATCTTCAACATCAGAAATATTTCAGACTCTTACAATATCATTAATGTGCAGATTATAATAATGAACATTACATTCACACGGCGGCCCAGGAAATGTGACGATTGTCTCAGCACTTCGTTAAAAAAATGGCTAATGCTGAAAGGCTAATGCTGAAAAGGCTTTAATGATTGGTAATCAAAACTTCCAGGCACTAGCGAATTCAATTTACGGCCAGTTTGAGCCTAGGAATTGAAGTCGTATGCCGGGCCGTCGAATACAGCTATCCATGGCGGCTCTGATTCAAGTCTTATGCCGCCTAATTGTATCTTGACCCCTGCTATATGCCACGGTTGAAAGCTACGTATAAATGAATACAAGAAAAAACTAGAGTCACTTCGTATGCTTCATTCATGAAATATAACGCCTAAACTCAATAATTCGAAATGCTGCAAAGGGGTGCTCCGGAACCAATTTGACACCTTGGTACGCGAGCCTTTGAGTATTTTATCTTTCTTACTGACTTTTATGGAAACGCCGAAACTCCTCCAATAATACACGCATGTCCTGGCAGTACATGAACAGCTGCAATGAAGAGTCGGAGTGTACTTCCGTCTCATGGCCGTGTCTTCATCGAGGCGGTCGCTGTTCGTCCCGATCGAAGCATACCTAATGGTGGTCCTGCCACTGCCGCACGTAGTTTCCTCTAGCATACGCGCGCGGCTTTCCTGGAAACGAGACCAGGCATTTTCGGAAAGGTAGAGAAATGGCCACAATGTGGCATGTGTTGTCAGCTGAAAATCGCATGTTTTGCGGTGGCTCTCGAAATATTAGGATGCCCTATTTTGCGGGTCCTTGATTGTCCTTGTCCCCTTACTAATGTCCTGTGTCCACTCTTGCACTGGTTACATCAGCATGGAAAACCAACTAGCCCGGTCTCACACAATGCTTTGGTTTTGTCTGATGGGCCAACCCCTGTGGCAAATATTCTGCAAACTCACAGCTCCAAATAGGAAAAGACGGCGCCGCTCTTGCAAAAAAAACTGTACATAGGATACAAAAGGTGCATAGCAAACGGCCTTTACTTGCTCATGTATTGTGCGAATACACTGTGTGACCTTCATTTTCCCAATCTTGTTTCAGAGTGGTGCGCAAGTTCTTCGCTAAACTTGGAGGAGGAGAAGGGGGAGAAGATCCGTGGCTGACAGTCAGCCGTCAGCAAGGTGACTTTGATTCACTACCTAGTAGCCGAATGTTATTCGCGTATGCGGTTGGATTGGTCTGGAATATACGTGCTTGAGAAATCAAACAATTCTGCACAGCAATGTTATATTCAGTTTTGTTATTCATTTCAGTTCTTTATTACCCAGAGGGCACTTCTGTTCTTCATTATATATATTGGTTGTATATGCTAAATAAACGGCTTTTTACTTCGGTATGGCTGGAGTCTGGCTTCCACCTTCGGTCAATACCACATTGGCGACGAGGATGTCGTGAACGCACCCCCAGCCCCGCTGGGCCGTCCGTATCCGCCCACTATAAGCTTCACCGGGCTTGCTCCGCCACCGTTTTTCCTACCGACGCCCGGCCGTCCGTCATTGCCATGGGAGCAGTGGGAGCAGATGTTAAACGTGTGCTTGCTGGCATCCGGAGCCACCGCATTCAAGCCGGAGCAGCGCATGACTATTCTTTTGCATTGCTTGGGGGTGGAGGGCCAGCGTATTTATCAGGCGCTATATGCAGGGACCAGTGCCGCAGCACCGGCCGCGCCAAGTGCCGCAGCACTCGCCGATGACAAGTCTGTCGTGGCCCCTCCTGACGATTACGACTCTGCACTCGCCGCATTACGGCACCAGTTTTCGACGTCGCGCAGCGTTATCATCGAGCGTCATCGCTTTCACCGCTGCAAACAAGACACAGGCGAGTCCGTTCATGACTTTGTTACCGCTCTGTGGGAGCTAGCGTCACATTGTTCGTTTGCCTCGCAAGATGACGCTCTGCGGGACCAATTCGTTGCCGGCGTAGCTTCCACTCGCGTACGTGAGCGGTTACTGCTGGAGGGTTCGACACTTTCATTCGAGAATTCTGTTCGAATTGCACATCAGTTTGAGCAGGCGGCTGAAGAGCAAAAGGAGCTTTCTGCTTCGGTCGAAGCAATTTCATTGCGGCAGCGTCGAAAACCACCGTCGCATTCTTCGAAAAAAAGGAATTCACAACCAGCAGCCACCTCCGAGAAGAATTTAACGAGGAGCGTGGGCGGCTCACGTGCGCCCCAGCGGAACCGCCTCCCTCAGCGGAACCGAGAACAGAGTCGCCGCACCGGCTCGCCACTTTGTTTCCGATGCGGCTCGCGGGACCACATCGCGTCAGCGCCGCGATGCCCAGCGCCTGGCAAGACTTGTTCATTTTGCAGTCGCAAGGGCCACTTTCGAAGGGTATGCAACCGCAAACTAATCCAAATGCAAGGCCGAGTCCGTGAAGTTGAATTTCATGAAGATGTTTCATCATCCAGCAGTGCTGCGGAAGTTTTGACTGTGCAGCATTCCGTGCGTAGCGGAATTCATATTCAAGTGCAAGTCGCGAATGTCGCTTTGACATTCCTTGTTGATTCAGGGTCATCCGTTTCAATCCTGTCGGAGCAAGAATTCAGTCGATATTTTCAATGTTCCGCTTCTGCCTGCTCCGCATGTTAGCTTGTTTGATTACTCTCCACGGCCGATTCCAGTGCTAGGTTGTTTCCAGGCAGACGTCCGATTTAAAGGCTGCACAGCGTCGCTACGTTTTTATGTTGTTCACCGAGGAACTTGCTTGATCGGTCTTGACAGCGATAAAGCCTTGGATCTTCGCATTGAGAGTTCTGCTCTCAAGTGCTTATACACGTCCATTGCTCCTCAGCCGACTGTTCTTGACCCGCTATCCTGTTCTATTTCTACACCGTCAAGCACGCAGCCCCGTAACAAAGCTCTTCCGCCAGCCTTAGCACATGAGTTCAGTTCACTTTTCAGTCCCGAGTTGGGTTCACGCATCGCATCAAGACACGGCAAGGCGTGCAGCCTGTAACTTCGAAGCTTCGCCGTCTGCCGTATTCCCTCTGGTCACCAGTATCAAATGAGCTTCAGAGGTTGCTGAGCCTTGACATCATCGAGCGGATCGATGCTTCTGAATAGGTGTCCCCCATAGTTCTTGTTAACAAGAAAGATGGTAGCATCAGGATCTGTGTAGACTTTCGAGAGCCGAACAAAGCTATTGTTCCAGACAGTTTCCCATTGCCCCATACAGAGGAGCTGCTTCACGCTTTGGCAGGCGCTACACACTTCTCCAAACTTGACTTGGCTTCCGCTTACCATCAGGTTTTCTTGCACCCTGACAGCAGGGATCTGACAGCTTTCATCACCCATGATGGCCTTTTCCGTTTTAAAAGAGTTTGCTTTGGGTTGGTTTCTGCCCCAGCGGCATTTCAGAAGATGATGGCGAAAATGCTTGACCGCTGCCCTGGTGTGTTGTTCTACATTGATGATGTCATCATTTTTGGCAAGACCGCAGAAGAACACCTTTCAAACTTGAAGGCCGTGCTGCAAAAGGCCAAGAATGCAGGTCTGAAACTGAACAACAAATGCCTTTTCGACGTTCCAGAACTTGCCTTTCTAGGGCACAAGGTCACTGCATGTGGTATCTCGCCACTTCCAGAGAAAGTAGACTCCACAGTTAACACACCAGTGCCAACTGATGTGGCTGCCCTTCATTCGTTCCTGGGCCTCGTAGAATACTACTCCAAGTTTGTTCCACACTTGGCACAAGTGGTTGAGCCTATGGGAGTCTTACTTCGCAAAAATGAGCCATTCATCTGGTCTGCCGAAGCAGACAGCAGTTTCCGGAGGGTCACGGAAATGCTTTCTTCTAGTACAGTCCTCCAAATGTTCGATGCGTCATTGCCAGTAATTGTGTCGACCGACGTGTCCGACTGTGGGCTGGGAGCAGTCCTGCAGTAACAAAGTGGCCACGAGCTCCGCACAGTCGCTTTCGCATCTCGTACACTGTCGCCTGCAGAGAGAAAATATTCAGTCGGTGAACGAGAACCTCTTGCGTGCATTTGGGCGAGTGAGCGATGGCACACATACCTATGGGGTCGCCATTTCACAATTCGAACAGACCACCAGGCACTGGTGTCCTTGCTGTCGTCACAAGGACATGCAAGACGCCCACTCCGAATCGCACGCTGGAGTGCACGACTGCTTTGCTACAATTTCACTGTTGAATACCGCAAGGGGTCCACAAACACTGTAGCAGATGCACTTTCTCGGCTACCAGCACCTACCTCGGAGGCAGAGATTGCTAAGGAGGACGAAGTTGTCTCGTTCATTGAGCCAACCTGTGTGACTAAGCAGTTCAGGCAGGCCGCCGTCGACGACAGTTGCCTGGAAACCGTCAAGTTATTCGTGCTGAGTTCCTGGCCGCCAAAGAAGTTCATACCAGAAGAGGCGAAACCATTCTACGCCATTCGGGAAGAACTTTCTGTTGTCGATAACCTGCTACTGCGTGGAGAGCGCCTCGTTGTTCCGTCCTCCCTCACAGCTCAGATCATCGGCACCGCGCATGAGACACATCCGGGTATCACGCGCGCGAAGGCGCGACTGCGTGAGTGGTTTAGGTGGCCACGAATGGATCAGCAAGTGGAAACGGCAGTTAAAAAACTGCCATATCTGCCTGGAGTCAGATAAGTCCGCCAAAACATCACCAGCACCGTTGCAACCCGTTGAATGGCCTGAGCGACCGTCGCAAAAGCTTGGCCTAGACATTGTTGGTCCTTTGGAGCATGCAGCTTACAACAGCAGATTTGCTCTAACGCTTGTTGACTGCCATTCTAAATGGCCAGAGGTGTATTTTTGCAGCGAAGTGTCCACGAGTACCGTGAAAGGCTTTTTAAGAAGTGTTTTTGCCCGTGAAGGCTACCCGGAAGAGATCGTTTGTGACAATGGACCTCAGTTCACTTCGCGTGAGTTCATAACTTTCCTGCAACACAGAGGTATCAGTCTTTCAGATTCTTCAGTATGCTATCCCCAAGCCAATGGGCAAATAGAACGCTTCAATCGCACATTGAAAAACTTCATTCAAGTCTCACTCCTCGAAAGACGAGCACTCCAGCAAGCTGTCACAGAATACCTTGCCATTTACCGCTGTACTCCGCACGCCACCACCGGGGTGCGTATTTGGAATATCCAGAAAGTACAACGCATGGCAACCGCAGCACCACGCTATTGGCTTACGAGCCTGCGGGACGCCGTGATGTCACTCCTAGCAACGGCGCCAAGCGATAACTCTCGTTCCCGGTGCTCTCCGTATAAAAATTGCTCACGTGGCCTGATCATAGGTGCCTAGGGACAGGATCCTTTAGGGATTTTTGAGAAGGCATGATGGTGGCGCCGAGCGACGCCGTGGCGTGTTCGTTCTCGGCCTGATCGTTCTCCGGCTCGCGCGGACGGTGCGTTGTTCAACGTTGATTATGTGATCGGGCTTGCGCTGCTTGTGTGTTGGTGTTAGGTTCTGTGTTACTTGGCGGAAAGCCACGAGTAGTGGTGGTGCGGCAGTGCGACTTCCGCCTGGGTGAGCTCTGGCAGTACAGAATCTGCGTTGTGTGACCCGTGTTTCCTTGACAATTGAAATGTCGAACTGGCCTAGCGCCTCGGCAGCGAAGTTCTACGAACTGCGATGTGGCGTCGCCGTGTCCGACTTTGCTTAACGGACATCGAGGGATGTGCTGCTCGCTACAAGTCATGTAAATGCGACTGCGTCGACCGCCCATGCACTGTTCAGCGCTGAATGTGTGTTAGGTGTGCTGTGCTTGAAACGAGTGGTGCAGCCGTGCAGCGGGGGGTGGTGGAAGAGCAGAGTGGCTTAGGGGTCTCCATTTGCACGTTCACAGATATGTGCTCCCGTTTTGGTCTCATTAGCGGCTGTCGCGAAATTGTGGTGTGCTCTTTGCCTAGTATGAAGTTTACGATGTTAACACACAGCATGTTCACGTTTTTCCGTGCTATATGTCATTTGCATGACGACCGAGTTGGAAACAAGGCATATGTCTGTGTTGTTTGCATTTGTGTGTTGTACATTACTTCCTATTGTGGAAGTTCTGGCAGTCTTATTACACGAGGAGTGCGAACGTAAACATATAAACATATTTCTGTGTGTCTGAAATTTTGAATTTCCCATAATAGCCTTTACGACTGATAAGCGGGCTACACAGCCTGTCTGAATCAGCTACCTTTTGTTGCGACCCTCTTCCATGTGGTAGACTGATGAATGGTGCTCGTTTATTTCTGTACTGTTGTAAAAACCATTTGTTTATTCACCCAATACAAATGTACTGCTTCTTCGCCGCAGTACATTTTAGTTACACGCTGAAGGATACTAAAAGTAGGAGGGGACCGCTATCACCCAGCATAGTATGTTCACTCAGGCGACCTGAGAGGCGGCGGTTGCGCGAGTGTATAATTAAAGAACTCTTTTTATGTCCAGTGACAGTGAGTGGCCCCTTTCCACTTTTAGTATGCTTCACTGCAGTACATAAGTGTATTGCGAGAAAGGTAATCTTAAAAAGCTCAATTATGCAATGTTTCTTTCATAGCTTGCTACACTGCAATACAGGGGTGTAGCATCGTGCAGTAAAGCATACTAAGAGTGGAAAGGGCACATAGGTTTCCTCATTATTTTCAATTGTGATATAATTTGCAAGTGCATCTGTGCTCTTGGTAAGCTTTATTGACAATTCTTTGTACATTACAAATTCATATTGCCGGAAAGCTTACTAAGGCACATTCGCCATTTTGTAATGCATTATTCACCTTCAATGCAGGAGCACAATGCAGATTCATGCCTATGCTTCTGGCTGGATCACGTGCTCTTTGACAATTGATTTGTTGTTCATAAGTGCACTGGTACTTACTCTAAACTGGAGGGCTGAAGTTGATACGGAAGCACAATTTTTATTAAGGGGACAAGATGTTGCCAAGGTGGTTGTAGCACAGTTTTTTTCTTCCAGGTTCCTTTTCTACTAGAAGCTTCCATTGCAGTGTTTCGAGCCTCTTTGAGCCAGCACATAGTGTATATAAAAATCGGACACCGATTGGGAACATCACCTATGCTCTCTGCAGTAAGCTGCGCTCAGGATAAGTCCATGCCTATCTATAGAAAAAAAATGTAGCATGACCAGACAAAATAAAAGGGGATGGGCTGCAGCAATACTAAGTGTTAAATGGTGCCTTATCGTTTCTGTTGAGTTTTCTGTTTTGTGCTTTTTATTATGGATCCTCCACAGTAACCATTAGATTGCCGAACGTAAGCTTGTTGGTCTCAGATCTCATGGTTGTTACTAACAAAACAGTGTGATAAACAAGGGCTTGGAGGCATCCTGTCACCTTGCTTATCTCATGGTGTTGCTTCGTGAGCACCGTGAGCCTCCAGACCAACTTGGAAGTGAAATTTGTTGCAATCACTTCAGAACTGTATTGCAACCAAACGAACAGTGCTCTTAATGACAACTTTTGGACAGTAGAATGCTTGCACCCAGCAAAGTCTAAGAAGAAAGCATTCAGGATGTGCAAGTGGGCCTTTTGAAGCTGGCATCACTGCAGAAGGGGCTTTGCCTGCGGCCCTCTTTGTGGATACACAAAGATGATTTCCTCTTTGAGAGGCATTGTTTCAGATGTCGTTATATGGCAACAATGCTGGGTGTATAGTAGCAGAGAAGCTTGTCATTGCCCACTGTCAATAATATGTTCCTTTTCCAGTGCCCCTGTGGAAGCGCCTACTTTTTGGACACAAAGTGCTCTCCATGCATGCATTTTTAGCTTGTAAAGATGTCTATTATCCTTTGCCTCAAGCTGGTCCTTAATGTCGCCCAAGAAGGTATTGCGGAGTATGGCGATGCGCACTTACATATCAGTGTTAATGCCAGTGAAACCAGATTAATAGAGCTGCCGTTTATTTCTGTCCATTCCATCTTCATCCAGTTACTATGAACAGTTCTTTGTCCAAACATAAGGCATATGTAGTTGGTCTTGCATAGCCTGCGCACTAAGACTTGTTGGCGTGCCTGAGAACCTTAGCAGTGTCTATGTGCAAAAACATTCTGATGTGTTGGTGACTTTCTTCTCTTTATCACACTTTGCCTGATGAAGCCAGCAACTTGGTCAATTAGATGTTCAACAGGCTTCCCATTAGTTTTCCCAGCGTCTCCTTTACCAGGGTGCTGCTCATGATTATCTGTTTTCTTGACCTTGCACTGCTCTTAAACAACGGCCACACCTGCTGAACCTATAGTATGCGAACAGAAAAGTGCTATACATCACGTTGCTCCAAACTCATGACATGTGCTGCAAGGCCTTGAGGAACACCCTCATTAATTTCCCCCCTCATCATACTGTATGAAGCTTCGCATGACAAGTGCGACAATTAACATCTGCTGGTTTTTCAGTGTTATTCCTGTCCAGCTTGCTGAAAGCTATCCCGAGTGTTTCAAAAGTAGGACTGCTGCCGGACAAGAACTGCATAAAGCAAGGGCAGATATAACCATATATGTCACACAGAATGAAGAAGGCCACTGAGTGTACAGGCGGTTTAATTCTTATCCAACAAGCTTGGTTTTCCCTTTGCAAGTGAGTAAACCCAACTTACCCCAAAGACATGGCCTGTGACAAACTATGTGCCAGATGCTGTGTCCAATGCAAAGCCGAAGATGTGTACAACATCCTGACACCCGCAGTGGCTTCTACACTGGGCAAACAGGCTACTATAAGAACGACCGCCTCTACTAATATGCTAATAACATGAAAATGTGCAGAAATTTGGCTATTCATTGGGCCCAACTGCAGGTGCAAGCCACTCTTCCACCATATGTGTGTTGTTCACAGGAATTGGAGCTATACAAATGCAGACAAAAACAATGATGTTTGAAAGTAGTTGAGCTGAACTATATTCTGCACAAACAGTGCTACTTGCAGCGCTGGTACCTTGTAACTACAATTCATGGCTGTCCCAACATGCAAAGGCACTATTCTTGAATTATTAACTTCTATTTATATTTATGGTGGCCATATATTGCAAGTACATATCCACATTGTGTGCAATATGGTTAAATGATGTCAACTATGATAGCCATTCCTAATCTGAGATCCAACAAAAGAACTAATATAGGCAACAAATTGTAATTCAAAAAGACAACCTGTGCACAGGATAAGTGACCGACTTCCTTTTATTGAACAAAAGTCACATGTGTCACACGTCACCAGCAGTGGGTAGCGAACTTCCAAGCTTGGGTGACAGAGGCAAAACTTAGCAAAATGCTACACTTATACTCAAATGTAAAACGGCCTGTGACACAATAAACGACATTATATTGTACTGAACGAAAGGGCAAGACTCCATCCAAGAACACATTATGGCACCACATAATTGACATGGTGTAAAAGATGTTAACGCGCCCTCCCCATAAAAAAAAGGAACACTGAAAACATGCCTTAAAAGGCAATGTGCAGTGTCTGAAAGCAAGAAAAAACAACCCAAAAAAGGTTTAGCTAAGTCTTTCAATGCTTAAAATATTCAAACTGTCTTGTCACTTCTTAATGAATCTGCATTGTGTACTAGGGTGTTCTGATAAGGCAGTTTCAGCAAGTGTATTGGAAAGCAGTGTTCCCAGTCTGTGTCCAATATTTCGAATTTAAAGAGGGTCAGGCTGCCTTTCAAAGATGTACATTTTAGTTTATAAAACAGAAAAAGGCAAGCAAAATTGCTGTGCTTTAAAAATTCACTTAAAGCAGTGCTCTTTAAGTATTAGCTTGCACAATGCCATTATAGCAGCTTTCCACCTCTAACATTATTTATCCCAGTTGTAAAAAGATGGGAATTTCTTTTTGAACAGAACTTTTTAAGCTATATTTAACAGGCGAACCAAATACATCATAAAAGTGGCATTTCGCATCTGCAACAACTTCAATGTACTTGAAATTCAGCATATTCGGACATGGAGGAAGCCATAAAAAATGTAATAACGGCCCGAGAGAGTTCTCTGCAATTAGGTGAAGAAATTGGCACATACCTGCAACATTTATTGATATCTAGAGTGAACTTCCAACACAATATAGGCTCTTTCGGGCCTGTTTATAACGTTTTGTGCCAGCGCACGTACGTTAAAAAACTATTCAGTGCTTTCACGCCGTGTCGATGTATGCCGAATTGCATTAACAGGACGTGAGCAGCACAGTAATCGCAAGGGCGTTTTGTTTCCACTTGAGGGCATCGCGCTGCGTATCATTAGTAGTAGTGGTGGAATACGACTCCATCTCACAGGTTCCGATCTTGTCGGCATGGGTTTCGCCCAGCGATCCTCGCAGTGTATACTGTCGCACCGGCTTAGGTCCCGATTCCTATTGTAGCGGCAGCAGCATCGGCGTCGCACGAGAGTTGACGCGGACGCTCGCGTCTACACGAGGCTCGAGCGGCTGGCGCGTTCCGGCGCGGGCTAGCGTTCCGAAGATCATTAAAAAGAATGCTACGCTAAACGACGGAGTGTTGGTTCTTCCTCTCCTGCGAGAGCCCTACTTTACCGGTCTACGTGGTCGCTCGTCGCCACAGTTTTGGTGACCCGGACGTGATATTGCCATACGCTCCTGTGGTAGAGACGACCATGGACCAGACCGACGCTACGAGAGCTCAAGGCCAGAACCATTCCGAGGAACGCGGTGAGCCCTCCTGTTCCGCCATCGCTGTCCGCCTCCCACAGTACTGGGACCAGCATCCTTCGGCGTGGTTTCTTCAGGCCGAAGCGCAATTTCAAGTCGCTGGTATCCGCTCTCAAGCCTCGAAGTTCCATTACGCCGTCGCAGCGCTCTCGCCCGCCGCCATTGACGAGGTAGCAGATTTGTTGAACTCCCCATTGTCTGCCGCCGCCTATGACGATCTCAAGGCAGCACTGCTACAGCGCACAGCAGCTTCACAGCGTTCTCGCATCCAGCAGCTTCTGTCCGCTGAAGAACTCGGCGACCGACGCCCTAGTCAACTTCTTCGCCGAATGAGCCAGCTGCTCGGAAACAACGCGAGATCCATCGACGACACGCTGTTGCGCGAACTGTTTTTGCAACGACTCCCGGCTAACGTGCAAATGGTCCTGGCGACAGCCTCTACCATTGACCTTACCGGACTTGCCGCTTTGGCCGACAAAGTCATGGAAGTAGCCACCCCAGCCATCGCAGCCACGTCACCGTCTCCGGGTGACAATACAACCGCTCTGCAAACTCTTCCCTGCTCTTCCGCAGTGCACTCTCCGCTCGACTCCTTGTGTGAGCGCCTGGAACGCATCATCAGTGGAGCGGAGCAACGCCGCACGTCTCGTCGCCCTCGCAGCCGTAGTTCCAGCAGATCAAGACGCACGGGCACTCGCAATGAAGCCTCAACTACAACGCCTGGCGTTTGCTACTACCACCGCCGTTTTGGAAACGACGCTCGTCACTGTCGGCGTCGATGCGCTTGGCAGGGAAACAGGCCGGCCGACCTCTAACGGCGACGAGTGGTCCGGCCCAGCACACAAGTCGCCTTTTCTACGTGACGGACAGAGTTACGGGACAACGATTCTTGGTCGACACAGGTGCTGACGTCAGCATTCTACCCGCTCAGCGCTCCGACCGAAAAGCGACTCCTGTGTCGTTTTTGCAAGCCGTCAACGGCACCAGGATTCCAGTTTTCTCGTCACGCTCCGTCATGCTAAACCTTGGCCTTCGACGAGCGTTCCGCTGGATTTTCCTGGTTGCAGACGTCCGTCATGCAGTCATTGGAGCAGACTTCTTGCATAACTACGGACTCCTTGTCGACATCCAACGACGCCGTCTCATCGACTCCGTGACCCAGCTATCCGTTCCCGGCGTCCCATCATCAGGCACATCGCCCATAGCACCTATTTCTGCCATGTTGGACGAACCTTTCGCCGCACTCCTACGCCAGTTTCCCACTTTGACGCGCCTACCGGACTGGACGCAACCGGTGCAACATGACGTGTGCCATCACATCGTCACCTCCGGCCCACCGGTCTACTTCCGACCCCGGCGTTTGTCCCCGGAGAAACTCAAGATCGCTCGCGCGGAGTTCGAACACATGCTGCAACTTGGCATCATCCGCCCTTCTTCCAGTAACTGGGCATCACCACTTCACATGGTGCCTAAGAAGACGGGCGACTGGCGCCCCTGCGGCGATTACCGGGCGCTAAACAACGTCACAGTTCCTGATCGCTACCCTCTACCGAACATTCAGGACTTCACGGTAGCGTTGCACGGTGCGACGATCTTTTCTAAGATCGATCTCGTTCGCGCCTACCATCAACTACCGGTCGCTGAAGAAGACATTCCCAAGACCGCCATCACCACGCCCTTCGGTCTTTTCGAATTTCTCCGCATGCCTTTCGGTTTACGGAACGCGGGCCAATCCTTTCAGCGTTTCATCGATTCCGTCACCCGAGGTCTGCCTTTCGTTTTTGCATACATTGACGACCTCCTCGTGGCAAGCTCTTCGGCCGAAGAACATCTTCACCACTTGCGGTTGTTGTTTTCACGCCTTGCCAGTAAAGGAATTGTCATCAACGCCGCCAAGAGTGAATTCGGTCAAACCGAACTCGAGTTCCTCGGTCATATCGTCGACGCTAACGGCATTCGACCTCTGCCATCCAAGATTCGCGTCATCGAAAACTTTCCCCGACCGACCACACTCACCAAGCTTCGCCAATTTCTCGGATTCGTCAATTTCTACCGCCGATTCATTCCCGAGTGCGCACGACTTATGGCTCCGCTAGACGCTCTCCTGGTAAACAAGCGCAAACAAGTGCTTCAGTGGACTGAAGAGGCCGCAGACGCTTTCGCACAAGTCAAGTCTGCCCTCGCCGACGCCACGCTGCTTAGACACCCAAAGCCAGACGCACCCACTGCCATCATGACCGACGCTTCAAATACCGCCGTTGGTGCCGTTCTGCAGCAATTCATCGACAATGAGTGGCATCCACTCGCTTTTTTCTCCAAGAAACTGAAGCCTGCGCAGTCCCGCTACAGCGTTTTCGGCCGTGAATTACTCGCTGTTTACCTGGCTATCAAGCATTTTCGCCATTTCCTCGAAGGCCGTGCATTCACTGTCTTGACTGACCACAAGCCCCTTGTGCACGCAACGAATCGTTCGGCGTCCTGTTACTCGCCCCGCGAGATTCGACAGCTTTCCTACATCTCCGAGTTTACAACAACGTTCCGCTACATCAAGGGCACCGACAACATTCCAGCTGACGTTCTGAGTCGTGTCAATGTCGTTTCTACGCTGACATCGGAACCTTTCATCATCGAGGCCGACTTACTCGCCAGTCAACAGCGTGACGACACTGAACTTCGTACACTCCGGAATTCGCCAACGTCCCTGCAATTGGAAGACGTCGTTGTGACCCCAGATGGTACGTCCATCGTCTGCGACACTTCTAACGACACACCTAGACCATACATTCCGGCATCCCTTCGCAGACGCCTATTCGAAACCGTGCACAACCTGTCGCACCCTGGCATACGCGCGACACAGAAGCTTCTTTCCAGTCGTTTCGTTTGGCCTCGGCTAAACGCGCAAGTTCGCGATTGGGTTCGCTGCTGTTTGTCGTGTCAACGTTCGAAGATCCAGCGTCACCCCATTCCGCCTGCCAAGTCTTTTCTTCCACCGGATGCTCGTTTTGACACCGTACACCTGGACCTCGTCGGCCCTCTTCCACCTTCGAAAGGATACTGCTACATACTGACATGCATCGACCGTTACACACGGTGGCCAGAAGCTACACCTATATCTGATATCTCAGCGCCCACTGTTACAGCAGCGTTCGTGTCTACGTGGATAGCAAGGTTCGGCTGCCCATCCACAATAATCACAGATCGGGGTCGACAGTTTGACTCAGCGCTCTTCAACGAGCTACTCAAACTACTCGGAACGACACGTTTTCGCACAACTGCTTACCACCCGCAGTCCAACGGACTAGTTGAACGTTTTCACCGGCATCTCAAGGCCTCCCTTATGGCACATGAATCGCCGGAGAAGTGGGTCCTGCATTTGCCTCTCGTCTTACTTGGCATCAGAGCCGCACTCAAGAGCGACCTAGGTTGCACCTGTGCTGAGCTAGTCTACGGCACCCACCTACGCCTTCCGTGCGATTTCTTTGTCGCCACCCCCCAAACGCCTATGCCATCCCCTGCCGACTACGTAGCCGAACTGCAAGCTTTCTTCAGCCAGATGCGCCCCGTGCCTACACGTTCACAAGAAGCAAGGTCCCCATACGTTTCTCCCGCACTCAGCTCTGCTACCCACGTTTTTGTGCGTAACTGTGCCGTGCGGAAGCCTCTACAACCACACTACTCCGGGCCATATTGTGTTCTAGAGCGTCGTCCGACGACGTTTGTTGTGAATGTCAACGGCCGATCAGACACAATTGCCCTGGAACGTCTCAAACCCGCCTACATCGAAGCACCCGCGCCATCAGCTCCACCTGTATGCGACGCGACCCTGCTGCACCCTTCGTCGCCGCCTGCGCACGTGACACCCAAGACCAACGCGAAGACACGCCGCGTCACGTGGACTTTCCATCGTTCGTCGAACTTTCCTCCTCTCTAGGGGGGGAGCCCTCTGTAGCGGCAGCAGCATCGGCATCGCACGAGAGTTGACGCGGACGCTCGCGTCTACACGAGGCTCGAGCGGCTGGCGCGTTCCGGCGCGGGCTAGCGTTCCGAAGATCATTAAAAAGAATGCTACGCTAAGCGACGGAGTGTTGGTTCTTCCTCTCCTGCGAGAGCCCTACTTTACCGGTCTACGTGGTCGCTCGTCGCCACACTATCAATCGGCAGGGCGGAGAGGGCGCTTCGACGGATGGGACGGAAAGTCGCGTCACCCTCGGCTCGCGACCGCGCCAGCACACAGTTACGCCAGTTTCACGTAGCCGCGTCTGCGTGCCAGCCACGACAAAACTTTGGCCACGGCGTTGACCACGACCCACAACAAGCTACGCGAAACCGCTGGTGATGAGAGTACGTTGTTAGGCATGACGCCACGGCGCGTCCCCGCAGGCGGCAGCCAATAGCGTGGCGCTCCGGTTGCCATGCGTTGTCCCTTCTGGATTTTCCAAATGCGCCACCGGGGTCGCCCAGCAGTTCTGCTGCATGGTAGAATGCCCCGAACCAGGCTGGATAA